>NW_020172148.1:603630-661920 GCF_003031525.2 Neophocaena asiaeorientalis asiaeorientalis
TATATATATATATAAAACTGAATCACTTTGCTATAGAGTAGAAATTAAAACAACATTGTAAATCAACTGTACTTCAATAAAAAAATTAAAAAACAAAACAACACTGACATTTCAGTGACATTTCAGTCACATTCTGAACACTGAAGTTCAGAGGTCAGCAAACTATGGCCCATGGGTCAAATCCAGCCTGCTTCCTGCCTTGTAAGTTTCATGGAACACAACCACTCTATCAGTTTACACATTGTCTTTGGCTATTTTACTACAACAAAGTTGAGCCACTGCAGCAGAGACCATACAGTCTGCGAAGCCTAAAATATTCACTATCTGGATGTTTACATGAAAAGTTCTCTGACTTATGCTTTAGATTTCTAATTTGAAATCAATATTCTATGTTCTTATTTACTGCAATTTCTATTTATCTGACTTAAACAGTTGATTTGGTTGAAATAATCATTATATATTTAATAAATATATCAACATTATATGATTAAAACTGAAATTCTAACAGTTCCTCTAAAGAGAAACAAACAAGAAAGAATGTAAACTGTCACCACTTATCACAAAACTAGGATGTTTTCTTATACATTCTATAATAAAACTTGCTATCTTATATGAATGAATTATTTATTGCTATTATGATTCAGCTTAATAAGAACTTTTCTAGTTTAAAAGTATGCCTATTGGGGTTAAAACTTAGCTAGTATATGTCATAAAATAATGATAAAACTCTAAAGCAATCAAAATAAAAATGAGATATCATTGACTTCCTTAAAATAGTATAAATGAACCATCAACACTGACTTAAATTTTATTGAAGAAGTTATTTATAAGAAACTTAGTTATTAGAATTAATGTTAGTTATTTAGGAGATAATGGACAAAGTATTTTATTACAAAAAGTGCAGCACTATAATCATTTTTGCAGATTTATTTATTCAAAATTAAATTTGAATTTCTCAGCAGATTCCTTTGCAGTAGACATTTTAAAAATTTTGATCATAATATAATCTAAAGTAACATCTCACAAAGAAATCTAGCTGGGTCCCTGGACCAGTTGCACACACTGGCGGTCTCTTGGTAAATTCACCTCCATCTGACATCTGGTCTTTAATTTATAAAGCTGATTTGATAACCCACTGAGTGTACTCCCCTCTTGTGAGCTGGCACACATTAAGTTCACAGAAACGGTTGCATAAAACTAAATTGCTATTTTATTTATATTCATTCAAGAAATATAACTGCTGAGCAGAGGAAGCTCTGATTTATCTTCTTTAACAGTTTAGGAAACTCTTGCAGAAGATCTTTCCACAAGTATAGACTGTACCACTTTGAATGCCTATTGGACCTGTAATATCCCTTTATTCATTTTCTCAGGGCTTTACACAAATATTCAGGTTACTTAAGAGCACAGTTGGGGTGGTCTGATTCTTCTAACCAACTGTATTGGAAGGATGGATCTTAAACAGATCTCTTAACACAATCCCATATAATCTCTCACATGATATGAGAGGAGGGAAAAATAATTGTGTCATGTTCTTCTTAAGATGACTGACCAGAAGAATGCATTTTTAAAAGATTAGTTTAAAAGATAGAATATTAATTGTTATTTAAATATTTAGAATACAATATGCCTAGGTTCTTATATACTGTGCTAAGAATATCGGGATTTACACTGTGAGTAGAGAGTGATCTTGAAGAGATAAACAAGAGATATATAGTTAGATCTTCCCTTTAGGCATATCCACCTCTGCTTATCACCTATCCATCTGGAGAGATAGGATGGCTAAAGAGAGTATGGTCCATATCGTGAAATAGGATGGGTAAAAAGGACACAGACCAAGAGACCATTCTAACTTAGGAAGAGTACGTGTTATAGAAAAGAAGTCAATTTTCCTTTGGACAAATTGAATTTTAGATGCTTTCATTTAACCTAGGAGTTTCTTAGGCAATATTCTGTGATTTGTACATTCAGAGCCTATACTGTGTTTTAATGATACCAGTGTCCTTGTCAAATCTGAAAGCTAGTTCTCATCCTACTTGATTTTAACAGCATTTAATATTTTAAATCACCTTTAGGAAATGGATTTACCTGGTTCCCATGACACTCTGCTTCCCAGATTCTACTATCTAATTCTTATCTCTTTTTTTCAGTCTTATTTCTCTTTCTAACCTCTAAGTGAAATCTGAAGGTTTAATTCCAAGTTTCTCTCACATGCACATCTCCATGTTAGGGTTATGATCAGAGTTGAGTTCCTGTGTGGCCTGGCGTGTTGAGACTGTGTGCTGGGCTCATGGGATTCAGGGGAGTGTGCTGCATCTCACTCATCCCACTCTCACTGGCGATTAACAGATGAGGTGCTGGAGCTGGACCAGGAAAATTCTCTAGATGCCAACCGGACATCTGACATTATAGTACCTTGAGCATTAGCAATGGACCAATCTTACTCCCATGAATGGTTGGATGGTCGACATTATATGACTCAGCTCTGAAGACCTCTGGTGATCCCTCCATAATCTGCTCACCCAGAGGTTCTAAGAGGGTGTAGTCTTGTCCACGGTGGCCCAACTTCCTTAGGGTTGGCTGGTTCCTTGTCTCCAAGCTCCCCTTTATATAAGGGCAGAAAGGACTTAAATTGCCTTCCCAGGATTGTATTCTATTCTTCCTGAGTAGCAAGGAGAAGGAAAAAAAAAAAGCAAAGGAAACAAAATTGCTTCTATATCTAAATGGTCTCAATGTTTATACTTCTTGCCATATCACATTTAGTTTTTATAACAAGATCATGAATTAGGTATTGTTTCTCTGTGTTATAGCACTGGATATTTAAGTAACATGTTCAATGTTATTTAACTAGTAAGGATGAAGAAACAAATTCATATGTGACTGGTTGTGAATCATATATTTATACCCATTACTGTTTTTGCCCATATAATTGTAGAAATTAATAGCAAGGAGGCATAGGACATGCAGGAAGTCTTGTTTTGTTTTGTTTTTAAGATATGAAATTTCTTTTTTTTAGCATGGTGAGATCACACCTGTTTTCTTGATGATAAAAGTCCAAAACAGGCAGAATACAGTGTTCCTGGGACAGTCATTACTTGTTTGGACATAAGTGACCCTGTGTCAAGGCTGAGTCAAGGCAGACTCACACAACTAAAGAATTTTTATCAAAATATGTAATTGTTTTAATCTAATGCTCTAAAGTAACTTCACGGATTTTGTTTCCATATCACTAAATTTACTTTTCAGCTGACAACAAACATGACTCATTTCATTTCAGTTGATTAGTTTGGTTACAAGCTACTGAAAATAGAGGCTGTGAAGCAGAAGGGACTTCAATCATACCTGTATGAGTAGATACATTCTGAAAAGAACTGAAAATCAGAAATCTTGGTGTGAATTGCTGCAAAGTAGAACAGTAAGTAGACAACAAATGCAGAATGTATTTTTCTATAAAGTCTTTTTCAACAAGAAAGTGAAGTAAGAAATGCCTGCTTAAAAAAGCAGTAGAACCACCTGAGGAAATAAGTAGAAATTTTCCTCCTTTAACCTAATCACTAGGATTTTTATTTGTGGTTTGCAAGCAATAATATCAAATGCATGGTTGTTGTAGTAAATTTTTTAAAAGTCATCTGGTAAACTTTTATTCAATTACAATGCTTTTTTTTTTCTTTAAAGATGAAGTTATTTACAAAAAAAAAAATTCTCCTTTTCCTCTGGTGGGTGTCAGAAATGTCTTCACAGAAGAGATGACAACAAAGCAGGATTTTGAAAGATGAATTGCTGTCAAATACAGTTTTTACTGTAAGGTGGGTATGACTGAGGAAATAGATGTTTTCAGTAATGACCTAATAGTAATAACACTCTCTCTGCTCCCCAGACCATCACCAAAAGTACTTGCTGAGCCTGTGCATGCCCGGTACCACATCAGTCCCAAACCAGAGCTGATCAGGTTGCACCAACCTCCAACTATTTACAGAGTGGGTAAGTGGTTCATAGACCTTGGAGGAAAAAAAGGGAGTATGACTTGAGAAGAAATCCAGAGTTCTTTTTGAGGTAAATATCAAAACACAGTAAAAGCCAATTTTTTATGCCATGTATCTCAGATGAGAATCTCTATTAAATATTCTCCAAAACATCAGTTTATGTTCCTGTTGACCTGGGGCACTTTAAAATATTTAAGTGTTATTAGAGTTATCAAAAGCACACTAAATAATGTTCAGTAGAGTTTTAACATTAATATGATTTATTATTTTTTAATTACTGATAATAACAGACTGCTTTTTCTTCTGAAGTATAGTTGATTTACAATGTCATGTTAGTTTCAGGTGTAGAGCGAAGTGATTCAAATATATGTATATATATTTGAATATATATATATTCTTTTTCAGATTCTTTTCCCATATAGGTTATTACAAAATATTGAGTATAGTTTCCTGTGCTATACAGTAGGTCCTTATAACAAATCTGTTTTGGATAAAAGATAACACTTCAGTGGTGCTTCAGGCCCCTGTGACACATTGAGCAAGCGTAAGCCTCATTTCTAGCAGAAGGGACTAATTTACATGATTGTTAAGTTACACTTCTATCCTTAAAAAAACTCTCCAGTTTCTAAAATTATAATCATGAATTTTTGCAAAACAACTTTATAAATTATTGTCTATCAGGACTAATATTGCTCTATCACAGCTTGGTGTTAGAAATTAATGCTGTCCAAGCAAAACTATTTCACAGAGTCAGCTAGAAAACACAAATTACTCTATAAATTCAGTGAAATTTCAGTTAAAAATCTGGATACAGTTTATTAAACTATTTGAAACACTGACTTTAAAATTTACAAAGAGTAAGAGATCAAGAGAAGTCAAGACAATTTTGAATAATAACTAATTATTGAGTATTTACTATTTTCTAGGAACAATTCGGATGCTTTACATGAATACGTACATTTAACTTTTGAAAGAACACTACTATATAGGAAACATTAATACCTTTACTTTGCAGATGAGAAACTGAGACACAGAAAGTCTAAGTAACTTGCTAATGTCATGCTGTTAAGCAAGGATAAAATTGAAGTTTGAACCTTGGTATGCTAGCTCCAAATATTACATGGTAAGCCAATACATTATACTGCCTATATAGATAAGTAAAAAGGGAACACTTGACTTAATATATGGCAAAATAGGTTGAAATTAAGATATTGTAATTTTGGCATGAGAATAGACAAATAGAGAAATGGAAATGAGAGGTGGCCCAGAAGCAAATCCATACAAATATGTGCATTCAGAATATACCAGAGCTAGTGGTTTTACAGCCACATCATTATAGAGAGGACAGATTTTGTTTTTAATATCTTTATTGGAGTATAATTGCTTTACAATGTTGTGTTAGTTTCTGCTGTACAAAGTGAATCTGCTATATGTATGTCCCCATATCCCCTTCCTCTTGAGCCTCCCTCCCACCTGCCCTATCCTATCCCTCTAGGTCAGAGGATGGATTATTTAATACATGATGTTGGAAACATTGGATGTCCAAATGGAAGAACAAACTATAAAAAAGTATTTACTTCATATTATGTAAAAATATAATCTAGATGGAATAAACATGTAAGTTAAAAGAATATATAACCTCAGGGTAAGATTTTAAAAATAATTATGTAAGCACACACAGACACAAACACACATATGCACATTTATGCAAAACAGCAAATGAACAGCATAATTCATTTCACTACACTGAAATTTAGAATTTCTGTATGATAAAAAAGATAAAGCTGTGAACTGCAAAATTATATTCACCTTGCCTATAACTAGCCAAGATTTAGTGTCTGGATGCGTTAAATTTTCTAAAGATAAAAACAAAGAATAACTAAAATGAGCCAAGGATTTGAACAGGTAAATTACAGATGAAAAATCTGAATTGTCAATGAAAATTTCACAAGCTTAGTATTACTAGAAATTAAGTAAATATTTATTAAAGCAATGAGATATAATTTCACATCTATCAAATGGTAAAAATATAAGTATATATGGTGTAGATATATAAAAGAGCCTATATTTGAGATAATACCAAATAGGCATAGACTTGAAGAAGCAGAACCTCACCTACCTTGCTAATAAGCATATATGCAAGAATAACCATTTTGGAGAACAATTTAGCAATACCCACTAGTGCTAGTCATCAACGTGCTTCAGTTTCATTATGATAGCTCTTTTAAATATAAATGATTATGTTATTTAATATATTAATCTATTCTAGAGATAAGCAGTTGTGTATAAATCTCTCAGGAAATATTTAATATTATGTAACAGAGGAATATTTTCAAACTTTGGCAGGAGAGTCGCAGTCTTTTCTGTAGAAAAAGTCCTTTTCCCAAGGGCTGAGCTCTGGGAATGAATCAGTCCACGTAAGTGTCCAGAAAATGGAGTTCATGGTCAAGGCATCCTTCTCTGTTTCCTGTGTGCTGTTTTCTGCAGTCCTTATCTGTTCAGATTGAGGGTCAAGCTAAATGTTCAAATATAAAATGTAACACTTTGCTATCAAAACATAAAGCTTTTTCTCACATTTTGACTTCACTTATTTGTGTACTTTCAGGGAACTTACCTACTTTGTATGAAAGAAAAAAAGAAAGAAGCATCCACTCAGAATGTTTCTTAGATCTTAACCTCAATAATGGGAGGTCAGGAAGTTGCTGGAGAAGATTCCTGCCTGGCATCTGTATTCAAAATTGATAACATGCCTTAAGACTCATTCATGCATGTGCTACACAAGCTGGACATTGCTGGCTTTGATGATGATATGATATCATCATTTCTGATATCAGAAATCTCTCATCTTCAAGTCCTGAAAACCCAGGTTTAAATCTTTAAATATTTGCATGTATTTCTTTCTTTTGATAGAGCATCTGTCTATTTTCTTTCTTTTAACTCCCATATGACATTTATTTATTTATTTTTTACATCTTTATTGGAGTATAATTGGTTTACAAT
The DNA here is from genome assembly GCF_003031525.2 of Neophocaena asiaeorientalis asiaeorientalis. Classification (NCBI taxonomy): domain Eukaryota; kingdom Metazoa; phylum Chordata; class Mammalia; order Artiodactyla; family Phocoenidae; genus Neophocaena; species Neophocaena asiaeorientalis. The sequence goes on from NW_020172148.1 coordinate 610,614, forward strand.
GGTGTGTTAGTTTCTGCTTTTTAACAAAATGGTTCTTCATGACATTTTTAAAATTAAATTCCACATATTTTTTAATTAATTATTTTGAATTACATATTCCTATAGTATATATAGATAGATTTGTATGCCAGATACATCCCTAAGAGAGATTCTCCAGGAAAACTGTTCAGAGATTCAAAGGGACAGTGATTACAAATAAATCATTTCTTGCTTATTTTTTATGTTAATTACAACCTGTATCCACATACCCAGTCAAATCAAATGTTTATTATTTGATTCATAATAAATTGATCACAATGAAAAAAAAACCCAAATACATCATTCCTTGTAGTTAATGATGTTTCTTTTCTAAAGTGAAAGAAGAAGCTTTTCTTACAGAATGGCACACAGAGATCTGGTATCATTTGGCAATTCAGCTATGAGTCAAAAGTTAATACATTCACAAACACATATGCAAACAACTTCAGCAGGGAAGGCAGACATGTTGAGAATTACTTCCACAGCCAAATAAAAATAACATCAGTGACATTGGACATGACGTGGGGCAACTTTTTCACTCGTGCAGTTGAGACTGGCCCATGATTTTTATAAAATGTCTGTTTCCATAATGCAGTTTGAAGAAACAAGTGTTTCAATGACAGGAGATACCCAGGAGTCTTGTAAACACCCAACACAGAGTAGAGGCAGGCACCAGCTTCTCCACACTTGCCATTATTGAAGAGGACCCGGCAGCCATTAAGACAGAAATAATCCAGATTGGTCTTAAACCAGATCTACCCTAGACAACAAGATGACCATGAATCAGGCTCAAAGGGGATAAAAATTCTGTTACTGCTTAGAGAAAATAACCCTCATCACACTTGGAACAAAGGAAGGCAAGACTGGTGCAAGGGATCAGTGAAATTTACTTCTTGGGTAACACAATTCATTTAACTATGTTGAGAGTTTTCTGTGGATATTGCACTGGGACTCCCCCATGTAAACGGTGCTTTGTGTGTGTGTATGTGTGCATATGTGTATGACATATATAGAAATACAATAGAAAATATTTTAAAAACTGAGTATAGTTTTACTCACAATAACAAAATATAATGCAAAGGGGTTCAATTTTCAGAATAACTGCCATTTCAGAATAATATTTAAAAGGTTCTATCTGTTGTTTAAATCATTATATGACAGTAGACAATTCTGATGAGATAAAGGATGGATAAATCTGGATAAAAAGCAGAAAATTTGGTCTTAGATAATGAGGGCAAAAAAGGATCCAGCCTTATTTTATTTTATTATTATTTTTAACATCTTTATTAGAGTATAATTGCTTTACAATGGTGTGGCAGTTTCTGCTTTGTAACAAAGTGAATCAGATATGCATATACATATGTCTCCATATCTCTTCCCTCTTGCATAAGCCTTATTTTAGAATGTAAAGCTTTTGTGATGACACTGAAACTCTTATTATCTTTTGGAATGTTGGGCTTTTCTGAAATGGAAGTCTTTTTCCAGGCCATGACAATTGAAATGTTCCAGATTAGAGAGGGTGAAAAGTAAAAGAAATCCCAGCTTCACTATTTCAACTTGAAAATTTATTTAAGAATTTGTGAAATTGCTAAGTCACATCTCTTAGGTTAATTTAGAAATGGAATGTATGTACACCCATGTTCATAGCAGCTTATTCACAATAGCCAAAAAATGGAAACAACCCACGTGTCCATGGACAGATGAATGGATAACCAAAATCTGGTATATGCACACAATGGAATATTATTCAGCCTTTAAAAAGAAAGGAAATTCTGACACATGCAACAACATGGATTAACCTTGAGGACATTATGCTATGTGAAATAAACCAATCACAAAAAGACACATACTGTATGATTCTACTTACATGAGGAATCTAGATATTCCTCACAGAGGCAGAAAGTAGAATAGTGGTTGCCAGGAATGGCAGGAAGTGGAGGTATGGAACTGCCTAAGGAGTTCAGAGCTTCAGTTTTGTGCCAGTTCTGGCACAAAAATGTGAATATAGTTAACACCACTGAATCGTACAGTTAAAAATGGATAAAATAGTAAATTTCATATTATGTGTATTTTACCACAATTAAGAAAAAAATAGACATTCTCACTGCAAAATTGAGTCTTTTTGCTTACTGATTTTTTGGATAATATGCATACACTGTGCAGAGTACATGAGTTAATTATATTTTATTCTCTAGTTGAACAAAATTTTAAAAGTAGTTTTCTAAATGCAACATTATTAGATAAGAAGATGCACATTTTTTGACAGAGTCCTTACTTTTTTAAACCAAAGAATAACTCACACTGGGAGGCTTATCACAAGAGAGCAACAATGGGATACATTAGTTCTATCCTGTGCACGGTAAGACATCAGTAGCCATTCCTTCTGGAGTTATTGTATTCTGAGTATTTATTTTTAGTTACTATGAACTAAATTATATTTGCTAACTCAGACTGAAAATTAAAGCATGAGAAAGCCTACTAATAGAAAATTAAGACCTGGCTTGTTTTCTTTCTTCTACCTTCATTCCTGGTTTAGTTGTTGCATTGTTTAATATCCAGATCAGGGGATAAAATGAATTGGATAATTTATGTTGTTGGATTAGGAGTGGGAAGATTCAGGGAGATTTGTTGAGTTTTACAAGGCTCCTAACCCATTTTTATGCATAGAATAACTATCTGTTTTATCAAAGTTCCTGGACTTAACCATCCTTGTTCTATCCCACCATAGCCTTTGTTAACATCTCCTCCATGTATAGTACAAATGACTTCATGAACACGATTATTTTTTGGAAAGGTGGCAAAATGAATATTATTTGAAGAAAGAGAAATAATTGCCACTACATCATAGGCCCATATATACCTTTTCAACCACCTAACTTTCAAGAAATGGAATGAAGGATCTAACAGCTGTACACATACACACACACACACACACACACACACACACACACACACACACATACATCATTACCTTTTTAACTACCAAGAGAGATCAAAGGAAGTGAAATTCCCTTTGATGGATGCTATGGATTTCCTTCACAGAGTTTCAGGATGACAACTTTTTTTACAGGTTTGATATATAATTGACATATAACATTGTATAGGTTTAAGATTAAGAAGTTGATTTGATACACTTAATTATTGCAGCATGATTAAGTCTTTAAATGATTTTCAGTTAATTTTTGCATATAATGTATGATAAGGGTCCAATTTCATTCTTTTGCATATTTTTAGATAATTTTACAAAACAACTATAAATTTGGGGGATGTAATTGATCTTAAACTTCTTCCTGAACACTACTGCCTGAAGTAGTAAAATGTTTCCCATCGGCATTTTGTATATTTCTTTACTTCCTAATACCCGGATACTGAAATAGTAACTTCTAACTATGTAACACCAGGGTTCTTTTCTGGATCAGAACCTTATGTAGAGTTCTGAAATTTATTTTCTAAGAACACTTGATGTCTTATTAGTATTTTCCTTTGTTCTTGTTCTCTCTTCATTTATTCATTTATTTACTTATTTATGTATTCATTATTTTCTTTATTGTTTTCTCTTTCTTACTTTCTTCTTTTTTTTTTAAAGTCAACTCAGGTTCTGCTCTTGCTCAGGTATACTATTGATTTTTTTATGAGTTTTGATATCCCCCACAATATTTACTTCCTATTTCAAATTCTGATAATCATGAATGATTCAGTTTCTAGCTACTTAGAAAACTACTGTCACATATCAGAGCTTTTTCTAGAGGAACTAATAAAAAGAATGAACAATAATAGGAAGAATTTAACATAAACTAAAATGTTTAGTTACAAACTTTTCCCATTAACTGCCAGTTTATCTGCAGTTGTGTCATCTTAATCAATCCCTTCATGTTAGCAATACTTCTTTAAGCTGTCACATTATTAAAATTCTCAGCATAGATGTTTGAAACTTTTAATTATCTGGTCTCACATTCTTATGGAACAGAATTCATAGTTTACTACTATAACCAAAAGCTAATTTATTACAAATAAGGGAGATATAAAATCACCAAATTAAATTGATACATTGAAAATTGTGTGTTCCAATACTATCTCAGACTAAAGAACTGACCACTGATGGAATAATTATGGTATATCCATACGATGGAACAGTACTCAGCAACTTAAAAGAATAGGCTATGGATACTTACAACATGAATGACTCTCTAAAGCTTTATGCTAAATGAAAAAAAAATAACCACAAAATACTACATGCTGTATGGCTCCTGTATGACATTGTATAAAAGGCAAAACATGTTGACAGAAAACAGAACAGTGGTTGCCAAAGGCTGACAGTGTGTATATTTGTGTATGTGTATGTGTGTTTACAGGGGAAGGTGGGTGACTGAAAATGGACATCAGGAGACTTTGGGGACATAATAGAAATTTACTATCACAGTGGTGTGATATCACCACTGCTCACATTAGTCAAAATTCAGAATTACACCTAAAAGTGGTGGATTTTTTATATACCAATTATATTTCAAAAGACCTAATATTTTAAAAAGATATCCCCAGCAAAACTTATACAAAATTTTAATTAATATAATTAAAAACAGTTGAAAATATTTCTTATCTACTGAGATACATTTTATAAATTGACTAGCATCATGTTTAACAGAAAATAAAAACACTGAAAAAGCAAGTTATCTTTTCATTACTCTTAAGCAAAATTTGCATACTGGTGGCTTTAAGCCAAATGTAGCCTTTTTGTTTGGCCAGCACAATATTTTAAAAAACAACTTGCTTCAACACTTTTATGACCGATTAATTTTTGACAGAGCCAAAAATGAATTAAATGGAGAAAACACAGTTTTGGGGGTAGGTTTTGTTTGTTTTCTTTTGGTTTTATTCTTCTTTATTTTTTAATTTTTTAAAATTTTATATTTGTTTTTTATACAGCAGGTTCTTTTAGTTGTCTATTTTATACATATTACTGTCAAACCCAATCTCCCAATTCATCCCACCACCACCACCATCCCAACACTTTCCCCTCTTGGTGACCATACCTTTGTTCTCTACATCTGTGTCTCTATTTCTGCCCAGCAAACTTGCTCACCTGTACCATTTTTCTAGGTTCCACATATATGCGTTATATACGATACTTGTTTTTCTCTTTCTGACTTACTTCACTCTGTATGGCAGCCTCTAGATTCATCCACGTCACTACAAATGACCCAATATCATTCCTTTTTATGGCTGAGTAATATTCCATTGTATATACGTACCACTTCTTCTTTATCCATTTGGCTGTGTATGGGCATTTAAGTCGCTTCAATACCTGGCTATTGGAAATAGTGTTGCAATGAATATTGGGGTGCATGTGTCTTTTTGAATTATGGTTTTCTTTGGGTATATGCCCAGTAGTGGGATTGCTGGGTCATATGGTAATTATATTTGTAGTTTTTTAAGGAACCTCCATACTGTTCTCCATAGTGGCTTTATCAATTTACATTCCCACCAACAGTGCAAGAGGGTTCCCTTTCGTCCACACCCTCTCCAGCATTTGTTGTTTGTAGATTGTCAGATGATGCCCATTCTAACTGGTGTGAGGTGATACCTCATTGTACTTTTGATTTGCATTTCTCTAATAATTAGTGATGTTGAGCAGCTTTTCATGCGCTTCTTGCTCATCTGTATGTCTTCTTTGGAGAAATGTCTATTTAGGTCTTCTGCTCATTTTTTGATTGGGCTGTTTGTTTTTTTAATATTGAGCTACATGAGCTGTTTATATATTTTGGAGGTTAATCCTTTGTCCGTTGATTCATTTACAAATATTTTCTCCTATTCTGAGGATTGTCCTTTTGTCTTGTTTGTAGTTTCCTTTGCTTGCAAAAGCTTTTAAGTTTCATTAGGTCCCATTTGTTTATTTTTGTTTTTACTGCCATCACTCTAGGAGGTGGATCAAAATACATCTTGCCATGATTTATGTCAAACAGTGTTCTTCCTATGTTTTCTTCTAAGACTTTTATAGTGTTTGGTCTTACATTTAGGTCTCTAATCTGTTTTGAGTTTATTTTTGTGAATGGTGTTAAGGAGTGTTCTAATTTCATTCTTTTACATGTAGTTGTCCAGTTTCCCCAACACCACGTATTGAAGAAACTGCCTTTTCTCCATTGTATATCCTTGCCACCTTTGTCGTAGATTAGTTGGCCATAGGTGTGTGGGTTTATCTCTGGGCTTTCTATCCTATTCCATTGATCTATGTTTCTGTTTTTGTGCCAGTACCATATTGTCTTGATTACTGTAGTTTTGTAGCATAGTCTGAAGTCAGGGAGTCTGATTCCTCCAGCTCCATTTTTTTCCCTCAAGACTGCTTTGGCTATTCGGGGTCTTTTGTGTTTCCACACAAATTTTACAATTTTTTGTTCTAGTTCTGTAAAAAATGCCACTCATAATTTGATAGGGATTGCATTGAATCTGTAGATTGCTTTGGGTAGTATAGTCATTTTCTCAATATTGATTCTTCCAATCCAAGAACATGGTATAACTCTCCACCTGTTTGTGTCATCTTTGATTTCTTTCATCAGTGTCTTATAGTTTTCTGCATACAGGTATTTTGTCTCCTTAGGTAGGTTTATTTTTAGGTATTTTATTCTTCTTGTTGCAGTGGTGAATGAGAGTGTTTCCTTAATTTCTCTTTCTAATATTTCATTGCTAGTGTTTAGGAATGCAAGCGATTTCTATGCATTAATTTTGTATCCTGCAACTTTACCAAAGTCCTTGATTAGCTCTAGTAGTTTTCTGGTGGCATCTTTAGGATTCTTTATGTAGAGTATCATGTCATCTGAAAACACTGACAGCTTTACTTCTTTTCCTATTTGTATTCCTTTTATTTGTTTTTATTCTCTGATTGCTGTGGCTAGGACTTCCAAAACTATGTTGAATAATAGTGGTGAGAGTGGACATCCTTGTCTTGTTCCTGATCTTAGAGAAAATGCTTTCAGTTTTTCACCACTGAGAAGGAAGTTTGCTGTGCATTTGTCAAATATGGCCTTTATTATGTTCAGGTAGGGTCCTTCTATGCCCAATTTCTGGAGAGTTTTTATCATAAATTGGTGTTGAATTTTGTCAAAAGCTTTTTATGCATCTATTGAGGTGATCATATTTTTATTCTTCAACTTGTTCATATGGTGTATCACATTGATTGATTTGCATATATTGAAGAATCCTTGCATCCCTGGGATAAATCCCACTTGATCGCGGTGTATGATCCTTTTAATGTGTTGTTGGATTCTATTTGCTAGTATTTTGTTGATTTTTGCATCTATATTTAGCAGTGATATTGGCCTGTAATTTTCTTTTTTTGTAACTTCTTTGTCTGGTTTTGGTGTCAGGGTGATGGTGACCTCATAGAATGAGTTTGGGAGTGTTTCTTTTCCTGCAATTTTTTGGAAGAGTTTGAGAAGGATGGGTATTAGCTCTTCTCTAAACGTTTCATAGAATTCAACTGTGAAGCCATCTGGTCTTGGACTTTTGTTTGTTGGAATATTTTTAATCACAGTCTCAATTTCATTACTTGTTGTTGGTGTGTTCATATTTTCTATTTCTTCCTGGTTCAGTCTTGGATGGTTATACCTTTCTAAGAATTTGTCCATTTCTTCCTGGTGGTCCATTTTATTGGCATATAGTTACTTGTAGTAGTCTCTTAGGATGCTTTGAATTTCTGTAGTGTCTGTTGTAACTTCCACATTTTCATTTCTAATTTTATTGATTTGAGTCCTCTCCCTCTTTTTCTTGATGAGTCTGGCTAAAAGTTTATCAATTTTGTTTATCTTCTCAAAGAAACTGCTTTTATTTTTATTGAGCTTTGCTATTGTTTTGTCTATTTTGTTTATTTCTGCTCTGATATTTATGATCTCTTTCCTTCTACTAACTTTAGGTTTTGTTTCTTTTTCTTTCTCTAGTTCCTTTAGGTGTAAGGTTAGATTGTTTGTCTAAGATTTTTCTTGTTTCTTGAGGTAGGCTTGTATCGTTATAAACTTCCCTCTTAGAACTGCTTTTGCTGTATCCCATAGGTTTTGGATCATTGTGTATTCATTGTCATTTGTTTCTAGGTATTTTTTGATTTCCTCTTTGATTTCTTCAGTGATCTCTTGGTTAATTAGTAACATATTGTTTATCTTCCATGCATTTTTGTTTTTTACATTTTTTACCCTATAAGTGATTTCTAATCTCAGTGTTGTGGTAGGAAAAGATGCTTGGTATGATTTCAAATTTTCTTAAATTTACTGAGGCTTAATTTGCGACCAAAGATGTGATCTATCCTGGAGGATGTTCCATGCACACTTGAGAAGAAAGAGTAATCTGCTGTTTTTGGATGGAATGTCCTATAAATATTAATTAAATCTATCTGGTTTATTGTATCATTTAAAGCTTGTGTTTCCTTATTAATTTTCTGTTTGAATGATCTGTCCATTGGTGTAAGTGAGGTATTAAAGTCCCCCACTACTATTGTGTTACTGTCGATTTCCTCTTTTACAACTGTTAGCATTTGCCTTATGTATTGATGTGCTCCTGCATTGAGTGCATAAATATTTACAACTGTTTTATCTTCTTCTTGGATTGATCCCTTGATCATTATGTAGTGTCATTCCTTGTCTCTTGTAACAGTTTTCAATTTAAAGTCTATTATGTCTGATATGAGTATTGCTACCCCATCTTTCTTTTGATTTCCATTTGCATGGAATATCTTTTCCCATCTCCTCACTCTTAGTTTATATGTGTCCAAAGGTCTGAAGTGGGTCTCTTGTAGACAGCATTTATATGGGTCTTGGTTTTGTATCTATTCAGCCAGTGTCTGTCTTTTGGTTGGAGCATTTAATCCATCTACATTTAAGTTAATTATTGATATGTATGTTCCTGTTGACATTTTCTTAATTGTTTTGTGGTTTGTTTTTGTAGGTCTTTTTAATTCCTTTCCTGTTTTGTTCTCGTCTTGTGTTTCTTGCTTAGAGAAGTTCCTTTAGTATTTGTTGTAAAGTTGGTTTGTGGTGCTGAATTCTCTTAGCTTTTGCTTGTCTGTAAATGTTTTGATTTCTCTCTTGAGTCTGAATGAGAGCCTTGCTGGGTAGAGTATTCTTGGATGTAGGTTTTTCCCTTTCATCACTTTAAATATATTGTGCCACTTCCTTCTTGCCTGCAGAGTTTCTGGTGAAAAATCAGCTGGTAACCTTATGAGCACTCCCTTGTATGTTATTTGTTGTTTTTCTTTTGTTGTTTTTAATATTTTTTGTATTTAATTTTTGTTAGTTTGATTAATATGTGTCTTAGCTTGTTCCTCCTGGGTTTATCTTGTATGGGACTCTCTGTACTTGCTGGACTTGGGTGACTATTTCCTTTCCCATGTTAGGGAAGTTTTTGACTATAATATTTTCAAATGTTTTCTCAGGCCATTTATCTTTTTTATCTTCTTCTGGGACCCCTTTATTTGAATGTTGGTGTGTTTAATGTTGTCCCAGAGGTCTCTGAGACTGTCCTAATTCCTTTTCATTATTTTTTCTTTATTCTGTTCCATGGCAGAGATTTCCACCTCTCTCTCTTCCAACTAACTTATCCATTCTTCTGCCTCAGTTATTCTGTTATTGCTTCCTTCTAGTGTATTTTTCATTTCAGTTATTGTCTTGTTCATCTCTGTTTGTTTCTTCTTTAGTTCTTCTATTTCTTGTTAAACATTTTTTTGTATCTTCTCAATCTGTGCTTCCATTCTTTTTCTGAGATCTTGGATCATCTTTACTATCATTACTCTAAATTCTTTTTTTCAGATGGATTACCTACCTCCTCTTCACTTACTTGTTCCTGTAGGTTTTTATCTTGCTCCTTCATCTGCAACATATTTCTTTGTCATCTCATTTTGTCAAACTTACTGTATTTGTGGTCTCCTTTCTGCAGGCTGCAGGATCGTAGTTCCTCTTGCTTCTGCTTTGGGTACCCTGGTGGATGAGGTTGGTCCAGAGGCTTGTTTCATTATTCTTTTGATAGGGGGTTGATTGGTGTTCATATCAGAACCTGCCCTAGATATTTAACGGGGACTTCCCTTTGCTCTGTGCTTGTCACTACCCTGTCAGGTGTAGGTTCTGCTCCCTAGTTGTTGGAGTAGAGGTCCCCAGATCTGTTTCTTTACTGTGATTCTGATTTGCAGTGTGAGGTAGGTGGGAATGGAACACTCCCACTGTGAGAGAAGTCACTGATAATTCCTCCTATGGAGTTGTTCACCAGTGAATGTGCTCTGTTGTGTCTCTTTTCACCTGTTGTGTGGGCTCACATAGCATACTGCTGTTGGCACTGCTCTCAGTCTCACATTAACTGTGGGTATGCTGGCAATTGGGCCTGGTGATTCTCTGGTGTTTTCACCCAGCCACAAGTGCAGATACACTGAGGTCAGGTCCCAGGACTGTAGTAGTCATGTACCTGGACCCACTGTGGGAGATATGGAGGCAGCTCATGCTCTGGCTTGGCCCAACTGACACATGTATATGACCATGAAACCCACAGCTTCTAAAGCCAGACCAGTTCCAGCCCAAGAGCACTTGTCCTTTCACATGTTTCACAGGTGATGAATTTTGGAAGCTGTCAGCAGATGTGTAACTCCGTAGTTCATGCAGCTATGAGGAGAGACTTCAGCTCTTTTTCCTTAGTCACATGGCCCCTGGGGCTCAGCTGTGGTTCCAGCCCCTCTTCTGGGCAGATTTCCTATTTGGAGGAGCTATCCATATACTCCTGGGACAGCAGGACAGGTTCCAGTACCCACTGACAGATTTCTTAGTTACAGAAGCTTTCTGTACCCTCCCGGACAGTGGGGTGAGTTCCGGTACTCACTGGCAGATTTCCTAGTAGCAAGATGTTTCCACACCCTCCCAGGACAACAGTGCAGGTCCCACCACTCACTGGTGGATTTCCTAGTCAGGGGAGTTATCCACGTGCTCCTGGGACAGCAGGGCAGGTTCTGGCATCCACTGATGGATTTCCCAGTCATGGAAGCTATCTGTGCCCTCCCAGGGCAGCATGGGTGGATCCTGGGGCCTGCTTGCAGAATTCCTAGTGGCTGGATCTGTCCACACCTTTCCAGGTCATCTGGGGTGGGTCCTATGACCCACTAGCATAATTCCTAGTTTCAGAATCTCTCCACACCCTTCCAGATGAGAGGAGGTGGGGCCTGGTGTCTGCCTGTGGGTCTGGAAGAGGTGGTCAGTGCCTGCCTCTGGAGCCCAAGATGACAGTGGTGACACATGCCCTCCCACCCAGGGCTCCTTTAGGCAGTGATCTGGGAGCTCTCACAGGGAAAGAAGCTCTTATGGTGGTCCCACCCCTCTCCTTGTGCATCTCCCACCAAAGATGTCTTGCTTCTCTTGTGGACACAGCCTCCCTCAGTTGCCACAGCCTGACCTCTTCAGGCTGTTTCTGCACCCAACCCTGGTCCTCTCCCTGGGACTGAGCTCTGGAGTCTGAGCTTCAGCACCTGACTCCCACCCCCACCGACAGAGGAGTGTCTTAGGTTGGGGAGTGCAGTGTGGCATTGCCAACCCTCTGTGCAGGTTACTCTCAGCTCTGCCTTCCATAAACCAGTTGCTGTTATCCCCTCTTAGGTTCCAAAGGTCCCTTTCCCCTCTGTCCAGGCTGATTTCCCCACTGGTAAGCAGACTTCCTAAGGTGTGGGAAACTTTTCTCCTTCATAACTCCCTCCGTGGGTGCAGGCCTCATCCTGATTCCTTCTTTTTCTTTTGTCCTACTCAGTTACGTGGAGATTTTCTTGTATTTTCAGAAATCTGAGGTCTTCTTTCAGCACTCAGTAGCTGTTTTGTGTGAATTGTTCCACCTGTAGATGTATTTTCAATGTTTCTAGTTGAACTATGCTTCCTACTCCTCCACCATCTTGATCCAAACCCCCTAAATTTTAAAAATAGGAATGAACATAAAAAGTGAAATAGCTACACAGCTGTTAAGCTTAGTTACATGGCAAAGAGACTTTCTAGATATGTTTAATTAAGGATCTTGATATGGAGAGATGATCTGTATTATACTGATGGGCCCAATGTAATCAAAATGTTCTTATAAGAGGGAGGCAGGTGGGTCAGAGTGAAGATGAAGATCTGCCAATGGTAGCAGAGGTTAGAAAAAGAGAGACTTGAAGACACACTTTGACTATGTGCCATGAGCCAAAGAATGCAAGCGACCTTTAGAAGCTAGAAAAGTCTGGCCCCTAGAGTTCCCAGAAGAAATAAAGACCTCCCAACATTTTTTTTTTTTTTTTTGTCCAGTGAAAACCATTTCAGACTTGTCACCCCCAGTACTGTGCTGTTTATGTCATTAGTTTGTGGTAATATTTTGGATGCAGAATATAGAGAAAGAGTGAGAGAGAAGGAAACAAGTTTAACAAATGAAAGGCAAATATTATCATCAATTGAAATGGGGAATATTATAGAGCAGGTCTTGGAGGGAAAACAGTAGTTCAGCTTTAGACATGTTAAGTTTGTGATGTTTCTACTTTATCAAAGTAGAGGTATTCAAATGTCAGTTGGATGAACAAGTCCTGATGGTTCAAGAGAGAGCTCTGGGCTGGATCCATCATTTGGGAGTTCTGAACATACAGATAATATTTAATACTTTAAGACTGGGCAAGATCACCAAAGGACAGAGGAAAGGTCCAAGGACTGAGCCCTGGGCCACAACTCAAAGCACTAGAGTTTTCCTGACAATAGTGTTGGTCCATCCAGAAAGCATCTAAAAGTGATTGGCATCCACAGATGATCTTCAGAGATAAAAATTAACATTTCTGGAGCAAGGAGAAATATAAGCAATATACTGTATTTGTTAGTAAAAAGGAAAGGGCAGGTGAGATAATACATCAGAATTTGGGGAATTAGAAAGTAAAGCTGCCAAGACTTTAAGGTTAAACATAAATTGATAAAGGGAATATGGCTAGATTAGAAAGACTTTTCAAAAGTTTTAACTGTTTTAGAAGATACTGGTAATGGAAAATTATGAAAAAATGACAATTTAAATCAGATTAATTCTATTTACTTATGCTCTAAGTGATAAATATGCACATACCATAATTGATATTTGCCACTCAGTAATGTCCATTAATAAACAGGAAGTAAATGTTATAGAGCTCTGATAATATGTCTTAAAATCAGTCATGTGGTTTAAGTAATCCGTGCAAAGCTTTATGACACTAATCTCTTTTTGAAATCTAGGGATACAGGGAACTGGGAAAAGCAAAACAAGCAAAATTGATTACTTTGCCAGACTCTACAAATACTATTTTGTTGTATTAATATACACTACAGATGAGAGTACTTAATTAAGTAAGCAAATAAGCACAGGCTACAATGGACACTTCTAGTGATTTTGAAACATCATATTAAAACAAATATTATAGTGCTAAATATTTTAAGTATAAATTTTCAGAAAAGTAAATCACTTACAAAGTAAATTAGATTTTGTTTACATATAATAAAATTGAACATGCTTTTCTGTGACTTTAACATATCAAATTATGTATCAGAATTTTAAGAAAATATATTCAGATAAAATGCACTTTTTTTCTTGCTTATCAGAGGGCTTTAACAGCATATCCAAAGGAAATTCACCCACTAGACAAATGTTCATTAAGCACAGAATATGCTCCAAACACAGTTTCCCATGAAAGACACACAATGGAAATATACAAAGATAACATAAAGTAAGTCAATTGGTGATAAATACCACAGGGTAAGGGTGAGGTTGGTGGGGAAAGCAGAGAATGAAGGTTGGGTGAGGATGCTTTCATATAAGGGGTGAAGGCAGGCCTTATTATAAAGATGACATTTGAGGCTAAAATGAATGAGTGATCAACTTTTTGTGGTGGATTTCTAGGAGAAAAGTCTCCAGAAGAAGGAATAACAATTCCAAAGCCTTTGAGGTGTGCTTATGCTCACCATGTTAAAAGAACAAGATGGGGTGAGCCTGTGGCAGAGTGTGGGGGAGTGGAGTGGAAGGACATCTCATGTAGAATTTGGCTTTTACTGTGAAAGAGAAGAAAAACCACTGAAAATTTTGAACAGAAAAATAAAATAATTTGACTTACATTTTTAAAAGGATGACTCTGCTAGTCACTGGGTCAGAAGGAAAGACTGAACTCTGGAGGGTCTTAGATCAGCAGTTAGAGTCCCAGCCTGGAGTTGCACATGTCACCTATGCTCAGGCTTCATCTACAGGATTAGAAACCTGGGGTACAACAACTTAACTATGCAATCAAGGTTACTGTCACCATTTACAGACAATTTAACATCATGTGAGCCTCTTGAGAAGAACACAGTATTACTTCTGTGGGTTCCTGACAAAAATGTGTAACCTGAATTTTCTAACCATGAAGAAACATCATATACATCCAAGCTGTGAGAAAATCTACATATTACTTGTCATATACTCAACAAACATGTCAGAGTCACAAAAGACAAAGAAAATCTGTGGAACTATTCAAGATTGAAGAATATTAAACAGACATGAAACCTAAAATGTGTCACTTTTTGTTTCATTTAGCTTTTTGCTATAAAGGATATTGCTGAGTTTAAATATGTGGATGGGATCTCTGGGTTATGGCAGTACTGTAGAAACTTTAATTTTCTAAAAGCAATGACTGTTTCAGTGGCATACTGATAAACTGACCCTCCTGAGGTTGTAGTAAGGAGCCCAGATTGGTAACATTTACTGATTTCCAGGTTGTAAATACTCCCAACAGCTGATTTCAAACTACTAATGTGAAATCATGGAGAAGAATTGGAAAGAGATGTGCACATTTAGGTCTTCAAGTCCATTCACACTAGTTGCAGTGCCCACTTATGGGACTAGGATTATTTATAAACAAAGTATACTTGGCTTTTAGTTATAATAGACCCCATGTCTGCATCTAATTCTCAACTGGTTCAAAAATAATTATATATGAGTTGAAGTTCCTAAGATGGCAGAGTAGAAGGACCTTGAGCTCACTTCCTTCCATGGGCACACCAAAACTACAATTTTTTACAGAACAACTATTGATGAAAAAGACTGGAACCTAATGGAAAAGGTCTTTTACAATTAAAGTTATAAAGAAGGAACCACAAAGAGACAGGCAGAAAAGGCAGAGTCTCGATATAGTTAAGACCCGTACCCCTCAGTGGGTGACCCAAACCAGGAGAATAACTGCTACTACAGAGTTTCTCACCAAGAAGCAATGGGTCCAAGCCCCACATTGGGGTCCCCAGCCCAGGGATCCTATGCCGGAAAGATGAGCACCCAGAGTGTTTGGCTTTGAAGGGCAGTGGGGCTTACTTACCAGAGACCCAGAGGGTTATCGGAAATAGACTCCATTATTAAAGGGCACACAGAAAATCTCACACACTCTGGGACCCAGGGCAGAAGCAGCAACTTGAAAGGAGCCTGAGTCAGACCTACCTGCTGATCTGGAAAGTTTCCTAGAGAGGCAGGAGGCAACTGCAGCTCACCCTGGGGACATAGACATTGTAGGAAGCCATTTCTGAGAGCTCATCCTACCACATGGACATTGCTACTGGCAGCCACCACTTTGGATTCCTCCCTCTAGCTTATTAGACTCAGGACACAGCCTTGCCCTGTCCACCAGCCTGAAGCCACCAGCATTGGGACAACTCAGGCCAAGAAACTAACTGGGTGGGAACACAGGCCCACCCACCAACAGACAGGCTGCTTTAAGACCTCCTGAGCACACAGCCACCCCTGGACTCAACATTGCCCAACAGAGGAATCAGGACCCAGCCACACACACCAGTGTGCAGACACTATAACTGAGACCTTCATGGCCCTGTAGCCACAGACCCCAGGATCCACCTTCACCCACCAGTGGGCAGGCACAAGCCCCAGAATCCCCTGGGCCCTGACCCTACTCACCAGCTATCCTGCTCTAGCCCTAAGGCCAGCCTCACCCACCAGAAGGCAGACAATAGCCCCAGGACAACAGCAGCCCTGCAGCTTCCCATGACAGGATCCAGCCTACCCACCATTAAGCCAGACACAGCCCTGGTATTAGAAGGGTCTTAGCCCTGCCCAGCAGTAGACCAACACAAGCTTCAATACCCTGGACCCCACAGCCAGCCATGTCAGGAACTGACACCACCAGCCATCCAGCATCAGCTCTAGGATCCCTGGACCCTGCAGCCAGACCCCAGGACCTGGCTCTACCCACAAGTGGTCCAGGATTAGTCTCAGGATCTGGCTTCACCATATTAACAAATTGAAGAATAAAACCATATGATCATCTCAATAGATGCAGAAAAGGCTTTTGATAAACTTCAACATCAATTTATGATAAAAACCTCTCAAGAACGTGAGTATAGAGGGAACAAACCTCAATATAATGAAGGCCATATTATGATAGGCTCAAAGCTAGCATCATACTCAATAGTGAAAAGCTGAAAGCATTTACTCTAAGATCAGGAATAAGACAAGGGTGCCCTTTTTCCTCACCTTTATTTAGCATACTATTGTAAATCTTAGCCACAGAAATCAGACAAGAAAAAGAAATAAAAGGCATCCAAATTGGAAGGAAAAAATTAAATCTGTCACTGCAGATGACATGATAATATACATAGAAAATCCTAAAGATGCCACCAAAATATTACTAGAGCTCATCAATGAATTCAGTAAAGTTGCAGGATACAAAATTAATATAGAGAATACTGTTACATTTTGATACACTAACAACACATTTTCAGATAGAGAAATTAAGGAAACAATTCTATTTAAAATTCCTTCAAAAAGATTAAAATACCTAGGAATAAACCTATCTAAGGAGATAAAAGACCTATACTCAGAAAACTACAAGACACTGATGAAAGAGATTGAAGATGACAAAAACATATGAAAGGTATATCCTGTTCATAGATTGGAAGGATTAATAAGGTTAAAATGATGATGCTAGCAAAGGCAATCTACAGATTCAGTTCAATCCCTATCAAAATACCAATGGCATAGAACTAGAATAAATAAAATTTGTATGGCGCACAAAAGACCCCAAATAGCCAAACAATCTTGAGAAAGAAGAACAGAGCTGGAAGTATCACACTCCCTGACCTCAGACAGTACCACAGAGCTATAGAAATCAAAACAGTATTGTACTGGCACAAAAACAGACACATATATTAATGGAACAGAATAGAGAGTCCAGAAATAAACTCACACACTTATGATCAATTGGTCTATGACAAGGGAGGCAATAATATACAATGGAGAAAAGACAGTCTTTTTAACAAGTGGTGCTGGAAAAACTGGACAGCTATATGTAAAAGAATGACATTAGAACATTCCTCACACCATATAGAAAAAAGAAATTCAAAATGGATTAAAACCTAAATGTAAAACCAGAAACCATAAAACTCTTAGAAGAAAACATAGGCAGAACACTCTTTGACATAAATTGTAGCAATATATTTTTGAATCTGTCTCCTCAGGCAAAGGACACAAAAGCAAAAATAAATAAGTGGGACCTAATTAAACTTAAAATCTTCTGCAAAGAAAAGGAAGCCATCAACAAAATGAAAATAACTCAACATCAAAAAAAACCCCAACTAACAACCTGATTAAAAGTGGGCAGAAGACCTGAATAGACATTTTCCAAAGAAGACATTACAGATGACCAATAGGCCCATGAAAAGATCGTCACTAATTGTCAGAGAAATGCAAGTCAAAACCACAATGAGATACCACCTCACACATGTCAGAACAGCTATCAACAAAAGAATACAAATAACAGATGTCAATGAAGATGTGGAGAAAAGGGAATTGTCGCACACTGTTGGTGGTAATGTAAATTGGTACAGTCACTATGGAAAACAGTGTGGGGGGTTCTCAAAAAATTAAAAATAAAACTACCAAATGATCCAGCAATTCCACTCCTGGGTATAAATTTTAAAAAACCCACAAAAATACTAATTTGAAAAGATACATGCACCCCAATGTTCATAGCAGCATTATTTACAATAGCTAACATATGGAAACAACACAAGAGTCCATCAACAGATGAATAGATAAGAAGGAGTGGTATATTTTTTAAATGGATTATATCCAGCCAAAAAAAGAATGAAATTTTGCCACTTGAAACACATGGATGAACCTGGAGGGTATTATGCTTAGTGAAATAAGTTAGAGAAAGACAAATACTGTATGTTATCACTTATATGTGCAGTCTGAAAAATAAACTAATGAATATAACAAAATTAAACAGACTCACAGATATAAAGAATAAACTAGTGATTACCAGTGTGAAGACAGAAGTGGGGAGGGGCATAATAGGAGTAAGGGATTAAGTGGTACAAACTACTATGTATAAAATAATAAGCTACAAGGATATATTGTACAACACAGATAATATATTCAATATTTTGTAATAATTGGAAATGGAGTATAATCTATAAAAATTTTGAATCACTATATTGTACACTTGAAACTAATATAATATTTTAAATCAAATATTCCTTAATAAAAACCCAGATAATAGTATATAGTATATAAATATATTTATGTAAAATACATATGTAAATGTAAAATAAATATATTTCTAAATTCAAATATATATACATACATACTGAGAGAGAGAAATAAAGCAAATAAAATAAAATGGGAAATCAAAGTGATATCAAAGACATATAATATAAAACACAAATCAACCATTAAATGAACAAAAGAGAGTTATGGCTAATAAGGCAACAAATAAAATTAAAAGAAATCATAAAATACTATCTAATTAATACCCAAGAAAGCAAAAAACAAAAACAAAAAGAGAGGAAAAGGGCAAAGAAAATTTAGGACAAATGGATAAAAGAGCATGATGGTAGAATGAAACTCAAACGTATTTATAACACATTAAATGTAAATGTTTAAACACTCCAATTAAAAGACAGAGATTGTCAGAGTGGATGAATAAAAAGTAATGAATTTTATGCTGCCTACAAGAAATGCACTTCAAATAACAACCAAATCATATTATAATAAAAGGATAGAAAAAAATCATGTTAACATTAGTCAAAAAATGTGGTGGCTATATTAATATATCAGACTAAATAAGTTTCAGAGCAAAGAATTTTATCCAGGATAAAGAGAATAATTTCTTAATGATAAAAGGGTTCAATTTATCAAGAAGACACAATAACCCTAAAGGTTTATGTCTCTAATAAAAATAGCTTCAAGATAAATGAAGCAGCAACTGATAGAACTAGGACAAAATAGATCCATTATAGTTGAAGACTTCAACACCTCTCTCTCAGTAATTGATAAAGCAAGTAGACAGAAAATCAGTAAGAATATACAAGCTAGCCTAAACTGCCTTAGTAGAAATCATTGCTGCAAATTTCTTAAGTTGTGTGTTTGAAATCTAAGAATACAATAAAGAGGCTATAGGAGGAAAATTATTTTTTGTGCTAAAGTTCAAATAGGAGAGAGTTATTAACTTTTATTCTTATAAATTTAGCTGTAACTTCAGTGTTACATATGCTCATATTTGCTCATATAATCAGTTTTAATTTTTCCTAAGTTATATAATTCTATTTATCCTGTGCTGTTTTGAAGAATTCAGTAATATCTATTGATAAAAATTTTCATAAAGTGATTCCTATATACTTACTATTAAGATATAACATAAGCATTGAATATTTTATAGTGAGAAAAAGTACCAAGTATGCTTTCTAGTACCCATCAACAAAAAAAGTGTTTACAATTAGAAAGAGCTTAAATACTGATTACTCCCAGATAAGATTGCTGCTAATCACAATAATATGTTTAGAATAAAAATCCCAACTTTAATCAGAGCTTTATGGACTAAAAAGTCATGTTAAAATACAATTAGAAAAAAATCATTTTAAGGGACTCATTGATAATTCTTTATTATAAGAGTTTGATTTGGTCTTAGCAGTTTTTAAATGAAAACCTGAATCATAAGCTTTCAGTATAATGTGTTTGTGTCTGATGATAAGGTGAGTAATTCTTCTATTACATGATACTTCCTTTATAATGGCTAGGCTCCTAAAGATGGTGTGAAGTTACTTTATCATACATTTCTTGGAAGCCCATTTTTTACACAGACAACACATTTTCAAGATATAACATGCAAGTACAGTGAAGTAGATATATTCAGCTTTCATACCTTGTGACTACTTTGGGCACAAGATCCTATGTACGCATAATTTTTCTGGAGCCATTCTGGGGCACCAACCTGAGCACTTCTATTCTCTTCTCAAATCTCCACACTAAGCAGATTTTTTAAGATGTGAAGAAAAATACTTTCTCTAGCAATTTACCTAAATTTAACTCCTCAAACTTAATTTGAACTTGAATCTCTAGGAATTGGAAAACTGTCATCTTTCCTATCAGTTAGGGAGGTGAAATTGAGTAGTATGTAGCTGAAGTTCTGTATATGGAAGAACCTATTCAGCCTCCTTAATTTAGGATACTGTTTATGACTTCTTTATACCAATGTTTTCTTTGCTCTGAAAAAGAAATATTACAACAATTATAAAATAATTACATATGAAATTAATTTCTATTGAACTTAAATATTGTGTGAATGCAGGTGAACTCTAGCATCATAGAAGGAGATGCATATCCACAGGTATTACATGCAGTAAGTTGATGCTTTCAGTAAACTTGAGGTGTTTACATATAATTATAAAGCTAGCATAGAATATAAAGACCACTTGGAAAAATTCCATATGGCTCAAGAAGTTGAAAAACACTTCTGCCCAAAAATATATTAAAAGAGAAAATAAATCAAAAGAACTAACTAAAAGGTATGATTGGGGTATATAAAAAGATGACTATGTCAAAAGTTTATAATCTGAGCAGAAAGTGCAAAACTCTGAATGGACAGAGGTTGTGGAATGGCTGTACTCCAGTGGGAACAGGGAAGAGAAGCTAGGGAATAAAATTCTGTGGAGTAACCCAGACTCAAAAAATACTATAAAGCAGAAAACCAGACTCACTCTTAGAAACCAAGGTTAAAGCTTCCACTTAAGAAGAGAAAAGTAACAATTACTAATATAATATAAACAGAAAAGCAAAATAATTCTCATTCAATTTTCAAATGCAAAACAAAATTCTAAAACACATGAAAATATTTACTGTAATGAAAGACAGCTACCAAAATGTACAAGTCAATTATGAATTTATTCCATCCACATATGAATAGAGGAGAACTGACAATGATTTAAAAATAAGCATGTTTATATAAGTCAGAGATAATATGTAACATCATAACATTATTTTAAAATGACAATGCAGATTAAAACCACTATAAGATATCACTGCACATTGATTATAATAGATGAAATAAAAAATATTGATGATACTCACATATACTGACAATACATACATACATATGTACATACATACACAGTAAGCTTATTGTTGATAGCAATGCAAAATAGTATAACCTCTCTCGAAAACTATTTTGGTAGTTTCTTATAAAGGTAAACATATACTACTATATGACGTAGCAAAACCACTCATGAGTATATACTCTAGAGAAAGGAAGAATTATGTTTACACAAAACCTGACCACAAATACTTGTAGAGACTCTATTAAAGTTTCCAAAAATGTAAATGACCCAAATGTATTTCAACAAGTTAATATATTTAAAACAAAACAGAAAGCTATGCCACATATATACAAAGGAATACTATTGAACAA
The DNA here is from genome assembly GCF_003031525.2 of Neophocaena asiaeorientalis asiaeorientalis. Classification (NCBI taxonomy): domain Eukaryota; kingdom Metazoa; phylum Chordata; class Mammalia; order Artiodactyla; family Phocoenidae; genus Neophocaena; species Neophocaena asiaeorientalis. Next base: position 632,329 of record NW_020172148.1, read on the forward strand.
TAAAAAGGAACAAACTTTTGATACATGCAACAGCTTGGTTGGGTCACAATAATATTATTTTGAATGAAAATAGCTAGTGTTAAAAGATTATACACTGTGTGGTTCTATGTATACTAACCTGCATTGTGAAGATAAAACTTCATGAGGTAAGGGCAAAAAAATAGACAACATAATTTTGAAAGAGAAAAACAAGTTTACTTGACTGACACTATGTGATTTTAAAAGATCCAGTGAGTCTAAAGAGTGAATTTTTCAAACTGTAAAGATATCTTTTTAATCAACTTTGAAATAACAACTAAATGTACATTTAGAAAAATTAACCATGACCCATACACCATACAGAAAAATCAATTTAAAATGAACCAAATACTAAATAAAAAAACTAAAATTATACAATTTATAGAAGAAAATACATGAAAATATTTGCAACTCTGAAAGTGGATAGGTAAACAAATTGTGGCATATCCATGCAGTGGAATACAACTCTTCAGCAGAAAGACTGTTATTGATACATCCATTACAGTGTATAGATTTCAAAAGAGTGATGTTGAAGGTACTCAGTTGGATGCAAAAGGTAATATATTGTCTGATTCAATTTACATGAAATTCTATTAAAAAATGATTCTTTGGTGATTGAAAGCAGAAGAGTGGTTTCCAGAGGCTGAGGAAAGGAGAAAGAATTAACTGTAATGAGGCGTAAGAAAATGTTTTGGAACGATGAAAATGTTCTATATGCTGATATGGCATTGATTATACTGATTAAACACATTTGTAAAAATTTAATGAACTATACACTGAAAATGGTGTGTTTTATTTTACATGGTCTATAACTTTATAAAGTTGATGCAAAGGGTATTGTTAGTGATAAACAAAATCAGATGGAAAAAGGAATAAATCTATAGATTCATAGACATTTTTAAAAATTGAAAATAAAAAACTGATAGACCCTATAAGATTATGAATGATCAAATTTTATGAAATAAGGAGAATGTCTGAATAAATCAGCAATCTGTAATTTAATTGAATTGATAATAACAATTTCCTCCCTCCGCTCCCCCTCTCAAGCCAAAGGCACCATGCCCAGCTGGTTATATCACTCCCTCAAGTAACATATTATCTTTATTTATACAAACATTCAGAGTAAAGCTAAGGAACAAAGCAAACAAACTTAGTTTGTGAGGCTAGTAAAAACTTGATACTACACTTGACAATGGACTAAGCCAGGAAAGAGAATAAAATTATAGGTTGTATTGATCAAAGTTGTCCAAACCCAAGCTGTTCAACATGATAATCACAAGCCACATGTAGCTCTGGGCACTTGAAATGTGGTTCACCTAAATTAAGATGTGCTATAAGTTTAAAGTCCTCAGTATGAGAAATGCATGTAAATATCTCAATAAGAATGTTTATGTTAATTATATTGAAATGATAGTTTGGATATATTGGGTTAAATAAAATGTACTATTAATATACCTATTTATTTTAAAAATTATTTTAATATAGTAAATTTTAAATTATATAGATTTCTCATTTTAGTGACTTGGATATTATTTTTATTGAATAGTCCAGATTATTCTGCAGTGTGGTGGGCATAATGGTCCCCAAAGATGTCCACATTCTGACCTCTTGAAACTGGGAATATGACTTTGCAGACGTTATGAAGTTTGCAGACCATAAAATGGGAGATTATCCAATTTTATGCAGGTACTTCATATCTTAGATAAGCCCTTAAGAGTGAGCACTTTCTCCCACTGCAGTCAGTGAAGTGAGATGAAGGAGAAGCTGGAGTCAGAACTCCCACCACCACACCGTGTTAACAAGACTGTGCTACCCGGGTGAGTAAGAGCCTGTGGGCAATAGTAACAGAGCATCCCTACCTTCTCAGATAGGGGGATTTCAGCAGGAGCCTGATAGGGAGTGAGAACTCCCACCCTGGCTGCAATAACAAAAGCCCCTCCATGGTGGCGCAGTGGTTGAGAGGCCGCCTGCCGATGCAGGGGACATGGGTTCGTGCCCTGGTCCGGGAAGGTCCCACATGCTGTGAAGCGGCTGGGCCCGTGAGCCGTGGCCGCTAAGCCTGCGTGTCTGGAGCCTGTGCTCCGCAACGGGAGATGCCACAACAGTGAGAGGCCCACGTACCGTTAAAAAAAAGCCCCTCCTTTTCCTGTATCAGTGGAGCTCAGTTGGGGAATCTGGACTCCATTTCCACATGACAAGAAAGTAGCATCCCTCTCCATTCCCCAGTGGAATGGCATCAGAGGAAATCAGTTAAAATAGAATAAAGAAGATTCACACTCTTCCAACATAATGTCCATACTGTCTAGGTTCCAATAAAAAATTCCTTATTATACCAAGAAACAGGAAAATTTAACTTGAATGAGAAAAGACAGGCAACAGATGTCAACAGCAAAATGCCATAGATAATAAGAGTCCTGCTAAACAAAGGAGAAAGAGGGTGGGACTGAAAACGTATTTGAATAACTGATAGCTGAAATTATCCTAAATTGGCAAAAGACATAAACCTACAGATTCCAGAAGCTGAGCAAGTCCCAAACAGGATAAACCCAAAGAAATCCAAGCCAAGACACATCATAATCAAACTACTGAAAACTGAAGAAAAAGAAAAGAATCTCAAAAACAGAGAAACAACCTATAGAGGAAAAACAATGCAGAGGACAGTGAATTTCACATTGGAAACTTTGGAGATCAGAAGGAAGTGCTGGAAGAAGAGAACTGTCAACTCTGAATTCTATATCTAGCAAAAATATCCTTCAAAAAAGAAGCAGTTATCAAGACAGAATCAGAGAATTCAGATGAAGGAAAAACTAAGAGAATTTTTCACCTTCTCTAAAAGAATGGCTAAAGTAGGTGCTTTAAGCAGAAAGGAAATAATTTTTAAAACTCTTGGAACAACAGGAAGGAAGAAAGAACAATGGGAAAAATAAAAATCATACGTGAATCTTGAAACAAATAAATAAATAAATTCCACATAGATTAAAAACATACGTATAAAAAGTAAACATTAAAGCATTTGAGAAGAAAACACAGAATATGAAAGAAGGTATTTATTTCCTAAATAAGACCCCAAAAGCAAAGATATTAGAAGAAGAAAATGATAAATGTGAGTACATTTAAATATCTTCATGAAGTGGTAATATAACAAAAATTAAAAGTGAATCTTCTGATTTGCATAACCTATTTGCAAATGTTTAAGCAAAAAAGAATTAATATCTAGATATTATAAAGATCCCCTATACATCAAGATTAAAAAAACTGAATAACTGAATAAAAAATGACATAGGATAGGAGCAGGCAAATTCTTGAAATGGGATGCCAAATTACCAATAAACAAAATTTGCTCAATCTAGTTATCAGCAAAATGAAACCTAAAACATCATTGCTATTGTTCCCTCCCTTAAGATTGGAAAACATTAAGGAGTAACATAATATTATATGTTGATAATGATGTAAGATAAAATAAAAACTCTAACATACTTTTTGTATAAATGTAAATTGATATATTTTGGAAAGCATTTGGTAATGCCTGGTAGAGTTGAAGCTGCACTTAACCCATGACCCAGAAGTTGTACCTTGAGAAGGTAGAGGAGCATTTACCTAGAGGAGAAACTCTCACACAATTGCTCCCAAAAGAAAATGTATAATTTTATGGATATAATGGTGAAAAACAAAAAAAAAAAGGGAAAGAAACTAACAAAACTCCGAACAGGGAAGTGAACAAATCTAGGCAAAGTTTCCACAGAAATTCACATAATTAGAAAAGGATCCAAGAACAGAACCCTGCTGCAATAGGCCCTAGGCCCCCTGTGGCACACCAGAGAAACTATGTTTCATGAAACATTCACAAAGAGCTGAATTGCAGATGTAAGGATCATGCCAAAGGATTCCTAAACTGGAAGGGAATTAATAAGAGCAAATTGTGCAGCTAAAACTCAGTGTCAGACATAGTAAGATTAAACAGCATACACTCTTTTTTGCCTTTCTATTCTGTGCTGGTAACTCATTAATTCAATATGTATTTATTGAATTCCTTGAGCACATTAAATGTGCCCAGTTCTCTGGTATCTGTTTCATTTTGTCTAATAAAGAGTTAATCAGATAAACTATTTGTTGGTTCACAACTTTCAGAGCTTCCCAGTTGAAACCTGATACTAGCCCCCTTACCCAGAGGGTAGGCAGAGACGGAAGAAAGAGGAGACACTCTAGGCTGGCAGGTGGTAGTTTTGATAACCAAGGGAACTTCCACATGAGGTTTGTCTCCAGCAGCTGCAATACCGGTACATCTACATAACCACCCACCAGAATCTCAAAGTTTACAGAGGCCTTAATGGGGCTTAGCACGTGCTCCAGCCGGAGAGTCTCAGCAACACATGCTCTCCCAAGACTGCCTCCTTGGAACAGCTCCCGCTGTGGGAACAGTGGGCAGAACCTACATTCCCAGGACAAGGGAGGGGGGAGGAGCCTCAGATTGCCGGGTCCAGCTCAAGGGTCAACCAGTGGCCACGTCCTCTCCATGACCTATTTATGTGTTTCCTCTCAGAAGTAACACATGTAGGTAACTTCTGGAGTGATACTGATAGTGGCACTTCCAGGCATCATGCATATGAGTTGGGTGTCCAGGCTAACTACAGGTGAAATGTTTTCTTCTGGGGAAGCTGTCATCCTTCTTAGATTTTACTTCAGAAGGTACGTTCAGAAGCTGAATTTATATCACATTTGCCTGTAGTAAGCAGTTTGTGAGGGAGTTTTTCTGTTGGCTTGCTTTCTATAGAAAGCAAGGACTCAATAGCAGGACTCTAGTCCAACTGGTAATACATTTTTCTTCTGACATGATCTTGGTCAGACCATTTATCTACTTATACATATTAATTCATTTTAGGTATACTCTATTCAGAAATGCCTACTCGAAAACTACTCATTTATTAATTTAAAAGTAATGACTGGATTCTTTACATTTTCCACTGTGTTTCTCTCCAACCATATCTGCAGTCAGGACTGGATCAAGAAGTCTGCTACATCTTAATTTCTTTTCCCACATAAAAAGGAAAAAAATTATCTTTGCCTCTTTGAATATCTTGAAGTTCATTGCTATTTCAGAAATATCCAAACTGAGAATGATTTTCCCTTTGTTTAATGTTTTACTTATAGGAGTTAACAACTTCATGCATATCAGCCCCCAGTGTTATGATACTATTTTAATTTAGAAACAGATGACCATTATTTCACTGTAAGGCATTTTCCAGATTTATAGAGTCATAAACCTGATGGCATTTGGGGATGTTCAGGATGGAGAGCAGTAATGAGCATCAGTATAATTGTAACAAATGGGAATGTTATCTCGCCTCGCAATTGTTTTATGTTTTAGCAGTTTGGGTTTTTTTCTCTCAGTGAATTCACTGAAAGGCAGAATTATCTTGGATATCCTGCACTTAAATGCTAAGTAGCCCTCAATGATTAGATGAGCTCAAATATCTTTTTTTTTTTTTGCGGTATGTGGGCATCTCACTGTTGTGGCCTCTCCCGTTGCAGAGCACAGGCTCCGGACGCGCAGGCTCAGCGGCCATGGCTCATGGGCCCAGCCGCTCCAAGGCATGTGGGAACCCGTGTCCCCTGCATCGGCAGGTGGACTCTCAACCACTGCACCATCATGGAAGCCCAAGCTCAAATATCTTGAACCACCCAACTCTCAGTCAAAAAGTAAAATAGCAATTTCTTCTTACTTACGAGTGATTATTGAAAGCCCTACAATGAGTTAATAAGTTCAGCTGATTAAAGTAATATTATAAGTAGTGATCCTCTTCACATTCAAATAGCTCTCCTCTTTTCCCTGCTTAAACATTGATTCCTAAATTCAATAAGCAATCTCTCAAGTCAGTGCTATTGATTACCAAGTGACAAATTAGTGTAAATGTGTAACTTCCTATAGGAAAAAGTATCATACTGGTGATGAATCAGTGACATGATCTTTTAAAAACAAGCGGTTATTTTTATACTATTATTATTATTTCAAGCTAAAAACAATTTTTTTTACTCCTGCCACCATATTTATATTTAAATACTAGAACCAATATGAGCATATCAATATATCAAGGCATACTATTCCTTTTTTATTTGAAATACAGTCATCTTTCCTTTATTCACAAAAGTAGAAGACAGTAGTATGGGTCATTCAATAGAAAGTCAATAAAATTCTTCTATATATGGAATTGCATTTTATAATAACGTGTAGCAGATTTTCTTTTCTAGCTTTTTTGATTAAGCTAAAATGAATGGATTATTTTATTCCTCAAGCACACACATACTCACCAGATTTGGCAAATCAAAAAAACAAACCAAAAAACCAAACAGCAACAACAAAAAACAGTGAAGTCATGCTTGACAGTTATATTCAAGTCCTGCTTGGAAATTTTACCTTGCACATAACCAACAAAGAATTAATCTGGACCTAGCCTTTCTTCAGATAATGTTGAAATATATTCCTTTTCAAATAATATTTCTTAAGATCTTGAATGCATAGCCCTCTGCTGGTCTGGGGGAAAACAGAAAGAGATACAAGCTTCACAACTGAATATGTCCTAGATAAGGAGCTAATAACTTCCCATTTTAAAGTTATCTCTACCAAGGCACCACATCAGAATTCAAGCATATTCATTCTCTCATACTGTTAATGATAACCACTTCCTTGACCCTATATCTCCCTTTATCTATAGCCCCATCTTTCTCCTGACTTGGTAACCAACTTTGTGAAAAGCTGTTTACCTGCTCTGTCTCCACCTCTGTATTTGGGCTTTATCCCAATGTCCCATTGTCACATTATTAGGTCAAAGCATAGCTTTCACTTGGTTGAACACTAAGATTCTTTTTACACAAACATTTTCTTTATCTAAAAGTCAGGCCTTGGCTTCCTAATTCCACACTATGGTCCTTTTGTCTGCCTTACCCAGTTTGTGCCCTTGAAAACTGGCTAGCTTTCTTCTGGCCCTCTTCCTAATTGACATATTTAGACAACCAGTCAATTCCCATGGCCTCAATAAGTATATTTATGCCAGTGACTCCCAACTCTCCAGCCCAGGGCTTTCTCCTGAGTTTCTGACCCATTTATCCAACTGCCTACTGAAAACATTCCCTTTCACGTTTCCCAATCACTTCAAACTTGGAATATCTAGAACAGATTTTTGACTGCCAGATCTACTCCTCTTCTAATGTTTACTTAAATCTGCTGATGTCCCCATCTACCTCTTGTTCAAATATAGCTGATCCTTAACTCCTTACTTTCTTTTACTTCCTATATTGAATTAATTACCAAGTCCCATGGACTCTGACACGAAAACAACTCTTGCATCTGGGTTCTTCTCTTGGACACCACTATGGGATGCCCTAGTTCACACTATGCCCACCATTCCAAAAGCTTGAAACTGGCCTTCCTGCCTATAATCTTCTCCTTCTTCAATCTATTCTCCATATTTTACCAGAGATCCCATGTATCATACTTAAAAATCTTTTAATCCTTTGTCATCATTTTCATGATAAAACCAAAATCTATAACATATATATATATATATATATATATATATATATTAAGGGAAGCCCTATAACATATTTTGTAGATGGAAAGGAAATAATTAACTGTATGCCTGTGATACATTCTCACATTACCAAGAAATGCCCTAAAAATAGAAAAGATGACCTGGTCAAATTTTCTCATAAACGTGTTATTGACAGACCTGCTGCCAAACACAATAGTGATATTTACTAGTAGGAGAGTCATTGCCTATAGACTGCCAGCAGAATGTACCAGGTGTGTTTATGGCTAACAAACATGAGCTCAGGATTTATAGGGCATGGCTCCATGGAAAATGTTATATAAGCAATGGTCAAAGTAATTCCTTTTCCTGTAAATTTTGATTCCATGCATCCTTTAGATACTTCATCTTTTTTTAACATCATTATTATTGGAATATAACTGCTTTACATTGTTGTGTTAATTGCTGCTGTATAACAAAGTGAATCAGCTATACGTACACATACATCCCAATATCTCCTCCCTCTTGCTTCTCCCTCCCACCCTCCCTATCCCACCCCTCTAGGTGGTCATGAACCATGAAACTGGTCTCCCTGTGCTATGTGGCTGCTTCCCGTTAGCTATCTATTTTACGTTTGGTAGTGTATATATGTCCATGCCACTCTCTCACTGCATCCCAACTTATCTTTCCCCCTCCCGGTGTCCTCAAGTCCATTCTCTACATCTGCATCTTTTTTCGTGTCCTGCCCCTAGGTTCTTCAGAACACTTTGTTTGTTTGTTTGTTTGTTTAAGATTTCATATATACGTGTTAGCATATGGTATTTGTTTTTCTCTTTCTAACTTACTTCACTCTGTATGACAGACTCTAGGTCCATCTACTTCACTACAAATAACTTAATTTCATTTCTTTTTATGGCTGAGTAATAGTCCATTGTATATATGTGCCACATCTTTATCCATTTATCTCTCTATGGACACTTAGGTAGCTTCCATATGCTGGCTATTGCAAATAGTGCTGTAATGAATATTGCGGTACATGACTATTTTTGAGTTATGGTTTTCTCAGGGTATATGCCCAGTAGTGGGATTGCTGGGTCGTATGGTAGTTCTATTTTTAGTTTTTTAAGGAACCTCCATACTGTTCTCCATAGTGGCTGCATCAACAGTGCAGGAGGGTTCCCTTTTCTCCATACCCTCTCCAGCATTGATTGTTTGTAGATTTTTTGATGATGGCCATTCTGACTGGTGCGAGGTGATACCTCATTGTAGTTTTCATTTGCATTTCTCTAATGATTAGTGATGTTGAGCATCCTTCCATGTGTTTATTGGCAATCTGTATATCTTCTTTGGAGAAATGTCTATTTAGCTCTTCTGCCCATTTTTAGATTGGGTTGTTTGTTTTTTTGATATTGAGCTGCATAAGCTGTGAGTATATTTTGGAGATTAATCCTTTGTCAGTTGTTTCATTTGTAAATATTTTCTCCCATTGTGAGGGTTGTCTTTTCATCTTGTTTAGGGTTTCCTTTGCTGTGCAAAAGCTTTTAATTTTCATTAGGTCCCATTTGTTTATTTTTGTTTTTATTTCCATTTCTCTAGGAGGTGGGTCAAAAAGGATCTTGCTGTGATGTATGTCATAGAGTGTTCTGCCTATGTTTTCCTCTAAGAGTTTTATAGTGTCTGGCCTTACATTTAGGTCTTTAATCCATTTTGAGTTTATTTTTATGTATGGTGTTAGGGTGTGTTCTAATTTCATTCTTTTACATGTAGCTGTCCAGTTTTCCCAGCACCACTTAATGAAGAGGCTGTCTTTTCTCCATTGTATATTCTTGCTTTCTTTGTCAAAGATAAGGTGACCATATGTGCATGGGTTTATCTCTGGGCTTTCTATCCTCTTCCATTGATCTATATCTCTTTTGTTGTGGCAGTACCACACTGTCTTGATTACTGTAGCTTTGTAGTATAGTCTGAAGTCAGAGAGGCTGATTCCTCCAGTTCTGTGTTTTGTTCTCAAGAGTGCTTTGGCTATTCGGGGTCTTCCGTGTTTCCATACAAATTGTGAAATGTTTTGCTCTAGTTCTGTGAAAAATGTCATTGGTAATTTGATAGGGATTGCATTGAATCTGTAGATTGCTTTGGGTAAGATAATCATTTTCATGATGTTGATTTTTCCAATCTAAGAATATTGTATCTCTCCATTTGTTTGTGTCATCTTTAATTTCTTTCATCAGGGTCTTAGAGTTTTCTGCATACAGGTCTTTTGTGTGCTTAGGTAGGTTTATTTCTAGGTATTTTATTATTTTTGTTGCAATGGCAAATGGTAGTGTTTCCTTAATTTCTCTTTCAGATTTTTCATCATTAGTGTATAGCAATGCAAGAGATTTCTATGCATTAATTTTGTATCCTGCAATTTTACAAAATTCATTGATTAGCTCTAGTAGTTTTCTGGTAACATCTTTAGGATTCTGTATATATAGTATCATGTTATCTGCACACAGTGACAGTTTTATTTCTTCTTTATCATTTTGGGTTCCTTTTTTTTTGTGTGTGTAGTATGCAGGCCTCTCACTGTTATGGCCTCTCCCATTGTGGAGCACAGGCTCTGGACACGCAGGCTCAGCAGCCATGGCTCACAGGCCCAGCCGCTCCACAGCATTTGGGATCTTCCCGGACTGGGGCACAAACCTGCATCCCCTGCATTGGCAGACGGACTCCCAACCACTGTGCCACTAGGGAACACTTGGGTTTCTTTAATTCTTTTTCTTCTCTCAATGCTGTGACTAAAACTTCCAAAATTATGTTGAATAATAGTGGTGAGAATTGGAAACTTGGTCTTGTCCCTGATATAAGTGGAAATGCTTTCCTTTTTTCACCATTGGGAACAATGTTTGCTGTGGGTTTATTATATATGGCCTTTATTATGGTGAGGTAAGTTTCCTCTATGCCTACTTTCTGGGGAGTTTTTATCATAAACGGGTGTTGAATTCTGTCAAAAGTTTTTCTGCATATATTGAGATTATCATATGGTTTTTATCCTTCAGTTTGTTAATATGGTGTATCACATTGATTGATTTGCATATATTGAAGAATCCTTGCATTTCTGGGATAAACCCCACTTAATCATGATGTATGATCCTTTTAAAGGGCTGTTGTATTCTATTTGCTAGTATTTTGTTGAGGATGTTAGCATCTATGTTCATCAGTGATATTGACCTGTAGTTTTCTTGTTTTGTAACATCTTTGCCTGCTTTTGATATCAGGGTGATGTTGGCCTTGTAGAATGAGTTTGGGAGTGTTCTCCCTCTGCTGTATGTTGGAAGAGCTTGAGAAGTATAGGTGTTAGCTCTTCTCTGAATGTTTGATAGATTTCATCTGTGAAGCCATCTAGTCCTGGGGTTTTGTTTGTCGGAGGATTTTTAATCACAGTCTCAATATCATTGCTTGTGATTGGTCTGTTTATAGTTTCTATTTCTTCCTGGTTCTGTCTTGGAAGGTTGTGCTTTTCTAAAAATGTGTCCATTTCTTCCAGGTTGTCAATTTTATTGGCATAGAGTTGCTTGTATTAATCTCTCATGATCTTTTTTATCTCTGCAGTGTCAGTTGTTACTTCTCCTTTTTTGCTTCTAATTCTATTGATTTGAGTCTTCTCCCTTTTTTTCTTGATGAGTCTGGCTAATGGATTATCAATTTTGTTGATCTACTCAAAGAACCAGCTTTTAGTTTTATTGATGTTTGCTACTGTTTCCTTCATTTTTTATCATTTATTTCTGATATCATCATTATGATTTATTTCCTTCTGCTAACTTTGGGTGATTTTGTTCTTCTCTCTCTAATTGCTTTAGGTGTAAGGTTAGGTTGTTCATTTGAGATGTTTCTTGTTTCTTGAGGTAGGATTGTATTGCTATGAACTTCCCTCTTGAAACTACTTTTGCTGCAGCCCATAGGTTTTAGATCGTCTTGTTTTCATTGTCATTTGCTTCTAATTATTTTTTGATTTCCTCTTTGATTTCTTCACTAATCTCTTGGTTAGTTAGTAGCATATTATTTAACCTCCTTGTTTTTGTATTTTTACAGTTTTTTTTTCCCTGTAATTGATATCTAGTCTCATAGCATTGTGGTCAGAAAAGATTCTTGATATAATTTCAATTTTCTTAAATTTACCAAGGCTTGATTTGTGACTCAAGATATGATCTATTCTGGAGAATATTTCATGAGCACTTGAAAAATATGTGTATTCTGTTGTTTTTCGATGGAATGTCCTATAAATATCAATTAAGTCCATCTTGTTTAATGTATCATTTAAAGCTTGTGTTTCCTTAATTATTTTCATTTTGGTTGATCTGTCCATTTGTGAAAGTGAAGTGTTAAAGTCCCCTACTCTGAATGTTTTACTGTCGATTTCCCCTTTTATGGCTGTTAACATTTGCCTTATGTATTGATGTGCTCCTATGTTGGGTGCATAAATATTTACAATTATTATATCTTCTTGGCTTTATCCCTTGATCATTATATAGTGTCCTTCTTTGTCTCTTGCAATAGTCTTTTTTTTTTAAGAATATTTTGTCTTATATGAGAATTTCTACTCCATGTTTCTTTTGATTTCCATTTGCATGCAATACCTTTTTCCATCTCCTCACTTTCAGTCTGTATGTGTCCCTAGGTCTGAAGTGGGTCTCTTGTAGACAGCATATGTATGGGTCTTATTTTTGTATCCATTCAGCCAGTCTATGTCTTTTGGTTGGAGCATGTAACCCATTTATATTTAAGTTAATTATTGATATACATGTTCCTATTACCATTTTCTTAATTGTTTTGGGTTTCTTATTGTAGGTCTTTTCCTTCTGTTGTGTTTCCTGCCTAGAGAATTTCCTTCAGCATTTGTTGTAAAGCTGGTTTGGTGGTATTGAATTCTCTTAGCTTTTGCTTCTCTGTAAAGTTTTTAATTTCTCCATTGAATCTGAATGAGATCCTTGCTGGGGAGAGTAATCTTGGTTGTAGGTTTTTCCCTTTCATCACTTTAAATATGTCCTTCCACTCTCTTCTTGCTTGCAGAGTGTCTGCTGAAAGATCAGCTGTTAACCTTATGGGTATTCCCTTGTATGTTATTTATTGGTTTTCCTTTGCTGGTTTTAATATTTTTTCTTTATATTTAATTTTTGATAGTTTTATTATTATGTGTCTTGGCATATTTCTCCTTGGATTTATCCTGTATAGGACTCTCTGTGCTTCTTGGACTTGTTTAACTATTTCCTTTCCCACATTAGGGAAGTTTTCAACTATAATCTCTTCAAATATTTTCTGAGTCCCTTTCTTTTTCTCTTCTTCTGGGACCCTTATAATTCAAATGTTGGTCCATTTAATGTTTTCCCAGAGGTCCTTGAGACTGTTCTCAAGTCTCTTCATTCTTTTTTCTTTACTCTGCTCTGTGGTAGTTATTTCCACTATTTTATCTTCCAGGTCACTTATCCATTTTTCTGCCTCATTTATTCTGCTGTTGACGCCTTCTAGAGAATTTTTAATTTCATTTATTGTGCTGTTCATCATTGTTTGTTTGCTCTTTAGTTTTTCTAGGTCCTTGTTAAACTTTTCTTGTATTTTATCCATTCTATTTCCAAGATTTTGGATCATCTTTAGCATCATTTCTCTGAATTCTTTTTCAGGTTGACTGCCTATTTCCTCTTCATTTGTTTGGTCTGGTGGATTTTTACCTTGCTCCTTCATCTGCTGTGTATTTCTCTGTCTTCTCATTTTGCTCAACTTACTGTGTTTAGGGTCTCCTTTTTGCAAGCTGCAGGTTCATAGTTCCCTTTGTTTTTGGTGTCTGTACTCAGTGGATGAGGTTGGTTCAGTGGGTTGTGTAGGCTTCCTGGCAGAGGGGACTGGTGCCTGTGTTTTGGTGCATGAGTGTGGATCTTGTCTTTATGGTGGGCAGGACCACATCTGGTGGTGTGATTTGGGGTGTCTGTGGACTTATTATGATTTTAGGCAGTCTCTCTGCTAGTGCGTGTGGTTGTGTTCCTGTCTTGCTAGTTGTTTGGCATGGGGTTTCCAGCACTGGAGCTTGCTGGTCGTTGAGTGGAGCTGGGTCTTAGTGTTGAGATGGAGATCTCTGGGAGATCTCTCACCAATTGATACTACGTGAGGCCAGGAGGTCTCTGGTGGTCCAATATTCTGAACTCGGCTCTCCCACCTTGCAGGCTCAGGCCTGACACCCAGCTGGAGCATGAAGACCCTGTCAGCTACATGGCTTTTGGGAAGTCTGAAGTCTTCTGACAGCATTCAGTAGATGTTCTGTAGGAGCTGTTCCACATGTAGATGTATGTTTGATATATTTGTGGGGAGGAAGGTGATCTCCATGTCTTACTCCTCCACCATCTTGAAGGTTCTTTACTAGATAGTTCATCTTTAAATTTGGGGCAAAGAATACATTTTAATGTTGTCAGTAAGTTGTATTGGTTATCCCAAACTTTTTTCTGCTAGTTCTTGAGATTACTTCTATCCTTAGTATTCCTAGTAAAGCTTGATATTAGGTAAGATTGCTGATTCTTTTTTTTAATTAAAGTATAGTTGATTTACAATGTTGTGTTAGTTTCTGGTATACAGAAAAGTGATTCAGATATTCTTCTGTTATGATTTATCACAGGACATTGAATATCGTTCCCTGTGTTCTACAGTAGGACCTTGTTGTTTTTCTGTTTTATATATAGTAAGTTGTATCTGCTAATCCCAAACTCCTAATTCATCCCCCGCCCCCTTCTTGTTTGGTAACCATAAGTTTGTTTTCCATGTCTGTGAGTCTGTTTCTGTTTTGTAAATAAGTTCATTTGTATCATATTTTAGATTCCACATATAAGTGATAATATGATAATAATTTGTCTTTCTCTTACTTCACTTAGTATGATAATCTCTAGGTCCATCCATGTTGTTGCAAGTGGCATTATTTCATTCGTTTTTATGGCTGAGTAGTATTCCACTGTACATATGTATACCCCATCTTCTTTATCTGTTCATCTGTTGATAGACATTAGGTTGTTTCCATGTCTTGGCTATTGTGAATATTGCTGCTATGAACATAGGCATGCTTGTGTCTTTTCAAATTAGAGTTTTCTCTGGGTATATGCTCAGAAGCAGGATTGCTGCATCATATGGTAACTATTTTTAGTTTTTAAATGAGGCTTCATACTGTTTTTCATAGTTGCTGTACCAATTTACATTCCCACCAACAATGTATGAGGGTTCCCTTTTCTCCACACCCTCTCTAGAATTTATGATTTGTAGACTTTTCAATGATGGCCATTCTGACTGGTACAAGGTGATACTTCATTGTGGTTTTGATTTGCATTTCTCTAATAATTAGCAAAGTTGAATATGTTTTCATGTATGTGTTGGCCATCTGTATGTCTTGGAGAAATGTCTATTTAGGTCTTCTGCCCATTTTTTGATTGGATTGTTTGCTTTTTTGTTGTTGAATGGCATGAGCTTTTTATATATTTTGGGAATTAAGCCCCTGTTGGTTACATCATTCACAAGTATTTTCTTTTAATCTGTAGATTGTCTTTTCTTTTTGTTTATGGTTTCCTCTGGTGTGCAAAACCTTTTACGTTTGACTAGGTCCCAGTTGTTTATTTTTGCTTTTGTTTCTTTAGCTTTGAGAGACTGACCTAAGGAAACATTCCTACGATTTATGTCAGAGACTGTTTTGCCTGAGTTCTCTTCTAGTATTTTTATGGTATCATGTCTTATATGTAAGTCTTTAAGTCATTTTGAGTTTATTTGTGTGTATGGTGTGAGGGAGTGTTCTAACTTCATTGATTTACATGTAGCTGTCCAGCTTTCCCAACACCACTTAAGATTGCTGTTTCTTGATTGATTTGACAATATCATGCTTTGAGTAAATTCAAATAAGTATTAATGCAAGTTAGTCTATTTTAAGTCCTTGAGCCTTATCTTTTATTCATCATAAACCCTATACTCCAGGTTCACTGGACTTCTTGGACTTATTTTGGTCCCTTGAGTGTATTCTTATTTCTCTCTGTTTCACTGAGTTTTTGAATAAGCTGTTGTCTTACCTGGAATGCTATTTTTCTCATTCACCCCTTCCCTTATACTCTCTTCAGCAACCACAGTCACTTACTCCCTTTGCCTGTTAATCCCTACTTTTTCTTTAATTTTCAGATTAATACAATTTCCTCATTGAATACTTTCTGACTCCTTTCTATATGTTATGATAGCATATAGTAAAGTGTAATATCTACTACATTTGGAATTACCCATAAGTCTTTGCACTCCATGAAAGAAAGACTCCTGTCTTCCTTAGTTACCATTCTATTTCATAGCTTAATAAAGCTTGTTACATAAAAGGTACAGAAATGCATGTTGAACAAAGCTGTTTTGGAACACATCATAATTGTTGGCTTAAAATAGCTCCCAGCTGTGAGTGAATTTCAGAAAGATCTATATTATATACACAGTAGTATGAAAACTTAAACAGGTCTAAAGAAGAAGTTTGAGAACACTTCATTCTATTTTACTTTATTTTCTTGTTTCATATTAGCTAAGGGCAAACTTATTTTCTACCCAGTATGTGACCTCCAAAAGTCACATAATTTTTAAATTCCTCACTATAAAATGAGAGTAGTAATAATACTCTCTTAAAATAATGGCTCTATATATTGCTTAAATTTCTAAAAAGATTGTGGAATAAAAGTATTGATATCTACTTTAAATATAAGAATTTAAAAATTGAATAGAACTCATTTTCTTAATTTTTTTCATTGTATTTTTATTTTATTAAAAGTATACAGAGAATGCATTCCAACCATCAATTCCTTATAGGATCTATACTTGATTCTGTATAAGCTTCTGTCTGCATTATATTTACTACTCTTCTCCTACTTCTGACACAGTAGTTTAGAGGTATGACAGGAAGTTTGATAATCTGTAGGTGTGTTTCTTTCTGTTAAACAATGCTGAAGAACCCCTGAATATATTCTTGTTAATACACAAAAACGTTAGGAAGTATATAAGAAATGTAAAATGTTACAGCCAAACTATAATAAAAATTTTTCTAGACTCCAAAATGCATATTGCTTCTACTGTAAAAGAGCCCTCATGTATTATAAATTCCTTCCTGCATTACCAAAGTTACTCTTTCATCATCCATACCCTTATCTGATTACCTAAATGTATAGGATGGACATCAGTCAATACTCCTGGAAAATTGCAATGCCTGGTGGGCTTTATGATTTTAGAAACAAGATAAAAGCCTTATGACTCAAAGAATGCAATCAAATGTATTTTTGTAGCCACAAGCACCGTATTTACTTAAAGGATTGTGACTATAAAAGCATATCTCTTTTACTGGAAGCCGGGACAAAAGTTGTCAGAGAACAGGGTAGTAAATAGCTCTGAATTTGTTTTCTCTGCTTTATTTCAAAAGCTTAGGGCTACCAATGTTTGACCTTTTACAAATGAAATGGTTTCCTGTAGGTCTTGGTGCTGCACTGCATGCTGATGGTGGTGTGAGCTTGATGCAGTCATCAAGAATGGTGAATACGCTCATCACTGGTGCATTCTTCTGCACCAAGAACATTTCTCATTTAGTGACATTTACGGGTTCCCTCTAAGAAAAGGTGGAGTGATTCTATGATTCTATTTTCCCACAAACATTTTTCCTTTAGTGTATCTTGATCAAGCAGGGCAAGGAAAATTGAGTAATTGTCCAAAATGACTTCATATAGCTTAGTCAAAAGTCAGGTTGAAAAAGGAGGCATTTTACTGAGAACATCTGGTGTCAACCTGCTATCAGTTTTTGCTAGTTGGTAATAGAAAACATTAAAATATGTTTGAGGATTATGGAGACTTGCTGCCTTTTGTCAATTGCAAATTAACATTAATCTCAGTCTCTGTTTTTAGAATATCTGCCTCAAAGCTTCAAATACATGGATATTGATCTGTTAATGTAGGATAAGCTGTGGGCAGTTTCTAAAGTACCCATGGAATATAAACCTTTTTAATATTAAAAAGAAAACACTCTGAGTGACAGAATAAAGGTCTGTCTTACCTCTATTTATGCTCTATAATATTTGAGATCATACTTAACTTCTGTAGTGATATTAAAGCATAATATCGCTAACTTCTGAGCCTCTATCATATATTAGACCCTGTCTTATTTTTGTTACATCTAAGGTACTGGTTATTATTCCTTTATTTATTTATTTTTTATTTATTTATTTTTGCAGTACGGGCCTCTCACTGTTGTGGACTCTCCCGTTGTGGAGCACAGGCTCTGGACGCGCAGGCTCAGCAGCCATGGCTCATGGGCCCAGCCGCTCTGCGGCATGTGGGATCTTCCCAGACTGGGGCACGAACCTGTGTCCCCTGCATCGGCAGGTGGTCTCTCAACCACTGTGCCACCAGGGAAGCCCTTTCTTTATTTTTATAGTTGAAAACACATTGGCACATATAAAATATACAATTGCCCAGGTCACATGAAATGGTTAGTAAAGAAACTGGAGGCCAGTCTTTCTGAATCCAAACCTCATGGCAGGAATGTTTACAACTGTATAAACTTGTGTGTATGTCATTCTAATAATGGAAGGCACATTCTTGGATTTTATTTCGTCTGTTTTGAAATAAGAGATTTATTAGAAAAGAATTGGTTTCACAAGTTAGGGTCCCTCTTATCAGAGCCTTGGGTAACTTTCAGAGGACACTTTAATACTGAATGAGTATTAAAGGTGTTGGGCTTCATGCTAAATGCTTTGTATCCAATATCTCATTCAGCCCTCATTCGTGAGGAGGATATGATTATAATCCCCATTTCACAGAAAGGGAAATTGATGATTAGGGAATATCTCTATTCTCTTCAGATCTGTTCTCTGCACTTTTCTGCCCCAGTCTACACCCTGAGAGTCTGACCTCTCAGGACTTCTTTTCCTGGGCTCCATGGCCCCTTGGCTTCCTGTTGGGTTTGGAAGTTGGAAAAAATAAGAGGGATGAAGTGTGAGAGAAGAAAGAAGAATATTTGCTCACCTGGCTAAGGTTCTTGGTGATTACAGTTCAGATCAGTGGTCCCACTTGGGTGCTCCCACTCCCACCACAGTCTCTGCGAATTGGTAACCCCCTCCCCTCACCTTTCCTTATCAAGCCTCAGGTGGGAACAGCTTCCTGCTGTTGCCAGTTCTGGTAACTCTGCACACTCTTATTAGGTGCTCTTCAATGACACCCTTTGGATGGTGCCAATCGTTGACTGCTGAGGCCTCGACTGACATGAAAAAGGTTAACTAAAGTGCCTGAGGGTTTCTTGATTAGGACTTGGCAGAACTGGAGTTCAACTCAGGTTTGTTTGATACCGACACCATTTTACTCACAGATTAATCACCACAGGAAAGAGCATGGATTTTGTCTCAGCCCCTGAGAACATTTGCATTTGTTTTTAGGGTCTATTCATTATCTGGAAGAGGTGCCTGACACTGAGACACTGATGTCCAGGGAACCTGACTACAGGCTGTCAAAAGCAGCTCAAATCCTGAAGATCTAGCCAAGCAGAAGGCTGTTGAGCAGGTAGACCAAACTTCTCAAGGTTAAAAGGTAGCAGCATTACTCTGGCTGTTGTTCGAGTGATTGCTGCGAAGAACTGCTCTTGCCAGCCGTACCACAAATCCAGGAGGCTCGGTACTATTATGCCTTGATCTCAGTCCCAGACACTGTCCAATTAATACATCAAGGCCTATACCACAGAATTTGAGTTATTCTTTATCTCATCAAAAACTATGTATGATGTAGAGAACAAACGTATTGACACCAAAGGGGGAAAGGAGGGGTGGTGGTGGTGGTGGTGGGATGAATTGGGAGATTGGTATTGACATATATACACTAAAGTGTATAAAATAGATACCTAATGAGAACCTGCTGTATAAAAATAAATGAATAAAATTCAAAATAAAAATAAATCACACAAAACAATTATGTATGAAACTACTGCTATGGGCTAGACATTGTGCTAACTGTAAGGCATATAAAGATGAATAAGCAAGGTTTTTGCCCACAAAGCAATCACAGAGTAGATATGCAAAGGCATTGTCCAGAAGTCCAATAAAGAGTTGCAGTAGCTATGATTGAGGCTTGTGTGGGTTGCTGTGGAAGAATAAAAGAGTGTTTTTTACTCTTACCCTTTTGGCCTAACATCACTCAGCTGCATCACCCAGCCACACACTACTTTTTCCCTAGTGCCTAAAATTCATAACCCACACCCTAAGCTGCAAAACTTCTTTGACCATATCACCTGGGGACTTGTATGGAATAATCAGCACACATAATACGCTGAACTGCTCAACAAACCCTCAACCCTTTCACATTCAAATATCTCTCAAAATGATGACTAGATTTTGGTCATAATTAATAAAAAAAAGTCTTGTTTTTTTTCTTCAACCTCTAAGTCTAAACAGCAATTGTTCAGACAATATTTGAAATAACAAATGCTTAACCTAAGGTTCAGTCAGATATAAACCCAAGAGAAGTATTTTACAGTCAGTATGATTATACATTTTTTTTTTTTTTTTGCGGTATGCGGGTCTCTCACTGTTGTGGCCTCTCCCGTTGCAGAGCACAGGCTCCGGCCACGCAGGCTCAGCAGCCATGGTTCATGGGCTCAGCCGCTCCACGGCATGTGGAATCTTCCCAGACCGGGGCACGAACCCGTGTCCCCTGCATCAGCAGGTGGACTCTCAACCACTGTGCCACCAGGGAAGCCCCTATACTTTCTTTTAATATGAGGTAGAATCAATATTCTGCCTTGCCTTCCCATCTTCCCTTCTCTCCCTACCTTCAGTTTTCTTCCCATCTTCTTCTGCCTGCCTCTCTCTGCTCTATCCCAAGACATCTTTTTTTCCCCTCTCATCTCCATCATGTATAGGGTTGTTTTAGGTGAGATTCAACTACAGTAAAACTGATGGATAAAAGTTTGAAGAGTAATCATGAAACGCCTCCCAGAAATTACTAGTCAATTGAAAGGGAAAAAATAGTGAAGATATGATGGGAAAACCTGGCAAATACCAACATGACAAAGTGAACAAGTGATTGGATGGCAATGTGCTGCAAATAGTACATGGAGAAAAAACATGAAATAGAACAAGAAAACAGATGGACCATCCAGCCCCCTACATAATATAAGGATTGTACTCTTTAAAGCCCTCATGGGCATGAAACACAGGAAAGGACTGTTTCAGATTAATAGACTCTGAAGAGAAATGACAACTAATGGTAACACATACAACTGGATCAGATCCTAGACCAGAAATTAAAAGGAAGCAGTGTTGGTACAGTTGGAAAATTTTTCATGGGGTCTGTGTATGGAATGGGTGTGAATTATCAATGTTGATTTCCTGATTTGGAGGATGTATCAGGGTTGTGTAGAAGAGTGTTTAAGTTTTGGTGAAATAGTCATGGTGAAATACACTCTGGGGTGCTTGTGGTGAAGGGACATCATGTCTACAAGTTACTTTCAAAAGATTCAGAAACAGACTAATATGTGTGTGTGTGTGTGTGTGTGTGTGTGTGTGTGTGTAGAGAAGGCACAAAAGGTATATATTTCTAACAAATTCCATTTCCTGAGTGAAAAAATATTGGGGTTGTATATTCTGTTCTAGTAATTTCTTTGTAAGGTTAAAATAGTTTTAATGTAAATTACCTAAAAAATACTGCTGGGCTCCACTCTTATTGCCAGACAAGAGGGAACAACAGTAACCAAGCTTCCTCTGAATTAAACAACTAAAAAAACAGATAAAGTATATTAAATAATAAATGTAAGTCATTGGGCAATAAGCATAAGTTATAACTGTTGATCACTGAGAGAGGAAGAAATAAAAAATAAAAACTATCCATATTTGGTGAAAAATATACATTCACAAATTTAGGAATCACAACAAACTTTAAGCACATGATAATCAAATTGCTTGATACCAGTGATAAAGAGAAAATATTTAGAGCAATCAGAGAAAAAAAAAGAAATGACATATTACTTTTTTTGCTTTTGTGTTATTTTTTATTTTTTTTTTACATCTTTATTGGAGTATAATTGCTTTACAATGGCGTGTTACTTTCTGCTTTATAACAAAGAGAATCAATTATACATATACATATGTTCCCATATCACTTCCCTCTTGCGTCTCCCTCCCTCCCACCCTCCTGATCCCACCCCTCTAGGTGGTCACAAAGCACCGAGCTGATCTCCCTGTGCTATGCGGCTGCTTCCCACTAGCTATCTATTTCACGTTTTGTAGCGTATATGTGTCCATGCCACTCTCTCACTTTGCCACAGCTTACCCTTCCCCCTCCCTATATCCTCAAGTCCATTCTCTTGTAGGTCTGTGTCTTTATTCCTGTTTTACCCCGAGGTTCTTCATGACATTTTTTTTTATTCCATATATATATGTATCAGCATACAGTATTTGTCTTTCTCTTTCTGACTTACTTCACTCTGTATGACAGACTCTAGGTCCATCCACCTCATTACAAATAGCTCAATTTCGTTTCTTTTTATGGCTGAGTAATATTCCATTTTATATATGTCTCACACCTTCTTTATCCATTCATCCGATGTTGGACACTTAGGTTGTTTCAATCTCCTGGCTATTGTAAATAGAGCTGCAATGAACATTTTGGTATAGGACTCTTTTTGAATTATGGTTTTCTCAGGGTATATGTCCAGTAGTAGGATTGCTAGGTCGTATGGTAGTTCTATTTGAAGCTTTTTAAGGAACATCCATACTGTTCTCCATACTGGCTGTACCAATTCACATTCCCACCAGCAGAGTTTTCTTGCTATTGAGCTTCATGTGCTGCTTGTAAATTTTGGAGATTAATCCTTTGTCAGTTGTTTCATTTGCAAATATTTTCTCCCATTCTGAGGGCGGTCTTGCTTATGGTTTCCTTTGCTATGCCAAAGCTTTGAATTTTCATTAGGTCCTATTTGTTTATTTTTGTTTTTATTTCCATTTCTCTATGAGGTGGGACCTGCTTACTTTTTCAAAGATAAGGTGACCTTATATGTGTGGGATTATCTCTGGGCTTTCTATCCTGTTCCATTGGTTTATATTTTTGTTTTTGTGCCAGTACCATACTGTCATCATTATTGTAACTTTGTAGTATATTCAGAAGTCAGGGAGCCTGATGCCTACAGCTCCATTTTTCCTTCTCAAGATTGCTTTGGCTATTCGGGGTCTTTTGTGATTCCATACAAATTGTGAAATTTTTTGTACTAGTTCTGTGAAAAATGCCAGTGGTAGTTTGATGGGGATTGCATTGAATCTGTAGATTGCTTTGGGTAGTAGAGTCATTTTCACAATGTTGATTTTTCCAATCCAAGAACATGGTATATCTCACCATCTATTTGCATCATCTTTAATATCTTTCATCAGTGTCTTATAATTTTCTGCATACAGGTCTTTCGACTCCTTAGGTAGGTTTATTCCTAGATATTTTATTCCTTTTGTTGCAGTGGTAAATGAGAGTGCTTTCTTGATCTCAGTTTCAGATTGTTCATCATTAGTGTATAGGAATGGAAGAGATTTCTGTGCATTAATTTTGTATCCTGCTACTTTACCAAATTCACTGATTAGCTCTAGTAGTTTTCTGATAGCATCTTTAGCATTCTCTATGTATAGTATAATGTCATCTGCAGATAGTGACTACTTTACTTCTTCTTTTCCGATGTGGATTTCTTTTATTTCCTTTTCTTCTCTGATTGCTGTGGCTAAAACTTCCAAAACTATGTTGAATAAGAGTGATAAGAGTGGGCAACCTTGTCTTGTTACTGATCTTAGTGGAAATGCTTTCAGTTTTTCACCATTGAGGATGATGTTGGCTGTTTGTTTGTCATATATGGCCTTTAATATGTTGAGGAAAGTTCCCTCTATGCCTACTTTCTGCAGGGTTTTTATCATAAATGGTGTTGAATTTTGTGAAAAACTTTCTCTGCATCTATTGCGATAACCATATGGTTTTTCTCCTTCAATTTGGTAATATGGTGTATCACATTGATTGATTTGCGTATATTGAAGAATCCGTGCATTCCTGGAATAAACCCCACTTGATCATGGTGTATGATCCTTTTAATGTGCTGTTGGATTCTGTTTGCTAGTATTTTGTTGAGGATTTTTGCATCTATATTCATCAGTGATATTGGCCTGTAGTTTTCTTTCTTTGTGACATCCTTGTCTGGTTTTGGTATCAGGGTGATGGTGGCCTCCTAGAATGAGTTTGGGAGTGTGCCTTCCTCTACTATATTTTGGAAGAGTTGGAGAAGGATAGGCATTAGCTCTTCTCTAAATGTTTTGTAGAATTGGCCTGTGAAGCCATCTGGTCCTGGGCTTTTGTTTGTTGGAAGATTTTTAATCATAGTTTCAATTTCAGTGCTTGTGATTGGTCTGTTCATATTTTCTATTTCTTCCTGATTCAGCCTTGGCATGTTGGGCATTTCTAAGAATTTGTCCATTTCTTCCAGGTTGTCCATTTTATTGGCATAAAGTTGCTTGTAGTAATCTCTCATTATCTTTGTATTTCTGCAATGTCAGTTGTTACTTCTCCTTTTTCATTTCTAATTTTATTGATTTGAGTCTTCTCCCTTTTTTTCTTGATGAGTCTGGCTAATGGTTTATCAATTGTGTTTATCTTAAAGAACCAGCTTTTCATTTTATTGATCTTTGCTATCATTTCCTTCATTTCTCTTTCATTTATTCATGATCTGATCTTTATGATTTCTTTCCTTCTGCTAATTTAGGGGAATTTTTGTTCTTCTTTCTCTAATTGCTTTAGGTGCAAGGTTAGGTTTTTTATTCGAGATGTTTCCTGTTTGTTAAGGTAGGATTGTATTGCCATAAATTTCCCTGTTAGAATTGCTTTTGCTGCATTCCATAGGTTTTGGGTAACTGTGTCTCCATTGTCATTTGTTTCTAGGTATTTTTTTATTTACTTTGATTTTTTCAGTGATCACTTCGCTAAGAAATAGTGTATTGTTTAGCCTCCATGTGTTTGTATTTTTTACAGACCTTTTCCTGTAATTGATATCTAATCTCATAGTGTTGTGGTCAGAAAAGGTACTTGATACAATTTCAATTTTCTTACATTTACCAATGCTTGATTTGTGACCCAAGATATGATCTATCCTGAGCTTTTTACAGGCTGCAGGTTTGTAGTTCCCTTTGTTTTTGGTGTCTGCCCCCAGTGGCTAAAGTTGATTCAGTTGGTTGTGTAGGCTTCCTGGTGGAGGGGACTAGTGCCTATGTTCTCGTGGATGAGGCTGGATCTTGTCTTTCTGGTGCTCAGGTCCACGTCTGGTGGTGTGTTTTGGGGTGTCTGTGGACTTATTATGATTTTAGGCAGCCTCTCTTCTATTGGGTGGGGTTGTATGCCTGTCCTGCTAGTTGTGTTGCATAGGGTGTCCAGCACTGTAGCTTTCTGATCGGTGAATGAAGCTGAGTGCTGGTGTTGAGATGGAGATCTCTGGGAGATTTTTGCCGTTTGATATTATGTGGAGCTGGGAGGTCTCTTGTGGACCAGTGTCCTGAAGTTGGCTCTCCCACCTCCGAGACACAGCACTGACTCCTGGCTGCATCACCAAGAGACTCTCATCCACACAGCTCAGAATAAAAGGGTGTAAAAGTAGAAAGAAGAAAGAAAGGAAGAATGAAAGAAAGGATAAAAGAAAATAAAGTAAGGTAAATTAAAACAAAAAATAATTATTAAGAAAAAATATTTTTTAAGTAAGAAACAAACCAACAAAAAACGGACAGATAGAACCCTAGGACAAATAGTGAAAGCAAAGCTATACAGACAAAATCTCACACAGAAGCATACACACTCACAAAAAGAGGAAAAGGGGAAAAAAATAATAAATCTTGCTCTCGAAGTGCACCTCCTCAATTCGGGAAGATTCGTTGTCTCTTCAGGTATTCCACAGATGCAGTGTACATCAAGTTGATTGTGGAGATTTAATCCACTGCTCCTGAGGCTACTGGGAGAGATTTCCCTTTCTCTTCTTTGTTCACACAGCTCCTGGGGTTCAGCTTTGGATTTGGCCCTGCCTCTGCCTGTAGGTCGCCAGAGGGCGTCTGTTCTTTGCTCAGACAGGACGGGGTTAAAGGAGCAGTTGACTCGGGGGCTCTGGCTCACTCAGGCCTGGGGGAAGGGATGGGTACGGAGTGCAGGGCAAGCCTGCGGCGGAAGAGACTGGCATGATGTTGCACCAGCCTGAGGTGCGCCGGGCGTTCTCCCAGGGAATTTGTCCCTGCATCCCGGACCCTGGCAGTGGCGGGCTGCACGGTCTCCTGGAAGGGAGGTATGGAGAGTTACCTGTGCTCGCACACAGGCTTCTTGGTGGCGGCAAGCAGCAGCCTTAGCATCTCATGCCTGTCGCTGGGGTCCGTGCCCGTCTCTGGAGCTCCTTTAAGCAGCGCTCTTAATCCCCTCTCCTGGGGCACCAGGAAACAAAGAGGGATTAAAAAGTCTCTTGCCTCTTCGGCAGGTCCAGACTTTTTCTCGGACTCCCTCCCGGCTAGCCGTGGTGCACTAACCCCTTCAGTCTGCGTTCCCGCTGCCAGTCCTCCCCCTGCGCTCCGACTGAAGCCCGAGCCTGAGCTCCCAGCCCCGCCCGCCCCGGCGGTGAGCAGACAAGCCTCTCGGGCTGGTGAGTGCTGGTCGGCACAGATCCTCTGTGCGGAAATCTCTCCACTTTGCCCTCTGCACCCCTGTTGCTGCACTCTCCTCCGCAGCTCCAAAGCTCCCCACCTTCGCCACCCGCAGTATCCACCCGCGAAGGGGCTTCTAGTGTGTAGAAACCTTTCCTCTTTCACGACTCCCTCCCACTGGTGCAGGTCTCGTCCCTATTCTTTTGTCTCTGCTTATTCTTTTTTCTTTTGCCCTACCCAGGTACGTGGGGAGTTCTTGCCTTTTGGGAGGTCTGAGGTCTTCTGCCAGCATTCAGTAGGTTTTTTGTAGGAGTTGTTCCACGTGTAAATGTATTTCTGATGTATCTGTGGGGAGGAAGGTGATCTCTGCGCCTTACTCTTCCACCATCTTCCCCCTCTCTCCCTAGTGTTCCCCTTTATATCTAATTAAAATACAACATTGGATAATACTCCATATTTACTTCTGTGGCATTTTAATCTTTAAATAGTATAAATATCTGGAGTGAATATATTAAATTATTTTGGTTACATTTTTTAGCTCTTTTATAAATTTTATTTATTCTTTAAAATACCTATATTATTCAGGTGTTCAACCCAATCTAATTGATGGCAAAAATAAATGATTTTTAATTTGGTATCAATAAGTATGCAGAAATAAGAGCCGAACAGAAGGTTAGGCCTGGTGCTTAGCAGCCCAGGGCCTTTACAAAGAACAAATGACTTATGAGCAATCATCGGTCCCATGTATGATAAACGCTAACAAAATAACATTCCTACTCTCTGATGGAACCTACCAGTGAGGCAAAAAAAACATCAGTCTTTCATACTCATACATATCTATGTATTCAGAATTTGTATTCTTATTTTATACACAAATAAATTATAAATTTAAATTGGAAACTCAAAAATTGATACTTTAATTGGTACTTTGTGTTTGGCAGTCTTTTCTGAGGTCTTTGTAAGATACTGTTGCAATGGTTGTACTGTCAACATTTGATGAAAATACAATTATAATTGCCTGCATTAGTAAAGCTAAAAGCATGATTAAAGAAAACATCTGTTAATCACTTTTGTAATTGATAATCTCAGTATTAAATTATAGGATGCATAACTTGGTCTACACATATCCTGTAGTACAAAATAAATATATAACTGCAGAATAGTGTCAAAACCATATAATAATTCTCAAATACAGCCAAGCACCAAATACAAAACAGAGTGCCAGTGTAATAGGTCATGTTTTCTTTTTTTAAAATTCTTCTCATTGGCATTCTACTCTGTCTCAGGAGGGGTATGAAAACATTCCTGACACACAGACTGAAGCCATAAAGCATAAAAAGAAAAATAAGTATCTCCCAAAAGATCAGTTTAATACATTACCAAATTTTTTATTCATAATGTTTGATCTAATTGCCTTAGCATATAAGTATATTATTTTTATGTATCATGATGATGCATGAATGTAATTACATTAGTGGTTTTCACATATTAGCAAAATAATGTCTGTCTTTAGCCGTGAAACTGTTTTATTTCTTTGAAATACAACCTACAAATTACATAAATATTAAAATTATCATGTTCATTTCAATAGCTTGTGATACTATGACAAATGTAAATTATAAGCATTTTTATACATAAAGTCTCCATCTCAAATACATGGTTTCAATGCACATAGGTGAATTATAGTTCACGTAGTTTACTATCAATATAATTCCTGCTTCCAAATAATTTCCTAGGTTATTATCTCTACTTTATTAAGCCTTTAAAATTTCCTGTCCTTCTGTCCTAGGTCCAGGCATACAAATTAACCAAAAGTCAATATTGTGTATTGTCAGTCAACCAAATCAGAAAATACCAATCCTTCCAAAAAGTACTTTCCAAAAGTACTTATACTACTTGCATTATGATGCCATTTTCTTAAAAACACCTTGCTTTAAAAAAAAATTTTTTTTTGACTAGTCTCTTCTGATTTTAAAGGTCTCATTAATGTCCTTGGCCACTGGGCAACAACTTATCAAAGCTCAAGATGTCAGGATCGGTGACTTTTCAGCCAAAATATGGAAGAACTGGTTTATGATATACTTCCTTGGTTGCTTTCTTTTTTTTGTAATTTAATTTAAAAAATTTCTGAACACAGCTTACAAACCAGTTGCACCCTGCTAGTGCTAGGGAAGAATATACTAATATCATCTTACTGGACCTTTAAGAAATAAGTCTGTCTAAAGTATTTTAACTTTTAAGACTAACATGTTTTTAACAGCTTTACTGAGGTGTAATTGCTAAACACAAAGCTGCACATACCTAATGTATACATTTGGATGAGTGTGGACTTGAAACCATGAAATCATCACCACAATCAAATGGCAGACACAGCGGTCACCTCCAAAAGTTCCTCGAGTCCCTTTGGTATTTGTTTATTTATGTTTTTGTTTGTGTGTGTGCCTGTGCATTGAGAACGTTAAATATGAGATTTTAAGCTATTTAAAATATGAGCAAGTTAAACAAAAACCCCACAGATTTACTGAAGTACTTTTCCAGCAAGGCTTTTACTTTCACACTCACTTTTTGATTGACCTCCTCCCACCTCTTGAATCTGCATTTGCCTTTTAATAATATTAAAGTTCTGCATTTTGCATAAGTAGGAGTCTGAGTCCTGAAATAAGAGTAGAGAAACCTGTTTTTAAAGGGATACACTGAGGAGCAGTCTCATTAAGAAAATTCACATGTGCAGTTGAAAGTTACCTAAGCTGTGACTTAGAGGTTGTGGATTCTGTTACTGCATACAACAGACGCTGAGTCATCTGTCGCTGCGTGTCAGCCTCCTCTGCTTACCCAGAGAGTTGTGATGCTACATACAGAGACCTAATCCCTTTGTGTTAAGAATGACATTCGCTGCCTTTTACCTTAACTGATAAATTAGCATTTCTTCAAAACAGGTTAGAGAAACGTGACTAAATTGCTCTGGGATTATTAACCGAGATGAAATCCGATTAGATACAAGGGTGTCTATGAACGAAATCAATAATACAACATTCAGAATGTACTTCTTTCTTTTTGTTGTTTTTTCAGCTGTTTGGAAGTTAAACAATATAATAGTACTTTTAAATCAGGAACTACTGTTCAATCCTGTGGGTCACGAATTAACAATGTATTTATCATAAAATGATAAAGATTTTTCCTAAACACCATGATTATAGTAACTTTAATGATATTAATTTAAGACATTATATCTCCCTGCCTAAAGTAATTTTTTAAATGATAATGGGATCTTTGACTCAGTTATAAACCACCAGCGGGAATCCCCCTTGGATTTAAAATGATGAGAAGATCCATCTTCATTTACTCACAGAGCAGAGGAGAGAGGGTTT
>NW_020172148.1:661952-761024 GCF_003031525.2 Neophocaena asiaeorientalis asiaeorientalis
CCTTCCTTCCTCTGTCATTCTTTCCTTCTCTCCTTACTGCTCCTCTTCCTCTGCCACTTCCTTATCTTCCTCCTACTTCTCCTCCTCTTCCTCTCTCTCTCTTTTTTTTTTAAACATCTTTATTGGGGTATAATTGCTTTACAATGGTGTGTTAGTTTCTGCTTTATAACAAAGTGAATCAGCTATACATATACATATGTTTCCATATATCTTCCCTCTTGCGTCTCCCTCCCTCCCACTCTCCCCATATCTTTCTCTTCCTCTCTTTTATTTCCCATCTCTTTCCCCTTTTTCTTGTAACTCTACTTACATCATGACACAATTAATTTTATAATGGAATCAGCACAGAAGTGATATTGCCAAAATACCCATTTTTCTCAAATATAATTATAAAATTATGGTTGACTTCACACAGTTGAATAACATAAAGTGAGGGCCTATGATTCCATGTTTAAAATGTAAATATGAATTTTGAGTATTTTTGGAAAATATAGACATCTCTAGGAGTTGCTTTTAATATTAAGAAAGTTTTAATAAGGAATAAAAGAGAATACTGGGAAGGATAATAATATTCTACCTCAGTAAGAACAGAGCTGGGGAAAAATCAGACAATTCTGTAGTGTGTAGATGGATAGACCTAAGTGGTTCTGTCAGCTGGTTAATCACAGCCACATTGGAGAATCAAAAAAAAACAGAAGAGACTAAGAATCACAGGACTCTTTAGGTGGAAGACATTTCCTGGCTTTAGGAAATAAAGTATGGAATTTCTGTACCATGGAATCCAATTATTGCCACATATGTATGGTAATTCATGGTAAAAGGAAGATTACTTTATTACTTTAAATCTGAAAACAATTAAGAAACTGCCCACTGCTAAATTCAAGGAACCATCCTCTTAGTAATAAGGTATGAGTTTAGAATTGAAATACTAAGCAAATTTTTTTTAAATTTTATTTTATTATTTTTTATTTAATATCTTTATTGGAGTATGATTGCTTTACAATGGTGTGTTAGTTTCTGCTATATAACAAAGTGAATCAGCAATATGTACACATATATCCCCTCCCTCTTGCATCTCTCTCCCACCCTCCTTATATCACCCCTCTATATGGTCACAAAACACTGAGCTGATCTCCCTGTGCTATGAAACTACTTCCCACTAGCTATGTATTTTACATTTGGTAGTATATATATGTCAATGCTACTCTCTCACTTCATACTAGATTACCATATTTCCCATCCCTGTGTCCTCAAGTCCATTCTCTACGTTTGTGTCTTTATTCCTGCCCTGCCCTAGGTTCATCAGAACCTTTACTTTTTTTGTTTTTTTTAGATTCCATATATATATATCTTAGCATATGGTTTTTGTTTTTCTCTTTCTGACTTACTTCACTCAGTATGACAGACTCTAGCTCCATCCACCTCATTACAAAAAACTCAATATTGCTTCTTTTTGTGGCTGAGTAATATTCCATTGTATATATGTGCCACATATTCTTTATCCATTCATCTGTCGATGGACACTTAGATTGCTTCCATATCCTGGCTATTGTAAATAGTGCTGCAATGAATATTGTGGTACACAACTATTTTTGAATTATGGTTTTAGCAGGGTATATGCCCAGTAGTGAGGTTGCTAGGTCATATGGTAGTTCTATTTTTACTTTTAAAAGGAGCCTCTCTCCTGTTCTCCATAGGGGCTGTATCAATTTATATTCCCACCAACAGTGCAGGTGGATTTCATTTTCACCACACTCTATCTTTTGGTCTTGCTTATGGTTTCCTCTGCTGTGCAAAAGCTTTTAAGTTTCAGTATGTCCCATTTGTTTATTTTTGCTTTTATTACCATTTCTCTAGGAGGTGGGTCAAAAGGGATCTTGCTGTGATTTATGTCAAAGAGTGTTCTTCCTATATTCTCCTCTTAGAGTTTTATAGTGTCTGGCTTAACATTTAAGTCTTTAATATATTTTGAATTTATTTCTGTGCATGGGTTAAGGAGTGTTCTAATTTCATTCTTTTACATGTAGCTGTCCAGTTTTCCCAGCACCACTTACTGAAGAGGCTGTCTTTTCTCCATCGTATATTCTTGCCTCCATTATCAAAGATAAGCTAACCATATGTGTGTGGGTTTAACTCTGGGCTTTCTATCCTGTTCCATTGATCTATATGTATGTTTTTGTGCCAGTACCATACTGTCTTGATTACTGCAGCTTTGTAGTAGAGTCTGAAGTCAGGGAGCCTGATTCCCCCAGCTCTGTCTTTCTTTCTCAAGTTTGTTTTGGCTACATGGGGTCTTTTGTGTTTCCATACAAATTGTGAAATTTTTTGTTCTGTGAAAAATGCCATTGGTAGTTTGATAGAGATTGCATTGAATATGCAGATTGCTATGGGTAGTATAGTCATTTTCACAATATTGATTCTTCCAATTCAACAACATGGTATATCACTCCATCTGCTTGTATCATTTTTAATATCTTTCATGGGTGTCTTATAATTTTCTGCTTACAGGTCTTTTGTCTCCTTAGGTAGGTTTATACCTAAGTATTTTATTCTTTTTATTGCAATCATAAATGGGAGTGTTTCCTTAATTCCTCTTTCTAATTGTTCATCATTAGTGTATAGGAATGCAAGAGATTTCTGTGCATTAATTTTGTATCCTGCTACTTTACCAAATTCATTGATTAGCTCTAGTTGTGTTCTGGTAGCATCTTTAGGATTCTCTATGTGTAGTATCATGTCATCTACAAATAGTAGCAGTTTAACTTCTTTTCCAATTTGGATTCTCTTATTTCTTTTACTTCTCTGATTGCTGTGGCTAAAACTTCCAAAACTATGTTGAATAAAAGTGGTGAGGACTTCCCTGGTGGCACAGTGGTTGAGAGTCTGCCTGTCGTTGCAGGGGACACGGATTCGTGCCCCAGTCCGGGAAGATCCCACATGCCACGGAGGGGCTAGGCCTGTGCGCCATAGCCGCTGAGCCTGCTTATCAGGAGCCTGTGCTCCACAACGGGAGAGGCCACAACAGTGAGAGGCCCGTGTACCACAAAAAAAAAAAAAAAAAAAAAAGAGTGGTGAGAGTGGGCAACCTTGTCTTCTTCCTGATCTTAGAGGAAATGCTTTCAGTTTTTCACCATTGAAGACAATGTTTGCTGTGGGTTTGTCTTATATGGCCTTTATTATGCTGAGTTAAGTTCCCTCTATGCCTACTTTCTGGAAAGGTTTTATCATAAATTTGTGTTGAATATTGTCAAAAGCTCTTTCTGCATCTACTGAGATGATCATATGGTTTTTATTCTTCAATTTGTTAATATATTAATATGGTATATCACTGATTGATTTGCATACATTGAAGAATCCTTGCATTCCTGGGATAAATCCCACTTTGTCATGGTGTATGATCCTTTTAATGTGCTGTTGGATTTGTTTGCTAGTATTTTGTTGAGGTTGTTTGCATCTATTTTCATCAGTGATATTGGCCTGTAGTATTCTTTTTTTTGTAACTTCTTTGTCTGGTTTTGGTATCAGGGTGATGGTGGCCTCGTAGAATCAGTTTGGGAGTGTTCTTCCTTCTGATATATTTTGGAAGAGTTTGAGAAGGATAGGTGTTAGCTCTTCTCTAAATGTTTGATAGAATTCGCCTGTGAAGCCATCTGGTCCTGGGCCTTTGTTTATTGGAAGATTTTTAATCACAGTTTCAATTTCAGTCCTTGTGATTAGTCTGTTTATATTTTCTATTTCTTCCTGGTTCTGCGTCGGAAGGTTGTGCTTTTCTCAGAATTTTTCCATTTCTTCCAGGTTTTCCATTTTATTGGCATAGAGTTGCTTGTAGTAATCTTTCATGATCATTTGTATTTCTGCAGTGTCAGTTGTTACTTCTCCTTTTTCATGTCTAAGTCTTCTCCCTTTTTTTCTTGCTGGGTCTGTCTAATGGTTTATGAATTTTTTTTTTCTCTTCTCAAAGAACCAGCTTTTAGTTTTTTTGATCTTTGCTATTGTTTTCTTTGTTTCTATTTATTTTATTTCAGCTCTGATCTTTATGATTTCTTTCCTTCTGCTAATTTTGCGGGGTTTTTGTTATTCTTTCTCTAATTGCTTTAGGTGTAAGGTTAGCTTGTTTATTTGAGATGTTTCTTGTTTCTTGAGGTAGGATTGTATTGCTATAAACTTCCCTTTTAGAAATGTTTTTGCTGCATCCCATATGTTTTGGGTCATCGTGTTTTCATTGTCATTTGTTTCTCTGTATTTTTTGATTTCCTCTTTGATTTCTTCAGTGATCTCTTGGTTATTTAGCAGTGTATTTTTTTAACCTCCACGCGTTTGTATTTTTCACTGAATTTTCCGTGTAATTGCTATCTTAAATTTACCAAGGCTTGATTTGTGACCCAAGATATCATCTATCCTGAAGAATTTTTCATGGGTGCTTGAGAAGAAAGTGTATTTTGCTGCTTTTGGATGGAATGTCCTATAAATATCAATTAGGTCCATCTTGTTTAATGTGTCATTTAAAGCTTGTGTTTCCTTATTTATTTTCATTTTGGATGATCTGTCCATGGGTGAAAGTGGGGTGTTAATGTCCCTTACTATGATTGTGTTACTGTCCATTTCCCTTCTTATGGCAGTTAACATTTTCCATATGTATTGAGGTGCTCTCATGTTGGGTGAATAAATATTTACTATTGTTATATCTTCTCCTTGGATTCATGCCTTGATCATTATGTAGTATCCTTCTTTGTCTCTTGTAGTAGTCTTTATTTTAAAGTCTATTTTGTCTGATATGAGAATTGCTACTCCAGCTTTCCTTTGTTTTCCATTTGCATGGAATACTTTTTTTCATCCCCCCACTTTCATTCTGTATGTTTCCCTAGGTCTGAAGTGGGTCTCTTGTGGATAGCATATATGCAGGTTCTTTTTGCATCCATTCATCCAGTCTGTGTCTTTTGGTTGGAGCATTTAATCCATTTACATTTAAGGTAATTATTGATACGTATGTTATTATTGTTATTTTCTTAATTGTTTTGGGTTTGTTATTGTAGATCTTTTCCTTCTCTTGTGTTTCCTGCCTAGAGAAGTTCCTTAAGCATTTCTTGTAAAGCTAGTTTGGTGGTGCTGAATTATCTTAATTTTTGCTTGTCTATAAAGCTTTTAATTTCTCTGGTGAATCTGAATGAGATCCTTGCTGGGGAGAGTAATCTTCTTTGTAGGTTTTTCCCTTTCACCACTTTAAATATGTCCTACTACTCCCTTCTGGCTTGCAGTGTTTCTGCTGAAAGATCAGCTGTTAACCTTATGGGGATTCCCTTGTATGTCATCTGTTGCTTTTCCCTTGCTGCTTTTAATATTTTTTCCTCATATTTAATTTCTGATAGCGTGATAAATATGTGTCTTGGCATGTTTCTCCTTGGATTTATCTGGTATGGGACTCTCTGTGCTTCCTGGAATTGAATGACTATTTCCTTTCCCATGTTAGGGAAGTTTTCAACTATAATCTCTTCAAATATTTTCTTAGTCCCTTTCTTTTTCTCTCCTTCTTTAGGGACCTGTATAATTCAAATGTTGGTGTGTTTACTGTTGTCCCAGAGGTCTCTGAAACGGCCCTTAATTATTTTCATTCTTTTTTCTGCTCTGTGGTAGTTATTTCCACTATTTTATCTTCCAGGTCACTTATCTGTTCTTCTTCCTCAGTTATTCTGCTATTGATTCCATCTAGCGAATTTTAAATTTCATTTATTGTGGTTTTTATCACTGTTTGCTCTTTAGTTCTTCTAGGTCCTTGTTAAACATTTCTTGTATTTTCTCCATTCTATTTCCAAGATTTTGGATCATCTTTATTATCATTACTTTGAATTCTTTTTCAGGTAGACTGCCTCTTTCCTCTTCATTTGTTTGGTCTTGTGAGTTTTTACCTTACTCCTTCATCTTCTGCATATTTCCCTGTCTTCTCATTTTGCATATGTTACTGTGGTTTGGGTCTCCTTTTTTCAGGATGCAATTTTGTAGTTCCTGTTGTTTTGGTGTGTGCCCTCAATGGATGTGCTTGGTTCAATGGCTTGTGTAGGCTCCCTGGTGGAGGGGGCTGGTGCCTGTGTTCTGATGGGTGGTGCTGGATCTTATCTTTCTGGTGGGTAGTGCTGTATCAG
Source organism: Neophocaena asiaeorientalis asiaeorientalis (assembly GCF_003031525.2). Taxonomy (NCBI): domain Eukaryota; kingdom Metazoa; phylum Chordata; class Mammalia; order Artiodactyla; family Phocoenidae; genus Neophocaena; species Neophocaena asiaeorientalis. Next base: position 668,090 of record NW_020172148.1, read on the forward strand.
GTCATGTGTTTTTGGGTGTCTGAAAACTTATTATGATTTTAGGCAGCCTCTCTGCTGATGGGTGTGTTTATGTTCCTGTCCTGCTAGTTGTTTGGCATGGAGCTTCCAGCACTGGAGCTTGCTGTCCATTGGGTGGAGCTGGGTCTTAGGGTTGTGATAGAGATCTCTGGGGGAGCTCTTGCCAGTTGAATATTTGGGGCTGGGAAGTCTCTTATGGTCCAATGTCCTTATCTCAACTCTCCCACCTCAGAGTCTCAGGCCTGACACGAGGGCAGGACACCAATACCCTGTCAGCCACATGGCTCAGAAGAAAAGGGAGAAAATAGTAAAGAAAAAGTAATAATAATTTAATAAATAACAATGAAATTACTAAAATAAAAAAATTTAATTAAAAAATTAAAAAGTAATAATAATAAAAATGAAGAGAACAACCAAACCAATAAACAAACCCACCGATTACAACAAGTGCTAGAAAGTATACTAAGATAAGCATAAAAATCAGGAACAAATCAGTCGCAGACAGCAAACCCCAAGTCTACAGTTGCTCCCAAAGTCCACTGCCTCAATTTTTGGATGATTCATTGTCTATTCAGGTATTCCACGGATGCAGGGTATATCAAGTTGATTGTGGGGATTTAATCCTCTACTCCTGGGGCTGCTGGGAGAAATTTCCCTTTCTCTTCTTTATTCGCACAGTTCCTGGTGTTCAGCTTTGGTATTGGCCCCACCTCTGTATGTAGGTCACCGTCAGGCATCTTTTCCCTGTCCAGACAGGAGGTGGTTAAAGCAGCAGCTGATTAAGGGGCTCTGGCTCACTCAGGCCAGGGGGAGGGAAGGTTATGGAATTCGCGATGAGCCTGTGGTGGCAGAGGCCAGCATGATGTTGCCACAATCTGAGGTGTGCTGTGTGTTCTCCCTTGGAAGTTGTCCCTGGATCACAGGACCCATACAGTGTCGGGCTGCACAGGCTCCCAGGCAGGGGGGCGTGGTGTGTGTGGATAGAGACCTGTGCTTGCACACTGGATCCTTGTTGGCTGCAACAACAGCCTTAGCATTTCATGTCTGTCTCTGGGGTCTGAGCTGATAGCCACAGCTCACGCCTATTGCTGGAGCTTGTTTAGTTGGTGCTCTGCCTTCTGTGGGCAGACAGGTAAAGAATCCCCTCTCCTTGCACACCCCAAAACAATGGTCTCTTGCCTCTTAGGCAGATCCAGACATTTTCCCAGACACCCTCCCAGCTAGTTGTGGTGCATTAGCCCCCTTCAGGCTGTGTTCATGCAGCCAACCCCAGTCCTCTCCCTGCGATCTGACCTCTGAAGCCCGAGCCTCAGCTCCCAGCCTCCACCCACTCCATTGGGTGAGCAGACAAACCTCTCAGGCTAGTGAGTGCTGGTCAGCACCAATCCTTTGTGTGGGAATCTCTCTGCTTTGCCCTCTGCACCCCTGTTGCTGTGCTCTCCTCTGTGGCTCCAAAGCTTCCCTCCCTGCCCAACCCCCGTCTCTGCCAGTGAAGTGTCTGCTTAGTGTGTGGAAACTTTTCCTCCTTCACAGATCCCTTCCAGAGGTGCAGGTCCCATCCCTATTGTTTTGTCTTTGTTTTTTCTTTTTCCCTACCCAGGTACATGGGGATTTTCTTGCCTTTTCAGAACTCTGAGGTCTTCTGTCAACGTTCAGTAGGTGTGGAAACTTTTCCTCCTTCACAGATCCCTTCCAGAGGTACAGGTCCCATCCCTATTGTTTTCTCTTTGTTTTTTCTTTTTTCTTTTTCCCTACCCAGGTACATGGGGATTTTCTTGCCTTTTCAGAACTCTGAGGTCTTCTGTCAACATTCAGTAGGTGTTCTGTATCAGTTGTTCCACATGTAGATGTATATTTGATGTATCTGTGGGGAGGAAGGTGATCTCCACGTCTTAGTCATCCACTATCTTGAAGGTCCCTGAAATACTAAGTAAATTTTAAAGTTCTCATCATAAGAAAAAAAATTCTATATATGGTGACAGATGTTAACTAGGCTTATTGTGGTGATCATTTTTCAATACATACAAATATCTATTCTTATGTTGTATGTATGAAACTGTATGTTGGATGTCAATTATATCTCCAAAAAAGTTGAAATACTTAATTACCATGGTATTCACATAGTATTATGGTGAAATAACCACTATCACCAACTCCTTTTTTCCCCAAAAGAAAATTTTGAGTAAAAGATTTACAAAATAAGAGGGCTATTAACATTTTTTTCAAAAATTGGTAAATCATAATTGTCATACACATAAAAATAAACATGTTAACTTTTTTATTTAAGTCGGTAATGACTAAACTGTTAATGTGTTGCAACTGATCCCAAGTATAATCCAAACAACAGACATTATAAATCTAGAATATTGAACTGAGTGGGTGAATGTCCACAGTTGGTGACAGAAGTCAATTTTACCTGTGCTGGACAGAATTACATGTCTTCAGGCAAGAATTATTTTGCATTGTTAGCAGCCATCTGAAATTTAAAGAGTTGTAAAATAACTCCCATAGAAACAGAAACAGATAATGTGCCAGAGAAGGCACACTTTTCCAATGAAGTACAATTTTTCCCTACACTCTAATACTTTTTTAAGTATAGTTGTTTCATAATATAAGTGACAGGTAAGTAGATTAATGAAAAAATGATGGGTAGAAGCATAATGGAATGCATGAATGAACTAATAAAAGACTCTGGAAAGGGTGTTTCATAACCTCTTATCACTCCATCATTTGTCCTCCAATAGGAACACATTTTCATCTCACTTTTCCTCCAAATTTTTTCTCCTTATCATGACTACATTTCCATACATTTTTTTTTCTGTTAGCCAATCATCTGATTTCACTCTTCTGCTTCCATTTCCTGTTTTTTCTCAACCTTTTCTAATTTCCCCAGTCATACTTTTTCTTCTTGTGTTTCTTCATAACAGCCACTTTTACTCGTGAATAATGATTCAATGGCTGAGAGCAATAAAAATGAAATCACCTAAAACTTCAAAATATATATAGTAAAAATGAAAGCTTAAAGGAGATAGAGCTCCCATATTCTTTTCTCCCTATGTTAGTTTTTCTTTTTTAATTAAATATATTTCCCATTCTCTAAATACTTTTTAAATCCTCTTTTTTACTGTTGAATGCTAGATCAGGAGACCTAAGTTAAAAATAATTTAATGTTCAAGCAACAAATTGAAGTTGAATTATATTTAAATGCCTGTGTTGGCGTGCCAAAAAATATGAGGATGGAAGTGTGGGAGAGAATTGCAATTGATGAGAAAAGCAAAGGCTATAAACAAATGTCAAATGTTTATTTTGATTTTCTAAGGGATACAACATGATGATATAAGGTACATATACACTGTGAAGTGATTACCATAATCAACTTAATTAACACATCCATCACCTCACATATTTACCATTTTATTTTGTGTTGAGAACACTTTTAAGACCTACCCTCTTGGCAAATTTCAGATATATAATCCAGTATCACTAACTAAAATCACCATGCTATACTTAGATCTTCAGAATTTATTCACCTGTAACTGAAAATTTGTACTCCTGGACCTACATCTTCCCTTACACTCCTCCCCAACTGATCCTTTGAAACCATCATTTTACACTTTGGCTCAGTGACCTTGACTTTTTAAGATTCCACATATAAGTGAGATCATGTAGTATTTTTCTTTCTGGGTCTGGCTTATTTCATTGAGCATAGAATCATCTAGGGTCATTCCTGTTGTCACAAATGGCAGGATTTCCTGCTTTTTATGGTTGAAAAATATTCCATCCTTTACTACGTTTTCTTATTTATTGAAGTGTGTTTGATTTACAGTATTATATTTGTTTCAGATATACAACATAATGATTCTATATTTTTACAGATTATATTCCATTTAAAGTTATTACAAGATAATGGCTATATTTCCCTGGGCATATACTTATCTTTGTTGTTTATCTATTTTACACATAGTAGTTTGTATCTCTTAATCCCATACCCTTCTCTTGCCCCTTCTCTTCCCTCTCGCTACTGGTAACAGCTAGTTTGTTTTCTACAACTGTGAGTTTGTTTCTGTTCTGTTATATACATTTGTTTCTCTTATTATTTCTATTTCACATACAAGTTATAAAGTGGAGTATTTGTCTTTCTCTGTCTGACTTACTTCACTAAATATAATATCTTCTACATCCACATTATTGCAAATGGCAGAATTTCATTCTTTTTTATGGATGAGTAATATTCCAGTGTGTGTGTGTGTGTGTGTGTGTGTGTGTGTGTATACATATATCACATCTTATTTATCCATTCATCTGTCAATGGGCATTTAGGTTTCTGCCATATCTTGGCTATTGTAAATAATGCTGCTATGAACATTGGGGTGCATGTATCTTTTCAAATTAGTGTTTTCATTTTCTTTGGATATATGCCCAGGAGTGGAATTGCTGGATCATATGGTAGTTTTTTTTTTAGTTTACAAGGAACCTCCATACTTGTTTTTATAGTGGTTGCACTAATTTACATTCCCACTAACAGTATACAAGAGTTACCTTTTCTCCACTTCCTCGCCAGCATTTGTTATTTGTAGACTTTTTGATGATACCCATTTTGATAGATGTGAGGTGATGTCTCACTGTGGTTTTGATTTGCATTTCTTTGATGATTAGTGACATTGAACATCTTTTCATGTGCTTCTTGACCATTGGTATGTCTTCTTTGGAAAAATGTCTATTCAAGTCTTCTGCCCTTTTTAAAATTGCGTTTTGTTTTTTTTTTTTTATGTTGAGTAGTATGAGTTGTTCATATATTTTGGGTGCTAATCCCTTATCAGTCATATTGTTTGCAAATATTTTCTTCCATTCAGTCTTTTCATTTCATCTGTGATTTCCTTTTCTGTGCAAAAGCTTTTAAGTTTAATTATGTCATATTTGTTTATTTTCACTTTTGTTTCTTTTGACTTGGAAAACAGATCCAAAAAATATTGCTATGATTTATGTCAAAGAGAGTTCTGCCTATTTTCTTTTCTAAGAGTTTTATGGTTTCAGGTCTTACATTTAGGTCTTTAATCCATTTTGAGTTTATTTTTGTATGTGGTGTGAAAGAACGTCCTAATTTTATTCTTTTACCTGTAACGGTCCAGTTTTCCCAGCACCATTTATTGAAGATACTTTTTCTCCATTGTGTATTCTTTTCTCTTCTACTGTAGATAATTGATCGTAAGTGCGTGGCTTTATTTCTGGGCTCTCTATTCTGTTCCAATGATCTATGTGTCTGTTTTTGTGCCAGTACCATGCTGTTTTTATTACTGTAGATTTGCAGTAGTGTCTGAAGTCAGGGAGCATGATAACTCCAACTTTGTTCTTCTTCCCTTTTTAATAATAGCCATCTTAACAGGTGTGAGGGGATATCCCACTGTAGTTTTTTTTGTTTGTTTATTTTTCTGTTTGTATTTGCCTGACTCTGTACCCTGAATTTCAGGCTCATTTAGAGTAAAATCATGTTTCATTTGTCTTTTTCTAAACTAATGTATTACTTTTGCAAAGATTTCTGTCAGACCCACACTGATGAAATTCTATCTCTTTAGAAATTACCAGAAATCATATTTTATTCATAATTAAATCAATGTAAATACTTACAAAAATATAACCTCTTATGAGGTGTGCAGAATGCAACTTTTACAATTTATCTTTCAACTAGTGAGATATTCTGATATTTCCAAGAATGTTTTATTTGTCACAAGTTCCTCATAGTTTATTTTTGCTCTTGCTTCATTAATAAGAGCAAGCAGAGTAATTGAGGATGAATAGTAGCTACCAAGCATTTATGTTTATTTTCATTATGTTTACCCTCAAACTAGAATTGGTAAATATACCTGCATTACCATGTTATGTGTTATGTCCTTTTTTCATTTAGAGGGACTATATAATAATTACAAAATTTTACTGTTTCTGCCTCCAGATTGCAAGGAGGCTTGGGGGGAAATCCCATACCCCCTGTCTGTGTATCAATCTTTCCATTTTTATTTTACATTATTTTTTCCAGTTTTATTGAGGTATAATTGACATATAACATTGTATTAGTTTCAAGTGTACAAATAATGATTTGATACATGTATATATTGCATAATGAATGCTACAATAAGTTTAGTTGACATCCATAACCTCACATACTTACAAATATTTTTCTTATAATGAGAACTTTATAATTTATTCCCTTAGCAACTTTCAAGCATACAATACAGTGCTATTAAATATAGTCACCATACTTTACATTACATCTCCAGAGCTTATTTATCTTATAACTGAAAGTGTGCACCTTTTGACCACCTGTCATACCATTTGTTGGTCATTTGTATATCTTTGGAAAAATGTCTATTCAGGTCATTTGTCCATTTTTAATCAGGCCAGTAGTAGTAGCAGTAGTATTTTTTGCCATTGAGTTAAAGGCATTTCTTAAATATTTTGGATATTAACCACTTATCAGATGTATGGTTTGGAAATATTTTCTCCCACACGGAGGTTGCTTTTTCATTTTTTGATTGTTACCTTTGCTGTACAGAAGCTTTTTAGTCTCATGTAGTCCCACTTGTTCATTTTGCTTATGTTGCCTGTGCTTAGGTGTATCCAAAACCTAGGAATATAATGATTTCAGCTCTTATGTTTAAGTCTTTAATTCCTATTGTTTTGATTTTTTGCGTATGGTATGAGTCCAGTTTTACTCTTTTGTATGTGGATGTCCAGTTTTCCCAACACATTTATTGAGATTATCCTTTCCACATTGTGTATTCTTAATGCCCATGTCAAAGATTAGTTGACCTTATGTGCATGGGCTTATTTCTGGACTCTCTATTACGCTCAATTGGTCTTTGTTTTTATGCCAGTATCATGCTGTGTTGATTACTATAACTTTCATAGTTTGAAATCAGGCAGTGTAATGTCTCCAGCTTTGATCTTCCTGCTCAAAATTGCTTTGCCTTTTTGGGGTCTTTTGTGGCTTCCCATGAATTTTAATTTAGTTTTTCTATTACTTTGAAAAATGCTGTTGTAATTTTGATAGGGATTTCACTCATTATGTAGATCGCTTTGGGTGGTATAGACATTTTGAAAATGTTATCAAATACTTTTTCTACATCTATTGAGGTGGTCATATGGCTTTCATATTTCATTCTGTTAATGTGATATGACATTTATTGATGTGGGTATGTTGAGCCATTTTGTATCACAGGGATAAATTGGAAGTGATCATGGTGTACTATCCTTTTAATGTACTGTTGAATTTTATTTGTTAGTGTTTTGTTGATGATATTTGAATCTATGTTCCTCAGGGATATTGGCTTGTAACTTTCTTTTCTCATAGTGTCCTTAATCTGGCCTTGGTATGAGGGTTATATTTGTTTTATAAAAAGAATTTGGAAGTGTTCTCTTCTCTTCAATTTTTTGTAAGAGTTTAAGAAGGATTGGCTTAATTATTCTTTAAATATTTGGTAAAATTCATCTATGAAGTCATCTGGTATTGGGCTTTCTTTGTTGAGAGGACTTTGTTTACTGATTCAATTCCCTTACACACTATTGGTCTGTTCACATATTCTTTTCCTTCATAATTGTCTTTGGAGACTGTATGTTACCAGGAAATTATTCCTTCTACAATAGATTTTCCAAATTGTTGGCATATAATTGTTGATAGTGGTCTCTTATGATTCTTTGTATTTCTGTGGTATCTGTTCATTCCTAATTTCATTCCTGATTTCATTTATCTGAATCTCCTCTCTTTTTCTCTTGGTTAGTCTTGTTAAAAGTTTGCTAATTTTATTTATTTTTTTTTGCTATTTATTTGTTGCTGTTCTTATTACTGTTCATCTTTTTTTTTTTAATTGTTTTTTTCTATTTAATTTATTCTTGCTCAAAGATTTATTTATTTATTTCTGCTAACTTTATGCTTAGTTTCTTCTTTTTTTCTGGTTTCTTGTGGTGTAAAGTTAGATTATATATTTCAAACCTTTCTTTTTTCTTAAAATTTCTTTTCCATGCTCCCAGCTCTCCAGACCATTCAGCCATGCTGATCTCCACAGTGTTCTGGGTGGAAAAGGAAAGAATTGGCCTCTTGGGCTGCACCTAGGTGGGTAGGAAATCTGGGTGCTCACTACATGCTTATTTTCTCCTGTGGAAGAAATCACAGGCCAAGGGCATCTCTCTTGATATTGAAATTTGCTGCCTTAGAGAAGGGACAATGCTGGTAAAGTGAAACTATTCTTCTTACCCTCTTTTATGCACCTGTTCTTGGATTATTTTTGCTCTAATGGCATGCTAGAACCTCTGCTGGATCCCCAAGTTCCCACAAAGTTATTCTCATCTGTGAGTGGTTGCAAAAATTAGTGTTTCTCTGAGTGGGATGAAGCCTGAAAACTCCTATTCTGACATCTCATCGATGTAACACAAGTGTGGAATTTTAAAAGTTTAAATACTTGGAAAACTAAGTACTTCCATATGAATTACTTGAATCCTCTATTTCTCTTTAGAGGCACACATATAACCACAGTAATTGTTTTTGTTATTTTCCTGTTAAGTGGTAACATAGCTTTAATTATTGAGATCAATTTTCTAGACAGTATTTAGATACAAACTTGTGGAACATCTTCTTTCCATAAAAAATCCATTTTTGTATACATATTAGTGAAAGATATTTTTTCCCAACCTACCTGGAGTCAATTCTGTTATTCACAGTTTAAAAAAATCAACACTGTGTTTTGTTAGGAACAATTTTTGGTTGGTGTTGACTTATACTGACACCCTCCATTCAGGATGAGACAGTAATTTAAATACACACACACACAGATACTTAATACATGTTCATTCTGCTCTGTTGGAATAATTATTTTAAAATTCTTATTTTTAGAGTTTGTTATTATACCTCATTTAAAATTTTTAATTTATTTTGAATGAAAGCATATAATATTATTTCCTTATTTTCTTCTCTGAGGGACAGATTGTCATGCATTTGTTATAAAAGGAAGCATACAAAGACTATTTGGGGGAATAAAGGTATACTAGAGAAAATGAAGACAGAATCTTCCACAAGCGAGTCAATATATTTTTTAGAACAGCCCATTTTTATAAACTCAGGAAAAAAAAGTTTTGTAGAGTGTCATCTGGGATTAGGTTTTCAGAACTTGAAGTCTCTTCACTTCTTGATATTATTAGTGTTGTACAGTCTTAACCAGCTTAATGATTTTGGCTGTGATGAAAATGCACAAATTAAGGGTACAGTTTTCTCTCATAGTTAGTGAAAGACACTGAGTTATAAAACTCACATGAGAAATCAGAGTTACTTAAAAAATTATAACTGAAGAAATGCCCTTGTGTACTTGAGAAGTCTCTCATCTTCTCTCTTAACCATTCCACATTTTCTGAAGGAATTAAGATGCAGTGGTAGGAGGAAATTTTTTACATTTATTCAAAAAAGAACACTAACCTTGGTATTCAGTCATATGCATATACAGTAGCCAGATGATATATATTTCAGTACTAATTAATATGTGCAACACAGGTTTCTGTTAATTTATAAAAATTTTCAGTTAACTGTATTATTGATAGGTGGCTTTCAGGTAATATGTAGGCTAAAAGGGAAAGACAAATCATTAGGATGCATAAAATATTGGTGACGTATCTACTGGCCAAGAGTTGGTATTTATTGTTATCTTATCATAGGTACACAGTAGATCAGATAACCTAAAATGTATGTCCAAACCAGTAAGACTAGTGCTAGTTTAATATCAGACAGGATGGGAATATTAGGAAAAGTTAGCATCTCTTTGGGGATATAGCAGAGAATCAGGCTAATCATAATTACATGATTTATCATGCATATTATGTAAATGGTGAATGTAACACTTAATGTAGAAGACAAAGTAGTTTCCTGCTTAAAGAATATATGTGTTGTTAACTTTTCAAGTTCTAGAGAATAAAGAGGTGAAATTGGATTTAAATACTAACTTTGAAACTTATTAGATGTATGGTTATTGTTAATTTGCAAAAATTCTCTGAACCTGTTTCTCCATTTGTGATATGTAGATAACAATACTGAATTTTTAAGATTATCATGAGATGAAATGATATATCCTATGTAAAAACGTTCAGAACATGCTAAAACTCTGTCCAAACGATACTCTTTATAAGTATCATCTTTTACTCTTTAAAAGATGGTACACAAAGTTACCATCTTTTCATAAATTAGCTCATTAAAGCACTATGGGCCCTGTCTGGCAATCTTGAAAATCTGTTCTACAGCATGGTCAGGGTCATGTCTATATTTTATTCTTCCTCTCCCTACCTATAAGGCTATAAAGCCTGTAATAAGGCTAAGTAATTTTCATAATTCCAACATTTCCTTTTATCTGTATATTTTATAACTCATAATCTGAAAAGAAGATAGAAAACAAAAGGTATCAGGGATTCTTCTGACAGAATTGTCACTGCAATGTTTTATGAAAAACCCACCTCTTTAATGATGCTTGCATTATTTACTTTGGTTAGGATTCCTTAGAGAGATATCTTACCTTTAATTCTCTTTGGTATCCCTAATTTAAAACCTAAATTTTTAGTTTACTGTGATCTTCCTCTTTTCTGCATGTTATTACATACACAGAGTATGTTAGTGAGCACTATCTCCTGTGGTTTGATATATTCAAAGTGCTGAAAAAAAAAACAAAAACTGGCAAACAAAATTATACCCAGAAAAGCTGCCCTTCAAAAATGAAAGTGAGAAAAAGATTTTTCCAGACAAACAAAAATTGAGGGATTTCATCACCACTAGACTTATCTTACAAGAAATACTAATGGTAGTTCTTCAAGTTAAAATGAAAGAAACAACATGAAAACATGTAAAAGTATCAAACTCACTGGTAAATGTAAATATACAGTCAAATTTGGAATACTTTAATACTCTGATGGTGGTGTATAAATTACTTTTAACTTTAATACAATAACTATAGACAAAAGTATTAAAATAACTATAGCTATAATAATTTGTTAAAGTTTATAGAATATGAAAAGCTCTAAGTTGTGACATCAATAGCCTAAAAATGTTTGGAGGGAGAAGTGAACTGTAGAGTTTTTTAATATGATTGAAGTTAAGTTGCTGTCAGTTTAAAATGGACTGTTATAAGATGTTTTGTGTAAACCTCATGGTAATCACAAAGAAGAAATCTCTAGTAGATACAAAAAAGAGAAAGGGATACAAATATACCACTTCAAAAAAATCAACAAATCATAAAGGAAGATAGCAAGAGAGGAAGAAAGAAAGAAGCTACAAAGCATCAGAAAACAACAAAATGGCAATAGTAAATCCTTACCTATAATTACCTGTTTTACTTAACATCACTTAAAATGTAAATGGATTGAATTCTCCAATCAAATATGCATAGTGGCTTAATGGATAAAAAAACAGGATCCAACAATATGCTGCCTACAATAGACTCACTTCTACTTTAAGGACACAAAGACTGAAAGTGAAGGGATGGAAAAATTTATTTCATGTAAATGGTAACCAAAAGGTAACAAGGGTCACTATACTTATAACACACAAAATAGACTTTCAGTCAAAATCTGTTACAAGAGACAAAGAAGGTCACTATAAAATGATAAATGGGTCAATTCATTGAGCGAGTATTTTAACAGCTATAAATGTATATGTACCCAGTTACAGAACTAAAAGAAGAAGTAGGCAGCAATACAATAATAGCAGGGAACTTCAACACCCATTTTCAATAATGGATAGATCATCCAGAGGGAAAATCAACAAGGAAAGTGTAGACTTGAATAACACCGCAGACCATATGTACCTAACAGACGTACATAGAACATTCCACCTAAGAGCAGCAGAATATACATTCTTCTAAAGTGCCTGCAAAGCATTCTCAAGGATAGATCATACGTTAAGCTACAAAATAAGTCTTAACAAATTTAAGAATATTGAAATCATACCACAATAGTATGAAAGTAGAAATCAGTAATAGGAGGAAAATTGAAAAATTGACAAATATGTGGAAATTAAATTTCACACTTCTACACAATCAATGGATCAGAGAAGAAATCAAAAGGGAAATCAAAAGTATTTTGAGAGAAACAAAAATGGAAATACAACATACTGAAATTTATGGGTGCAGCAAAAGGAGTTCTAAGAGGGAAGTTTATGGTTATAAATGCCTATGTTATGAAAAAAGAAAGATGTGAAATATATAACCTAACTTTACACATCAGGGAACTTAGAAAAAGAAGAATAAACTAAGTACAAAGTTAGCAGGAGGAAAGAAATAATAAATATTAGAGCAGAAATAAATGAAGTAAAGACTAAAAAACAATAGAAGAGATCTGTGACAATTGGTTGGCTTTTTGCAAAGATAAACAAAATTGGCAAAACTTTAGCTAGACTAACCAAGAGAAAGAGAGAGAAGATTCAGATAAATGACATCAGAAATGAAAAAGGAGACATCACAACTGATACCACAGAAATACAAAGGATCATAAGAGACAACTGTCAACAATTATATGCCCACAAATTGGAAAATCTAGAAGAAATAAGTTCCTGGAAACATACAAACTCCCAAGACTGAATTATGAAGGAAGAGAAAATGTGAATAGATCAATAATGAGTAAGGAGATTGAATCAGTGATCAAAAACCTCCCAACAGAGAAAATCCCTGGACCAGATGGCTTCACCTGTGAATTCTTCCAAAACATATATACACTCCCATGTTTAATGCAATATTACTCACAATAGCTAAAATATGGAAACAACCTACTTGTCTGTCAATGGACAAATGGATAAAGAAAATGTGGTATAATCTATATACAATGGATATTATTTAGCTTTTAAAAATAAGGAAATCCTGCCATTAGTAACAACTTGGATGAAACTGGAGGGCATTATTCTAAGTGAAATAAGCCAGGAACAGAAATACAAAAGCTGCACAAACTCACTTATATGTGGAATCTTAAATTTTCAAACATATAAAAAATGATAGTAGAATGATGATTGCCAGGGGCTGGGAGATTGGATGAATGAGGAGATTTTGGTCAAATGTTACAGAGTTTCAATTACACAGAATGAATGTGTTCTAAATATCTAATGCACAGCATGGTTGCTATAGTTAATAATACAGTGTTGTATGCTTGAAATTTACTAAGAAAGTAGATCTTAAGAGTTCTAACTACCAAAAAAAAAAGGCAACTATGTGAGGTGTTGTATATGATAATTAGCTTGATTGTGGTAATCATTTCACAGTATATATATATAATCAGCTTGATTGTGGTAATCACATCACAGTATATCAAAACATCACATTTTACACTTGAATATATATGATTTTTATTTGTCAGTTATACTTAAAGCTGGGGAAAAACAATACAATGAAACTTATAATAACAGTATAATACTTGGGCAATATAATCAAATAAAAAGATTTATTTAATTAAAGAATCTATTCTTAGTTGTGTATGCACTCCAGTTCTCACTTTACTTGTGAGAGTAAACAGGACTTATATTTTAAGAAAAAGAAATCTGTTTTTCTTGCTATGAATGTGAATGGCATCTTATTTTTACTCTTGAGTCCCAGATAATTATTCATGAATTAAACTGAAGGATGATCTTCTGCTTGGAAGCCTTTATAAGATATAATTTTGTGATTTACTAGTAACTAGAGACTTATGTAATCACTGTAGCTTGTAATTTTAATAGGTAATTAAACTCGTACATTTAGTCTAATAAAAGATATTGAGATTAAACAATGCTCCACCCTCTTTTTTTTTTTTTTTTTTTCCTCCCTGGTTGCTTTAACATTCCAAGAATGATTTTTAAATTATACATTTCCTTTTAGTGAAATAATGCATTCCTGGCATTGACTAAATTAGATTTCCCATAATTATAATAATACAGTTTCAATAGAGTTCAAGTTAAAGATTTCTTACAAATCTATTTTTGGTTAAAACATAGCATCTCTTTTGATGAAACTGAGTCATATTCATATGTGAAATTAGTCCAGGTCCTCTCCCGTTCGTCATAATGATGGTAGCACTGTAGACTGAGGATATAGCCCTCTATCCACTTCTTTACTGCTGGATGAAAAGAACTGGATAGAAGCAGTGCTGCAGGAACCCATGGGGTGACTGACAGATGAACTCTCTTGTACAGGCTTTACAGGTGTGAGGTCTGACCCCCAACTCAGAGAGTCAAGAGAATTCTGTGAGTGACAGAAAAACAACTTTACAGGGATGTGGTGTCTTCTCACACACTTTTTGGTGCTATGTGTTGGTAGCAAAGAAAAAGCACCAAACCTGTCTATACAGCATCCCTGAAGTGTTTCTCCACAGTAGGAGGAAGGGGAAAAGTTAGATGATAGAATAAAAGGTAGGGATGGGGGCAGGAAGGGTGAAGTATCTTCTTTTCCTCCATAAAAGTGTCGAATGTATCCCTAAGTGGCTTTTTACCTGCCAACTCTCCCTTCTTTCACAGATGTTGTAAATAATGGTAGCAAAGGACATTGTTTTCTTTCTCTGCAGCTCCATGTTAATGACTTTGCTCTGGCAGAAAGTCTGTCTGCTAACAGTCATCCTAAGCCCACTTTTATTAGAGCTTGCTCTAATATTTTTTATTGAATATCTGGATTGGATGTAATACTCTCTTGCATAATGCCTCTTTCCAGAAATATTTCATTTATGCAACAACAAAATGGTACTTTGAGGGACTTTCTCTTTTAAATGAAATGGTAACTATGAAGCAACAAAAGAGAAATCAGGATAATTGCCCAGTTTTGTGTGCATTTAGTATTTGATATAAACTAGCAGTCCCTTTTATTTTGGATCCTGAGCAATAATAGATAAAACATTTAATTGATTTCATTTTCACTATGAGTATCATTGATGCAAATATATTCATGGCATTGTATAGTTCCCCCCCCACACACCCTGTGTTTAACTTAACACCTGAAAACTCCTAATAATTGATCAAAATCAAGTAGCCAAAAAGGTAAGTAAATAAAAAAGTTGTCTCAGGTGCAGCACAACTGAGGCGAGATGAATTGGGATTGCTTTTCCACTGAAAAGTCTTTCAAAATTGGGCCATATTAAGGAGTGTATTATTGAAAATCCCTGTCTTTCCCAGAAACCACTACAAGGTTCTGAGCTTGCACTGGGCACTTTATTACCAGTCGTGTGAAGGTGAGTGAACTATTCAGTCAGCTAATGTGAGCTGCAATCAAATTAATGCCACAGCGATCCAGTCCAACCTCTGTGGTGTCCTAACTACAAGTAAACAGAAGATAAAAGAGTTGGGAAGATGGAAAATCACAGAAGAGAAAAGAGAACAAGGGAAACTCTAAAATGGATTTAAGAAGAGGTATAAAAGCCTTCTATATGGTAATTTCTTCTTTTTTTCTCTTCATCGGTCTTTCACAAATGAAGTACTGTCATACAAGTCGTAACGTTCATTTCGTGTTTATTGGAATGTACATGTGGTCAGTGTGTTTATTTTTGTGACTTTAAGACATATTTAAGATCAATTTTATACTCTCTACATTCTATGCTAAATATTACTTCATTTAACCCATCTATCAGTTTTATATATCAGTTAAATATTAATACAACTTTACAGATGAAGAAACTAAGTCTCACATAGGTTGTATAATTTTCACAGGACATGCAGCTAGTAAATTAAGATTGGAGCCTAAATCAGTTTGAAGCCACAGCCCATGTTTTCCCACCATACAGCACTTCCTCTTTCAAGTCTCAGGATTTATATATGAATATTCTTTTAAAATTATGCAATGGTTGCTAGGAGTTTTTTCCCCACCACTCCCTTATTTATTTTAAACACCAGGTACACTCAGTGATAAACTGCTAATTTTTGTTGGTATTTTAGATATTTTATTCTACTTTTTCATTCTGTTAATGTGAACTGTTTCAACTTGTAACACAATTTAGAATATCAGGGCCCATAACGTTTCCAATGTATTTCTTATATGATTGAATGCAATACAAAAAGAAAAAATGATTACCTTGTAGGAAGCTGACCATGCAAAGCCCTTGAGAGGTAGCAAATGAAGAGGTTAAGATCACATGATTTGCTCCAGCCTAGTTGCTTGGGTTGAAATCCCTACTTTTCCACTAATAGTTAAGAGACACCCACAACTTACTTGCAACTTCAGAGTTTGAGTTACCTGGTCTGTAAAGTTAGCATAATGACCTTACTGACATTTTTGTATAGTAAATTAAATGACTTAATTGAGATTAAAGCGATTAAACAATACCCGGAAACATGAGAAATCCACACTAAGTATTCATATTAGAAATAGAGAAACAGTTGTAAAATAAGTCACCAAGGGTACAGAGCCGAATAAATCCAAAGCCTGGATTTTGAAAAAAGGATGCTGGCTCTAAGCTGTGAAGCCAAATTATTGCCCAGGGCACTTATCAGAACCGGTGATTATTTTGGAGTCTCTCTGCCTTAGTTAAACATAAACAATTTGTATTGTTTTATTTTCTTTCGCTGAAGTTCACTCATGTTCAGAATGGCTGGAATAGAATCCAAGTTCAAATACGGATATTTCGAGGTCACTTGAAATAGTAGTTGAGCTCTTTGAACAATGTCCCTCCCCATTCACACAAGCAATCAATGGTTGAGGTAAATACATGATGAAGGTTTAGCTAATCTTTAGGACACATTCAGAACAAATCTGCATTGAAAGCAGATTCCAGAAGTGCTTCAGAATAGCAAGAAATTATGAACAAATGTACACAGTGATGTTTCACATCTCTGGCTATACTCTTAGTCCCGCCCTCATCAGCCCCTCATTGCTGAGATTTGAGAAACGTAATGGGGGGAAGGGAAACCCTGAGAATTACTTAAGACTGTTTTTCTGTCTACTAAACAGAAAGTGTATGTATATTTGTGTATAAAAAATGAAGAAATGTATAAAAATGAAAAAAGAATTCCTCTTACTGCATCTGTTGGTCTCCAGGTCATTATTATGAAGTTCATCTTCAGTACCTTCTTTTCAATATCTCATCAATAGGGAACTGCTGAATGCTTGTAAGGTGGAGGCACTTGGCACCTGAAGGCAGATTTTAAGGTTTATAGGGTTTAGGCATACTGCCAAATGTACCTCAAGCCCATTTTTGTAGCCTCAAGTTAAACTCAGTAAGGTCTTGAGAAATGTGAAGATTCAGGGAAAGGAATTCTTGCATTTATGAAAAATACATTTCTTCCAATGAAGAGGAAAAAGGATAAACCTGACTCTCAGTATCTGCTGTTTTCTTTGAAGAAGGGTTTCTAAAATGATGTGGAAGAACGTCATTTCCCTTTCTGCCATCTTCCCCATTTTTACATGGAGGACAAGGAACATGGTAGAAAAATATGTAAGCCAAGGTAGGGCGATCTTCTCACATTGATGCCTCATTAAGGGGGAGTTTAAGTTAAGATATCCTGTCCGAGATAAAAATGTTTAAGAGGAATTCCCATTTTATGATCCAAAGAATAATTCAAGAAACAGATCTGTAAGATTGCCCCAGTGTCTTTGTGGCAGAGTTGCAATGGTTATAATCATGTTTGAATTAAATGTTTTCTGATAGAAATCTGATTCATTAAATCACCTGTAGACAGTTAGCTGAGAGTTCATCAACTTATATAACTACAGTAAGTCCCCTTCATATGAACCTTCAAGTTGTGAACTTTCAAAGATGTGAACGTGCATTTGCATGTCCAATCATGTAAGTTAGTTCACGTGTCTGGAGTATGTTGTCACATGCGTGCATCCTCTACAAGTGGTTGAACGTTTGTGTACTTTACCAGAGAAAGGATGAAGAGAGGCAAGAGGAGGAAGTAACTGAAGACAGTCATAATGAAGGAAATGGAAAGGGGGTTTTCTTTATTTGAGGAGGCACTGTTAGTTTTAGAGGCACAGGACTTAAACGTAGAATGGTATGTGTAGGTTGCAGCAGCCGTTCAGAGTACAATCCAGTGCTACCATGTCTTCTATCATGAGAAAAAAAAGAGCTACTACACAGACATCACTGGATCATTTTTTCAGGTAGATAGAATTGAATCCAGCAAGACACCAGAACCTGTGCCATCAATGTCAGGCAGGCATGAGTGAAATTGCAGCTTGCCCTCCATCTCCTATAGCCAATGATCCTTCAGCTCTACCATCTCCCACCTCCTCTCCCTCCTCCAGTCAGTAACTATTCTTGCCTGTTCACTCGATGCCAGCCCCTGTATGCCAGCTGTTGTACAGTACTACTGTACTTTTCAAGGTATTGTACTGTAAGATTAACAATGTTTTCTTTATTTTTTGTGTTTGTTTTTTATGTATTATTTGTGTGAAAAGTATTATAAACCTATTGCAGTACAGTACGATATAGCCAATGGTGTTAGTTGGGTACCTAGGCTAACATTGGTGGACTTAGGAACAAACTGGACTTACAAATGCACTCTCAGAACAGAACTCGCTCATATGTAGGGGACTTACTATAATTCATCTAAAAATCATGTAAAGAATGAAGGACATCCATAATTTTATATTATATTGAAAAAGAAATCTTTTTTGAGATTTTTCCCCAAACATTTAAAGAAATAACTGACCCATGAAAAAATCTTCATTATTTCTGTGCACACAAATAATATTGTCACCCTAAGCATGGCTTTTTGTAGTATAATATTAATAATACAGGCTAGGACTCCTGCATTGGGCTCATGTTTTTAGTTTTTTGATTTTTTTGCGGTACGCAGGCCTCTCACTGCTGTGGCCTCTCCCGTTGCGGAGCGCAGGCTCTGGATGCGCAGGCTCAGTGGCCATGGCTCACGGGCCCAGCCGCTCCACGGCATGTGGGATCTTCCCGGACCGGGGAACGAACCCGTGTGTCCCCTGCATCTGTAGGCGGACTGTCAACCACTGCGCCACCAGGGAAGCCCTGGGCTCATGTTTTTAAAAACAAATGTTTTAAAACAAAAATAAATTTTAAATCCTGATATTACTAATGTCTTTGTGTTAGAATGTATTTTTATAACTTCTTCTCATTCATATCTTTTATTTGAGACAGAAACAAGGAGCACACTTTCACGTGGACATTTTTAGGTTAATGGATTTGATGTTTGGAGTAAGGACCTTGAAGCTTAGTTCCCGACCCACATGCATAACTACTCTTCAGGGGCAGAGCAAACACATGATTCTAAAAGAGTTTCAGTCTAATTTGGTTTAATCAAATTAAAAAGAAGTAATTTCTAAACAGTGAAAGTTCTTGTACGAGGTTAAGTAAGTAATTTAGTTCTGCCACCTATTCAGCATTATTTACTCTGAATTTATCCAATATTTGATTTATGTATGTACTATAATGTCATAATTTTATGGTCAAATCCCCAGCCTCCTAATAAACTTCTAAAGGACTATTACAAGCTACACAAAGCAAGTATTTCATGATTTTATCATGATTTTATCAGGAGAATAAAGACAAACTAAATTTCTCTACCTTATCCAAACACACTGGCATGGAGTGAGAACTCAGACACAAGTGAAAGAGGTCAAGAGTGCTCTAAAGTTCTCTGAGCAGCACACCTCTTTCCTCTGTAACTAGTGTGGGATGACTTTTGAAAGCCAAACCAAACCTTGGAAATGGAAATATTACAAGAAACTTGCATATGTTATTGCAGGAACTAGATCTCTTAAGATGTATGTTATGCTTACCATAAAAAATACTGCTATATAAAATATCTGTTCATTCATTAATCCATTCATCAAGTAAATATCATGTTATGAGCATGGTTAAGTTAAGTACTGAAACATCCAAAGTTGAAAGTGTCTGTAGAATAAGCTCCTTAAAGGAAGGCAGCCTCTAGAATGAGCGCTCCTGAATGATCCCCACCTCCTGGTAGCTATGCCCTGTGTAATCCCTGGTCCTTACTAGGGCTGGGTGGACTGACTTGCTTCTAATGAACAGAATATAGCAGAGGGGATGGGAAGGCACTTACAGGTGAGGTTGGAAGTGAATTGTGGCCTCTGTTTGTGTCACTCTCTCATTTTCTCTTCATTCTCCCTGGAGTAATCCAGCTGCCTTTTCAGGAGAGACCTGGGCCAGGAACGTGGTGAGCTCAGAGGTGGATCCTCCCTGAAGTTGACCTTCAGAAGAAACTGTGGCCCCATCTACAGCTTGACTGCACCGTGTGAGAACTGGGACAGACACGTTCAGCTTAGCTGTGCCTGGATTCCTGACCCACAGAGGTGAGATGATAAATGTTTGTTAACCTGCTATGTTTGGGAGAAACATATTACACAGCAATTTTACCTAAGGCACCATGGCTTTATATCAAGTGTTCTAGGCTCTCAAAATGTTCTGTTAAATGAAAGAAATGAAGAGAAATAGCTTAAAGGTTAATAAGGTAAAAATACACGTAGGATTGCAATGCATGATGTCTCAATATTGACACTGATTTTTTTCAGATAATCAATTCTTCTCTTTTTTGGTCATATTTTCTTATCATTAGACATATGCCAAGAATCATTTTATAAACAAGAATTAGGGAGAAATGTTATAATTCTATGTTGATATGGAATAATTTACTCTAACTTTAAATCTTTACATCTCAAATAGAAAATTCTACATGAACTTGATTTGATATTAGATTGAGAGCAAATGGCCTGCTTTGTTACAGGGAATTAGATGGTGCTCTGCTCATACTTTGACAGCAAACAACTAGTCCTTCTGGCACCATTGTTACCATGACATTCTTGGGGTAATTGTGATTGTCAGAGGGAAGTCACTTGAATGGTTTATGCTATAGGTATTTGTATAAATTTCCTTCCAGGTAAACAATGATGCAGTTAGTATGTTAAATGCCATTTCATTTAAGTATGGAAAAGCTCTATGTTTTGCTTAAATCAAGAATGGAATAAAGGTGAAAGAATACAAACAGACCCAGGAACAAGGTAAAATGATACCAGAAATTGAATGTTAAAAATATTCATCTTTCTTTTCAAACTGTTTACTGAATGTGCATTAAAAGTTCAAATTGATGATCACAAAATCAGTGGTAGTACCCAATATATATACATAGGTATATATTTGCCTGTACTGAGACATCTATCACTTAGATAATATTACATTTTTTATGGTGACTTCAATTTTTTGAAATAATACTGGCTGGAGATGATGATTAATAATTATATATTTTGCTTACTATTTTTGAGTTACTGTTGTTCTCAGGTATCAAAAGAACTAAAGATGACAGTGAAAGAACGTGTTGGAGAGCTGTCAATACTATTTTGCAGATCTTATCCCATATATGGTGTATCCTATCCATTCTGTATATGCCACATCCTACTCAGGAGTGCAACCAAATAGGATGTCAGGATTGGCCAGTTCTTCCAGTCTGCTGACCTCTCATAGACATAGCTTCTCTCATATTTTACCTATTATTAGCAAACCAATTAGGTCCAGGGACAGAACCTTTTAGACTATACTTACATAGCTTTATAACAGAGATCAGGTGACAACCACATAATACCTGCTGAAATTAAGTAACTTTTGAGGTGGAAATTTAATCATTCCTTTCAGTTCAAGTATTTTACTCAATTACTTTTGTCTTATGAGATAAAACACAAACTGATTCTACAATATACATGGGCACTGGAATATTTCCAATGTTTTATAGTGCTTTGTTTAAAATGAGGGCATAGATAGTAATGAAGAGACACTAAACTAAAATTTATTTTTTAGCTATGACTTCTTTCATAGTTGCAAAAGGAAATGAATTAAGCAAGACCAGTCCCCTGGTAAGAAATAGACTAATGGCTTAAATATGTAACCCGAAGCAGTTGTCTAGCCTCAAGTGAGATTCGTCTTATATTGTTTCTTAATCTATTTAATAATTTCATTTTATTGAAGTTTAAATTCCTTTAGTAATGAAAGTCAGTTATATTGGATTAAACCTGACACTTATAGCCTCTCTCTGCTAAGAAAAGAAATGAAAAACTGATTTCTCCTGAATGTATGGAATCAGATCACACTAGTTTAGTAATATCCATTTTATATGAAATATTTCATAAGAAAATAACCTAAATACGTTTCAATATAGCATGCTTTCATTTTTCTAACACTTATTTAGTAGAAGTTTAATTCTAAGTGATATATAATATAAAGAAGCTTTCTGACATCAGCAGAGACAACTATAAGCTACAAGGATTCTCTCCTATTTTGTTGTCTGTAGCTTAACATAGTATTTAAAATATACACCACATATTCTTTCAGCTTGATGTTAGTTCAGATTTATTAATTTTGTCAATCAGTGGCTCACCAAGTAATTCTATATTAATAAAAGTCAGTTTAAAAGATCATAGAAATAAATTAAAAATGGATCCAAGCAGACATCAGTCTCAGTAACACAGACCTACCCTTGGGGTTAAGAGCTACCCTGTCACGTGTCCTGTTTTCCACATTGTTTAAAACCACCTCAAAGACCCACTTTATTGAAGCATAAGAAGTCCATCTCTTCTCCAGTTGTCTGCTCTGTAAATATACTTTCTAAGACTTGTGGCAGAGTGTGGTTGCACAGGGAAAATGGAAGTTTTCTGATTTTTGCTGCAGACACAGGAAATCAACAGTGCAGTGGTTGATGACCTTTTGCTGCCACTCAGGGTCGTTGCCCTGAATTACTCTTTATGGTCCTTCCCATGCTGCTGGCTTCCTCACCATCACTGCCTCCTTGGCTCAGGTGAGCAGCCCTGTTTGCTGACTACCTGGGAAATGAAGGCAGTACTGACTGTAGAGATGATAGATCATTTAACTGAACACCTTTTATGCACCAGGCATGATCATAAGCATATTACATATTTTACCTCACCTTGGCCAGTGTCAGATGATTTAGGGCCAGCGTGTTCTTCCTTTGGACTATATCAGTACTATATTCAGTATAGTTTGCTAGGGTTGCCGTAACAAAACATCACTTGCTGGGTGGCTTAAATAAGGAAATTTATTTTCTAACCATTTTGGAGGCTGGAAGTCCAAGATCAAGGTGCTTGGAGGCTTGGTTTTTTCTGAGGTGTCTCTCCTTGGTTTGCAGAGAGCAGCCCTCTGTGCCTTCGCATGGCGGGCCCTCTGTCGGTGCATGAACTTTCCTGGTGTCTGTGTCCTAATCTCCCCTTCTTCAGTCAAACTGGACTAGGGCCCACCCTAGTGCATCATGGTAATTTGACCACCTCTTTAAAGGCCCTATCTCGAAATACATGTCACATTCTGGGTTATGCTGAATGCTCATAACATGAGCATTTCAACATATGAATTTTTGGGGGAACATAATTCAGCCCCTAATTTACCCAAGTCTATACATATGTCAGAATTTTTTATGGTCTCGTGTAGACACAGAAGACAGTGACTACTCTGTGTTCCACATTCCAGGATAAGACCTTTCAACCCCGGAAACAAATAGGATTTATCTGTTAAATATTTATGTTCTAACAATAAAACTTACTTTCTCTAATGGAACCCATACTTGAGAAACACATCTCCTGGAAGGAACAGGGGGCAGGGATTAGTCTGCGGATGTCCCATTGACAAAGTCGATGACCATGATGTATCAACAGCATCTCATCTCTCTTCACTTGTTTATGTAAAACCTTATACACAATTAACAAAACATTACAGATGTGGGAGGATGGTGAGAATTATAAAATTAATGGTGCTGGAGCTGTTAAAAACTATTGGGGTAAAATTTAGATTCTGTCTTTATGTATTAAACCAAAATAAGTTCCAGAAAAACTATAGGGTTAAATATTTTAAAATCAAGAATAAAAATTTAGAATAGACTTAAGCTTAAATATCAAATCTCTTTTGGAGGGAAAAATTCTAAGTCAAAGGGACAAATGAGAAAAAAATGCATGTGTTTGATATCTATATTTTTAAACAGTATAAGGTAATTTAAAATAAAAATAATAAAGTAGGCCAATTATCTGAAAATAAATTATGTTAAACCTCACTCAAAATGTCAAAATCCCCCAAATAGCAATTAAGAATTATGCACAAAATATGATCAGATAAGTTAGAAAATAAGAACTACAAATAACCACTACTTACTAGTAATCACAGAATTATAAGATAAAAGAATGAGATATCCTTTTTCATTTTGGGGAAAGAGGATAAAAAAAGAGAAAATATCAGCCCTGGTGATGCTACAGTGAAATTAATATTCACATACAGCTTAACAAAAGATTATTTTGTTTCAAACTTTTGGCAAAGTTATTACAAATATGTAATAATATTTATGTTTAATAACAGATAAAATAACACATATTTAATAGTCTATAAAAGCCACTCATAACCTTTGACCAAGTAAAAGTCTTGTCCATAATAACAAACTCCCAAAATCTCTGAGAAACAAGTTTTTCCTTAAATCATTTGCCACCAATCCAGATCTACTCAGTGTAATTATTTATGTAATCTACTGCAGAAATAAAAATGTGTTTGATAAGAGGATGCTGTCTCAGACTTTACCGGGAGTGTCCTTAATACAGAATATAAACAAAAATACAAAATTCCTCAATTCTGAACACACCTGGCCCAAGAATCTCAGATGAAGATTGTTGACCTGTGATTCCATTTCAGTCTATCTTAGGAAATTATTATGAAATTCAGACAAAATCGTATATACTTTCATCTTAATTCCAGCAATATTTATATCATTTAGTAATGGATAGGAGAAAATATCTAATAAGAAGTTGTAAAACGGTTATACAATTAATAAAATATACACCTGTGTAATGTTTAAAGGACACCTAACAAGGGCTTTCAAAAGTGAATAACAACATGATATATCAGAAAAGTTTCAGCTACATTTTAAAAAGTGACTTAAACATGATTTTTTAAATTCTCACATATAGAATTGCAAAGTGGCAATTTAGACCTGGTCTTGTAGCCCCATGATTATCAGTTCTTAGGTTCTTCTTTTTGCTCCACTGTCTTTAGTGTGCTGTTTCAGGTCCATGGTGGCTGCCTAAGACCAGCCATTACATTCATATTACAATGAGCAGGAACTGAAAGGAAGAAGTGTTGCCTCTATTCACTGTTAAGAGATTTCCTGGAAATTCCACATATGGCAAGAACACACTCTCTTACACAATTAGTTAGGAATACCTAACTATGAGACAGACCAGGAGAGCTGGTGCCTAGCTTTAAAGATGCTCATCCAGAAAGAAGGGGGGATGAATACAGTTTGTGTTGGGAAGGGGGGAGACTGCAGAGGGATAGCAGTCTTTACACACCTGGAAAGTAATTACACTGTAATATTAAACAAAATAAAACAGGTTGAATAGTTTAATTGGTAGGATATCACATAAATACTGCGTGGAGGAAAGACTGAAAGTAAATACCACAAAATTTTAATATTTCCTCTAAATGGCAGCAGCATAAGTTATTTTTTTTGGCTTCATTATAGTTTTCCTGTATTTTCCAAGTTGCATTTTTTCATGAGCTTTATTGTTTTTATAACTTAAAAAACCCAAATTCCTGCCACACTCCCCCAAAATATTATGAAACTAGGTTGTCAGTTGGAAACATAAACATGAAAAGGAGCGCAAACTTCAAGTTGGCTCATTCAAAATATTCAAAAGATGGAAGGGATTTAGTCATACCCATTGGATTAAGGAGAGAACTAGAGCAGAGGGGAATGGATGTGAGCATTGTCTCCTCATGTCAGAGGTGACTGTGGTGAATCCAAATACCACAGAGTGGGAGGAAGAACAGGAACCTAAGGCTGGGTGCAGTCAGAACATCAGAGCACAGCTTCCTTTCACCTTCCAGATAAACATTAGTGGGAGAGCTGCAAGAGACACATACTCTCTGAGAGGTAGCAAAGGAATATCTAAAAGTGTGGGTGGGTCTGACACTGAGAAAAACTCTCTGACCAGCATCCCTTACATTGGACCCAATGTGCACTGTGGGTAACTATGGCAACAGAAAAAACTCAAACCATGCCCAAGTCAATAGTTGATTAATGCAAACCTCCACACCCAGAAGAAAGAATGTCCTTTTCCAATCATAAAACTATTTATCCTAGTCTTTATAGTTCTATATAATAAGTATATATCTTGGAGTAAAATGTATATCAAGTGGCTAGAAAAATAAGACCCTAACGACAAGACAATCAGTACAAATATACCCAGATAAGACACAGATGTAGAAAATATTTGACAGAGAATTTTAAACAAGTTTAATTGTTGAATTGGTTATATTAAAATAACTAATGGAAAAAGTATATGACATGGAAGAACAGATAGGTAATTTTAACAGAAAAATATAAAATATAAGAAAAAAGTCAAAAAGAAATGCTAGAGGTAAAAAACAAAATAAGGGAAACTAATAATGTCTGGCATTCTTACAAGCAGATCACACGGCTGAGGAAAGTATCATTAAAAATAAATAGCTCAATAGGAATTATCTAAACTGAAACATAAAGGGAAAAAAAGAGAGTGGAGAAAAAAAGAATAGAGCATCCAACCTCTGTGGGACAGGAGACAAGACAGAAAGAACAAAGAATGTGACAAAAGAAATATTTGAAGAAATACTGACTTAAGGACTTTCCTAAAATAATGGCAACAAATACATCAAAGATCTAACACTGAACAGGGTAAATACAAATGTACAAATGCACACATACACATACATTCACACACCCATGCATAACTACTCCTACATATGTCATATTTAAACTATTGTGATGAAGATAAAATCCTTAATTTATCCAGAGGAAAATAACACATTATTGTCAGAGGGAGAAAGATAAGCAGTAGAATAGACTGCTTGTAAGAAATCATACATACCAGAAGAAAAAGGAGTAAAATTTTTAAAATACTGAGAGAAAAACATGTGTCAAAGCAGAATTACATACCCAGCAAAAACAATTTTCCTCAAAAATACAGGAGAAATAAAGAATTTCTCAAACAAATAAAAATAGAGAATTCGTTTCCAGCACATATATACTTCAACACGTGTGAAATGAAATTCTTCAGGCAAAATGCAAACACCAGACAGAAACCCAGTCAACACAAGGAAATGGGGAGGGTTGGAAATATAATAAATGAAGGCAAAAGAGAATTATAGTTTTATTTTTAATTGTTCTTAACAAAAATTTCCTATCTAAAACAAAAATGGTAGCAATTATCCTGTTTTTATAGCATATATAAAGTAAAAATGTATGACAATAATACAAATGATGGCAAGGTGGACTGGGAATATAATTTTGTAATATCTTTACATTAGTGTATGAAGAAATATAATACTTGAAAGTAGATTCTGATTAATTAAAGATATATATTATAAATCTTAGAGTATACAAAATATGGTATAACTGTGAAGTTGAACGAATATAAATCTGAGTCATAAAAAGTGCCCAATTAAATCCAGAGAATACTGACCAAGAAGAAGAACAAAAAACAGAGAGAACATATATAATACAACTATCAAGTAATAGATATAATTCAAATATATAATCACTCAAATGTGAATCATCCAAACATGATAAATAGATGATCTATAGATACAGATAGATGAATAGACAGATAGATATAGATATCTATACAGGTATAGATATCCCCACCCACCCACACATTACATAGATATATAGCTGTGTGTGTCTATGCATGTACTGGTATGTGTATACATTTCCTCTGAGTTCTGCTCACTGAGAGAGAACTGGAAGCAATAACACCCCAGTGGCACATCTAGCACCCAGATCTTGATTTCCAAATACTACTCCACAATTAAAGGAACCCAGGTGTTGGTGTCTAAATACTATTCTATAATAAAAAGAAACCTTATGAAACATTTGATTCCAGGCTTGGGTGAGGGAGAATACAAGATAAACTTGGAACACCTTGTGGTGTCAGAACATAAGGGCAGCTGCACAGAGAAGGATAGTAGCAAGTAGAAAAGACAGAGTAGTCATCCAGAAAAAGTGCCTATTAGCTAAAGCTAGAATAATTTCAACAACAAAATCAATTACAATAGTATTGGATTATAATTCATAAAATAAGACCATAATGATATAAATTTTGTATAAATAAATACATATGAGAGAAAGAGCAGTTCACGCTTATAGAAGAATTCCAGTTGTGACATTTAGAGTGAATGAAGTCAATAAGAAAGCACCATTAGAAAACAACCATATTCATTTCTGCAGGCAAGACCACTTATAATTATTTAAATTAGTGAGTGAAAATTTGAAGAGAAGCAAGATTAGATATTGGTAGTCTCAAAGTATCTCCCCCAAGATGGTTAAGAATTACAGTGGGAAAACTAGTAGCTTTACAGTGGAGAAACTCAGCAGATCTTTTTTTTAACAAACTGGACAGTGTTAAGACACCATCTTGGGTCCTGGAAAAAATACACTAAGAATGGTGTAACACTTCTGTGGCATTCATGTCAAAAATGCATGATCTCAATCCAATCACAAGACATCAGACAACCCATACTGAGGGACATCCTACAGAATAACTGGCCAGTCCTCTTTAAAGTATGAAAAGCAAGGGAAGATGAAGGACTTTCACAGACTGGAGGAGACCAAGGTGACCTAACCTCTATAGGAAATGTGAGACCCTGGGTCAGATTCTAAAACAGAAGGACTTTGGTGGAAAGACTGCTGAGATCTGCAAAAGACCTGTAATTATTGTACCAATATTAATTTTTTGTTAAAAAAATTTACTACAGTTATGTAGGATGTTGACATTGAGGGAGCTTGGGTACAGGGTGTAGGCAGCCCTCTGTCAAATTTTTGCAGTCATTCTATACATCTAAAATTATTTCAATAAGAAAAGTTTAAAGAAATCACTAAAATATGTAATGAGGGACTTTCCTGGTGGTCCAGCTGTTAAGTCTCAGTGCTTTCATTGCTGTGGCCCCAGTTTCAATCCCTGGTCAGGGAACTAAGATCCCACAAGCTGTGAGACACAGCCAAATAAATAAATAAAAAATAAATATATCATTCTCACTTACTAAAAAAACCTCAAGTCTAAAAAAAAAGTAAAGAAAACTTATGTGAGACTGAAAAGTATATGGAAATAGCACTTAGTAAAACAGTTTAACCTGAGAATTTTGCAAAGCTTCTCAGAGACTCTGACCTACAGGGAATTGAGAACAGATAAGTTAAACTATCTGTACCACAAGTATCCACACCAATATTAACCTTCAGTTTCTATTGAAGACCTTGGAGAGTCAAGGGCAATCCAAGACCGAGTGGAATCTCCTGATAGGCCTGACCCTGGCCTCCAACAGCACGTTCACCTTCACAATCCCACCCTGTCCTTTAAGCTCCCCAAACTCATTATTCTCATTATGTTCTGCTGGCCATTCCACCGTCTTGGCTGGGTTTTATTGCTACATTGTGCACACTATCTTTTCCATCTGACAGTTTCTGCATCACTTCCCACCCCAAACACATGAGCATTGCCTTCAATTTGGCCTCTCACTCCACTACTTTTGCTCTACGACAGGTCACCACACAATGAGGGGCCCTTGAACTGAGAACAGAGCATGTGAGTTCTTCCCACCACAACTCAGAGCTGTTACCACACACTATAGTGATTCAGAAAGATTAGAGGAATTGATAAGTAATAGGTAGGATTTAAGCAGAAGACATTTCAATCTAAGAGAAGTACAAGAGCAAAAGTAAAAACAAAAAAAAAAGCCCTAAATAGGTAAAACAATCTTGATTAAAAAAAAACAAACCTGGAGGTATCACATTCCCTGACTTTATACTACACAGCTACAGTCATCAAAAGAGCATGGTACTGGCACAAAAGAAGATACATAGATCAATGGAACAGAATACATAGCCCAGAAATAAACCCAGGCACTGATGGTCAATTAATCTATGACAAAGTAAGCAAGAATATACAAAGGAGAAAAGACAGTCTCTTTAAAAAGTTGTGCTGGGAAAAATGGCCAGCTACATATAAAAGAATGAGATTAGAACATTCCCTCACACCATATACAAAGATAAACTCAAAATGGATTAAAGATCCAAATGTAAGACCTGAAACCATAAAAATCTTAGAAAAGAACATAGGCAGAGGGACTTCCCTGGTAGCGCAGTGGTTAAGAATCTGCCTGCCAATGCAGGGGACACAGGTTTGAGCCTTGGTCCTGGAAGATCCCACATGCTGTGGAGCAACTAAGCCCGTGCACCACAACTACTGAGCCTGTGCTCTACAGCCAATGAGCCACAACTACTGAGCCCATGTGCCACAGCTACTGAAGTTCACACACCTAGAACCCATGCTGCACAATAAGAGAAGCCACTGCAATGAGAAGACTGCACACTACAATGAAGAGTAGCCCCTGCTCACTACAACTGCAGAAAGCCTGGGCGCAGCAATGAAGACCCAACACAGCCAAAATAAAGATCTGTTTTCTAAGGCAAAAGAAACAAAAGCAAAAATAAATGAATGGGACGTAATTAAAATGAAAAGCTTTTGCACAGAAAAGGAAACCATCAACAAAATAAAGACAATGGGAGAAATTCTTGAATTTCTGAGATATGTCAGACTCAGGATGACACTAGCCATTTTCAAAACAATATCTGCTGAATGGGAGAAAATATTTGTAAATGATATGACTGGTAAGAGTTTAACACCCAAAATATATAAACAGCTCATATAACTCAACACCAAAAAAACAAACAACTCAATTAAAAAATGGGCAGAAGACCAGAATAGACATTTTTCCAACAGACAGTTAACAGGCACATGAAAAAATGTTTGACATTGCTAATCATCAAAGAAATGCAAATCAAAACTACAATGAGATATCAAAATAACACACACCTGTCAAAGTGGCTACTATCAAAATGTTTACAAATAACAAATTGTTGGCAAGGATGTGGAGAAAAGGAAACCCTAGTATACTGTGTGATTGTTAATTAATGCAACCACTGTGGAAAACAGTATGGAGTTTCCTCAGAAAAACTAAAAGTAGAGCTACTGTATGATCCAGCAATTCCATTCCTGGGTATATATCTAAAGAAAATGAAAACACTAATGTGAAAAGATATATGCACCCCAATGTTCATTGCAGCACTATGTACCATAGCCAAGACATGGAAGCAAACTAAGTGTTCATTGACAGATTAATGTATAAAGATATGGCATATAGATATAGATATATAAAATGGAATATTATTCAGCCATAAAGAAGAAAGAAATGTTGCCATTTTTAACAGTCTGGATGGACCTAGAGGGTATTATGCTTAGTGAAATAAGTCAGAGCAATTCAAATACTCTGCGTTATCAATTATATGGAATCTAAAATATAAAACAAACAAATGTGTATAACAAAACAGAAACAGACTCACAGATAAAGAGAACAAATAGTGGTTACCAGCAGGGAGAGGGAGAGGTATGGAGCAAGATAGGAGTATGGAATTAATAGATACAAACTACTATGTATAAAATAAAAAAGCAACAAGGATATATGGGAGAGCAAAGGGAAATATAACCATTGTTTTGTAATAACTTTAAATGTAGTAAAATCTGTAAAAATACTGAATTACTATGTTGTACACCTGAAACTAAAATAATATTGTAAAGCAACTACACTTCAATTTATTTTAAGGTAAAAACAAAAAGATCTTGAGCAGTATAACCATTGATATGAAATTTGAAGTTAAAGCAATTTTTCCTATGGAGTTACATATCAACCAGGAAAAAGGGGTAACAATAAAAATAAACTACAATATCTTTGTGACTAAATTTAAAATAAATTGCTATTGCAGTCATGGAAAACTTTATAATCATTGAGTAATTTCATTCTTCATTCATTAGCACACTAGACATATTTAAACAGGGAAATGCACTGTAAAATTGCTGATTTAAAGGTTAGGCTAACAAATCTTTCAATTTGCTAGGTTTGAATGTCAAAATTTATGTTTATTAATCTAGTAGTGACTAAAAATAGACTTGCTTTCAAGTAAATTGTTTTTCTAGGAACAGAAAAATCAATTCTTAACAATAGCAGTGAATCTTTACTTCTTCATTTATAAATACACTGACAAGAAAATGTTTTTCATCACCAAAGAATTACTAAATTAACAGAAAGTGATTCTAGAAAATTTCAGATGAAAACATAATAAACACGCTTGACAGATTAAGTGAAAAAAGAAAAAAAAAGTCTATTCATTAACACTAATTTCATTTAAAGAAAATGAAATTCTTCCTGTGAGAAAATCAATGCTCACAGTCTTTAATCGAGACAAAAATTGATTATTTTTTCCTTTAAGATTCATTAGATAGGAAGTTTTCTAGATTGAAACCCCTTTTATAGATTAACTCTCTAAACTTCCCAGCAATTAATAAATATTTGTTGATACATCTTGGAAATTACTTTCTACAAGGTATTGAACTTAAGCATTTCATTAAAATGAGTATAGGAATAGCTGACTGTGGGTCATATCTGAGTCAATATTACTACTGATGGCTTCAAATTTATTAAAAGAGAGCAATGAGGTTCTTATGCATGCAGAATCAGACTCTCACGTGTGACTCCCTGCTAGCATTTTCTTCTGTTTGATCCTGTCCTTACAAGCCTGCGATCATCAAGTCTCAAAAATTGAAATAGGCTGAATAGATTATTTCCAAAAGCAGATAACACAGTATTGTGCCCTACCGTGCTGTATGATACAATTCAGAGAGAGTTGTATTGCCACTTAAATTGTGGACATATGGAATGGGATCAAAACAGGCCAGCAGGCATTGTGGGATGGGTGCCAAGAAAGTCTTACAGAAAAGTGTTTCATTGTCACCTTCATTTCATGGAGATAAAAGCTTAACAAGGAACAAGTGATTCATTTTGGTGATGATTACAGAATGTAAGATGAGCTTCTGGAGCGAAGCTATAAAAAGAGTAGGCTGGAAGTTTTAAGTGACACATTGTTAATTTGGAGACTTTCATCCTTCCTAAATTTTATTAGTGATGACACTACTGTGAGAAATGTGTTTGTGCAAGAAGTTGAAGGTGGCTGAATACAGAACACTAGACACTCAATTACCCTTGACACTAACATGGGACCTTCCCGGACTGGGGCACGAACCCGTGTCCCCTGCATCGGCAGGCGGACTCTCAACCACTGCACCACCAGGGAAGCCCAAGACTTTTATTTTTTTATCATTTGAATTTTTATAATGAAGGTATATTAGTTGTGTAATTTAAAATAATTTTTTAGAAATATGACTTTAAAATTATTTCAGAGTAGAAATACCAAAAATATACTGACATTAACATTGATGATTGGTTTTATTTATGCATAGCTATGCACAGGTGGACGGCTGATTATTCTCTTGCTTATTAAAAATTTTCTAACTGTAAGAAAACACTTCACTTTTTAAGACAAACAATATCAAATAACTTAATTTTAAAATAGCCATATTAAATTTTATATTTTAGAAAAGCAGAAAATTGGTAATAAGTGAATTCAATTTTATAATAGATTTAATAATAGATATTTTTATGCACCCTTATCTGCTAATCTGTAGAGGAGAGAAGAAATTGGGGAATATAAAATACAGATTAAAAAGACGTAGAGAGATTATACAGCATGCACAAAGACATAGAGCCAATAAATGTCAACTACACTGTGGGCTCCACAGCTCATGCATTTGCAAAGGTAAGAATTTTGTGCTTGTTAACAACTATTTGTGACCTTAAGGGAGTCATTTAACCATTCTGTTCAAAATTTCTTAAATTATAGCATGAAAAAGAAAGTTTGGATTTATGGTAGCTAATTCCTCTAGGTACTTACTTTAAAAGTTAATTGCACAAGAAAAGATACTCATACTGGTACTTTTGTTCTTAATACAGAGGAATAGATGGATTTTTTTCCATCTAACTAAAATGGCAGTTAATTTTTTTAGTCCTAGAAGTAAGTCTGAAATGGAAACACACACACACACAGACACACACACACAAAGTAAATTACAGTCATTTTAATGTTAGTGTGCTTTTGTTCCAAGGGGTATGTATTAACAAATAGATTAGATATATATTTTTTTGAACATAAAGACAATGATCCTCACTTATTTTCTAAATACTGTACTAAGAATGTCCTTCCACCAATAGTGAATTTCTTACACTTTTGTGTAGTTTATGCTACTTTTTCCCTCATCCAACTAGTTTCATCTTGACTGGTTATTTTTAATATTGAAAACCATCATAACTAATGTATAACTTCCTTCTTTTTAGTCTGAAATAATTTTAGTTCTTATAAAGTATTTTTCCTGAAGTTTGAAAGTTTCCATTTTCTGAGCTAGAGAATATAACTTTTTATAGGAACACAGAAGCCTAACGAGTCTTAGTCTCCTGGGCTCCATGTCTACTCTGAAAACACAAGGTTATAACCATGTCCCGGCAAGCCTTTAATTGTACAAATGGGGAGTTCTTTCTTTTCCATCGATGAGCACTAAGACACTAGTTGAATGTTCTAGGCCCTATGAACCCTATGGGGGAGGGAAAGCAGGAGGAGGCGTCTCCTAACCCACAAACACTAAGCTCTACTAAGGGTCCTCTGCTCCAGTTCACAACAGGAGAGGGAGGTTACAAGCCAGCCCCAGTCACCATGTCCAGGCAACTCCATGGCCACTGCTGATCTCGCAGACATAGAAAGACTGGATGAGGAAATTGAAATGAGGCCCTTGAAGAGGGATGCTTGTTCCCTTCATTTCTCTGTTCATGAATGCATTGGCATCAATAGTCTAATGTTCTTTTGATATGGTTGCCACAGAATATATTCAATGTGTTTTCACCTGACCTAGGTGATAAGTTATAAAAGCTGATGGATTGGAAACCTCACTAATTTCTTTCCTTATTACCATTTTCTCCTTAAGAACTGGCAATAGTTAAAATTCATAATCCACGGTTGATTGTTTCTTTCATACATAATGCTGTTCTCGATGGTTCAGAGTAGTTAAAAAGTAACTTCAAACCATTCGGCATTGTTTCTTCCCATCACTGTTCTGATTTCTCAGCCAGAAAAGGCAGCTAAAAGCCAGAATGGTTTACAAGCACAGATTTGCTCTAAATTTTCTTTATACCTTCGTATGCAGAGAGAAATGACCTATAATTGCCTAGGTAATAGTGAAGGAATCAAGCTCCTTTCCAACTACTCTGTTCCTGTGGTCAGAGGACACATGCATCACCCCCCTTCCATTTATGGTGGCTGCTTTGGAGAGGCTGCTCCTTAGATGTCAAATCTGGAATCAACTCTCTACTCCTAGGTGCATGCTGCCTTGGAAGCTTCATCTGTTTTGTCTCCCACAGTAGTATTTCCTCATCTCACAAAACACTTTGGGTGCCTACCTACACTGTTGAGCATGAAAAGCAACTTAGTCTTAACTGGCTGATAAAGAGAAGGTCAGTCTAGCATATGATATTATAAAATTCATTCAAAAGTTTTCAAATATTCAGGATCTCCTCATTGTCTAGAAAATTCCATGCTTCTGTTGCACGACACGGAAACCTCTCTATTTATGTTGGTGATTTAATAAAAGGAACAAAATGGTTGCATAGGTCAGAGGAAGGGCCTTGAGAAATGACCTCCATATCAACACTGGCACACTGACTTCCCAGGGGAGTCTGCTTAGTCGGATGTTGGAGAATTGGACACCCATGGAACACACTACTGTACTGTCTTCTGCTTGGCATCCATGAAGCCAGAGACTGGAGAGTTGGACATTACCATGTAAAATCCATAGTTCCAAATTTTACACAAGTGAATCAAATTGATAGAATCTAATTTTCAATCAGAATCCCAGCTATGTGGTAGAACAGAAAACATAACTTTAACTTTGCAGCCTCTGTAGTCCAGGAAGGCACAGTAGAAAGAGATTATTGCAGATGCACTGAGACATATTTATCTCCTGTAACTGCATCATCCAAACTCCAAGTCTGGTCCTCAAGACCTTCTATGACCTTCCCTGAACCTTTCTTTCCAAATTTATCTCCTACCCACTATACCTTTATATGATATTTTTAAAGATCAACAGTCTCTAGTTTATGAATAGAAAGAAATTTCCAGGATTTCCAAATACTTTGTTCATTCCAAAGAAAGCTTTTGATTTGAAGGGATTACCCAGGTCTTCTTCTCTTTACAATATACACAACGGAAGATTCTGATTTCCTTTTCTTGTAATTTTGTTTCCACTCAATTGCCAATTTTAAGCTGACACTTGAAAATGCCTAGTAGAATATTTTCTTCTTCAGTTTAATTAATGTGGCCTATTGCCTTACAGGGAAAATAAAAAATTAAGATTATTATAAGGATCGCAGTTTAACATCAGGGCTATGTTACAAGAAACAATATCAGCAAATATAACTATACAGTTGAGAACCACCTATGGCACTATGATTCTTATTATATTATATTTCTGAATTACAATCTTACAACAAGAATCGCACCCTATTCTACTCTTTTTAGCCTTGTTTTAAACATTTGCTCCACACTTTGCAACAGAACATTGTATACCTCAGTTGCACATCCAAAAATATATGTGTGGTAAGGAAAGTTCCACTTTAATTTTTTAAAATTTCACATATAAATCCAAACCTATGTTAAATATTTAATACTTTCTCCACCCACTGTGAACAGTTTCTTGTGAAATAATTTACAATGATGCTTTGTCGTAAATAGTTTCAGCAGCAGATGAAATGTGTCTCATAAATGTAATGAGCGGGAACCCATTTTCTCCTGGCACAGAGGGGGACCATCAGCCCTTGGGACCAGCTAAGTCCTTAAGGTTAAAGATGAAGTTTATACAGATTCACTGCTCTGGTGTCACTGTGCTTTTTTCTTGGCATGGTACAGTCAATAAACTCCTGAGGATTGTGTCAAGTAAACAACCTGAAATGATGCATCACACCATCTACTGAGGAGGAAGATGTGAGGTCCTGCTTGTGAATCATAAAATATTTAGAGTCTGGGTATCCAGGGGTTAAAGGAAGGTTTGATGAGGTCATTAGGTCTTCATTCTGCTGTGATAGCCGCTGGAGCTGCTGGAGATCCTCTATCAGGAAAAATCGTTTCCTGAATATCCTGCAAATTTCCTATCTCTGTGCCTTTGATTACAATTTTTCCTTTTCATCTGTACAAAACCTACTCTTTCCTTAGTGCCAAGTGTCTTCATCATTGCTATATGATAGTTTTATCTCCAGTAGAAGATTATTGACCTTTGAAATCAAAGTCTGTTTTTGATCATCTCAGTCTCCCTCACTTAGAATTTTAACACAGTGTCATGAACACAGGAGCTCAGTAAACATCTAAAAAATATAATAAAAACAGTTTTATAATTGTATACCACTAATTTCCTTCCCACATACTTTATGTGGTGTGAACTTTACTATTAAGAAACAAATGTAACTCCTAGGGAATTAATTTTCAAAGTTTCTTCAAAGTTCAGAACATTTTACTGAAGCCAAAAATGCACATAGATGACTACTAGGCTTAAAGGGTTTTCTGACTTGAGGTGCGATTCACAACATCCAGTGTGTACATGTGGAGCTCCCCTAGACCCACTCAAAACACAGTTTTGAAAATTGCTTCTTCAGATGCACTCCTTTCCAGTGTGTGTGTGTGTGTGTGTGTGTGTGTGTGTGTGTGTGGTGTGTGTTTACTCTTGTAGGCACAGCAACACCCAGGAGCATTGTGGAGTTATTACATAATTGAATTTACAAGATGCTATACAAAAAGTTTAGACCTAGATATTTTAATTCCATAGATTCTTACCTACACTGTCTCAAAAGTTAGGTAGAAGGAGCTAATGTGGATAGGTAGAAAATAGACCAGACAGAAAGGAAGGGAAAAAAGAAAGGATGAAGAGAAAGAAGAAAAGTAAATGCGTGTGGGGATTTATTGGATGACAGGATGTGACTTTCTATATGTGAAAAAGGAGAAGAAAAAGAAGACAAATATATGTGCCAGGTCATCATTACCTCATCAAGGAAGCTTCCAGAGTGTCCCTAATCCATCCCTTGGGCTGGGTTAATCACTCCCCTATGTTTCTCAATATTCCTATTAATTAGAACCATTAATTAGGTCTCAATATTTTTATTAATTAGAACCATTAATTTAGAAACTAAATAAGTTCTCTGTTATGTATACACAGAGAGAACATACCTCTCACAGTGTAGACCATTATTTCGAGTCCCCGTCATACTCAAAAGGTGGCTACCGCTCCAAGTGTGACACCCTCCTTCTCTCATCTAAAGTATCCTTCTACTGGACGCTGCTTAAGAATTGTATATAAGAAAACATTACTACAGGTAGATGTTATTAGGATTTAGTAAGTAAGATAAAATACAATGTTTATTACCTAGACCACTAGATTTCACAGGTTCTTTTAATTAGGAAAAATAGTGTTAATTTTATATTCCAGTCATGTAGTCAAATTTTATTTTTTATATTTCTTATTCCATGCACAGAGTACAGTATGTTTCTATATAGCCACAGTATTCTTCACAAACTGCCTTAACTCATGGTATATTGGGGACATCCTTATTGTGTTTCTTTTTTAAAACAAAATATGTATTCCATCGAATTGAAATTGCTTCTTTCTGAAACTTTACATTGGTTGAGGTTTGCAGCAAGAAGACATGAAGATAATCCTGTTTGCAGGATTTCACAGACATACAATAATTGCTATTTACTATTATTTTTATTTGGATGCAAACTAATTAGTAGAAAACTAATAACTGTGGCCCTATAGTCTTGTCAACTGTGTTTGGGTTATTAGGTGGTTACAGTAGAGGATTTACAGGTTCAAAGTGCCTTCTTTTTCATTTCCTGACCAACTACTGTTTCATCATTTGATCTTAGTCAATGGCTTCCTCATACCTCAGTTCAACTGGTGAATTATGTAAAAATTAGAATTTTGCTGATAGCTAAGTGTTGCATCTCATCTGAATATATTATGTAGAAGTTATACATAGTTTTCTTTTGCCATGAAAAAACTTGACTATGAATAAAAAATATTTCTGCTCCATTGTCCTATTAAAATATTTCTCACAACTAAATTAGAAAAAACCTTGAATAATTATTATATTTAAATTTAAATGAGTGATTTACTTAGAATATTTATCTTTATAAACAAGTGTGCATTAATATACTATTTATATAAAATATACTTTATATTTATCTTATTATATATACCTCATAGTTGGAAAAAAAAATTACATACATGTACACACAGGGAGGACATGACTGAGCTGTGACTTTCTCCACTGCTGTGATTTTTCATTCCCCTCTGTACTCACCAAACATTGCTCAGCACCTGTTACTTAGTGGCTACTTAATATATGTTTGTCAAATGAATGAATGAGCAAAGCGTCCTGACAACTGCAATTATGTAAATAATGTCATACTTGAATATGAAAAGGAAAGATACCTTAGTTCATGTAAGAAAAAGTCCACAGCAATCTTCATTCTGAAGTACCATGGAGTGATACTGAAACCAAGCAGGACCCAGGGGGTCCTCCCAGGGCCCCCTCTGTGACCTTCCTTTCTTGTTTGTAGAAAAAGACTTTAGTCTCCTAGGCCCTCTGTGAGTTGCAAAGAGCAGACTTTAGAAGTTACTAATTAGGGAAGTAAGGGAACCAGAAACAAAGGAAACAAAATGGCCTTGAAGATAACAATGGGGCCGACCGGGAATTGAAATTCTTAACCCATCACATAGGCTCTAAGTAAATAATAAAATGGCTCAAAATTGCTTTTGTTCTCTCCTAGAAAGAAGTTAAGGGATCACAGGACCATGATTTACTAGTTTGCTTTACAGGAACACATAGATCAATCACAATCATCAGTGACACATCAAGTCACAAGATGGTGACATGAAATCTGCAAGGAAGGTCTTATCTGGAAAGTGAAATCACAAAGACCTCCCTCCTTGAAAAGGGACCCCTCCTGCACTGTTGGTGGGAATGTAAGTTGGTGCAACCAGTATGGAAAACAGTATGGAATTTCCTCAGAAAACTAAAAATGGAGCTACCATATGATCCAGCAATCCCACTCCTGGGCATATATGCAGACAAAACTATAATTCAAAGGATACATTCAACCCTATGTTGAAGCAGCACTATTTACAATAGCCAAGACATGGAAGCAACCTAAATGTCCATTGATAGACAAAAGATAAAGAAGATGTGCTACATATATACAATGGAATACTAGTCAGCCTTAAAAAGAATGAAATAATGTCATTTGCAATACCATGGATGCAACAGGAGATGATCATACTAAGTGAAATAAGTCAAAAAGAGAAAGACAAATATCATCTGATATCACTTATATATGGAATCTAAAATATAACAGAAATGAACTTATCTATGAAACAGAAACAGACATAGAGAACAGACTTGTGGTTGCCATGGGGGAGGAGGGGAGGGAGAGGGATGGACTGGGCGTTTTGGGTTACTAGGTGAAATCTATTATATAAGGATGGATAAACAACAAGGTCCTACTGTACAACACAGGGAACTATATTCAGTATCCTATGATAAACCATAATTAAAAGAATATGAAATAGAATGTATTATATATATATATATATATATATATATATATAAAACTGAATCACTTTCCTGTACAGCAGAAATTAACACAACCTTTTAAGTCGACTATACTTCAATAAAATAAAAAACAAAGATCCCCTCCCCTTTACTCTTTTTACCATTAAAATTCTTGTGCTCCAGCCAGCTGGCCAGCCAGCAAGATGGATTTAAGACAAACCAAGTCTCTCATCTTTGGGGTTGGTGCCCTCTTGATCACTAAACCTTTCTCTGCTCCAAACTTGAATGGGGCACACGAACTTGGATTTGATAAGAACATCCAGAGGAGAAGGCAGTGAAGGGAGAAAGGGTGGCAAGGAAGGTACTATTTCAACATGGTAACCACTGATCCCACATCAACTTCTGTTACTCTCTCAGAACCCCTCTGTTCCCCCTTTGAAACATGCTGTTCTTTATTCACTTAAACAATTAGCAAAGAGTTTTGTGTAAAATTACTCTCAGGACTTGAGTTTGTATTAATGTTTATGGGTAGATATGGCTAGTCAACATATCCTAATTACTCTCTGTGTGAGATACAGTTGCAAACTTAACACATTTAGGGAAAGAGCAAGCATATTATACAGAATTTTCATATCCCTGAAATCCACTAAGGAAATTTAAAGACAAATTAAATATGCACTGAATCAGTGACTGATCCATGTCAAAATATCTGAAAAATTTGATCTATTTATTAGGATTCAGTAAGGGAAAAATTCATCCCCACCATTTATTTTACTAAACAACAGAATAAATAGTCCAACTCAATAACACATGCCTATGCATCTTCATTATTTGATGGGCTCTGACTCCACTGAGACTATAACTAAAGCTCTGGACTCTCAGAAAAATGCATGTTTTCATGTACACACAAGTGCACGCACAAATCATTTTCAGGGTATTCTTGAGCATATTGAAGTTGGACAACAATGTGAGAATCCCTCCCCTGAGCAGGAGATGCAAACTGTCTTACTCATTCCTCATTTTTCCATGTCAAGAAGCATCTGCTAGAGTAACACTACTAGGCACTTCACTCACTCCTTTATTTATCCTGGACCCATGGGGAAAACCGATAGTTATCTGATTGTTTGGTGACATCCATTGAACCATGTTTCTTACTTGGACGGGAGGGTCACCCAATCAAACTCTGCAGAAACTGAGTAACTACTTTCTTTGCTGCTTTCTTTCCCCAAGCCTCTGTGAGGTAAAAGTCCAGGATACATGTATTTGGTCTACAAACTCATTTTTAATCTCAGATGTACTATGCCAATGAATAACTTAGGAAGGGTAAAGGATGAGTGTGCTGGGATAAACAAGATATAGCAGAAAGCCAGTTTGGCCATAGATCAAAGCCTTTTCCTTTAAGCAGCTGTAACAATAATAGGGCTCAGTCACTTCCAAACTTAGGAATAGACAAACATACGTTATTTATCAACCTACTATAACCTTAACACTGGACATGCATAGATACATCTACATGGCAGAATAAAAGGAAAAACTTGAAGCATATTATAACTAATTTTATGACATTTGATGGGAGAGTCTGTTCAAAATTTGTGAAACTCAAGTTAACACATTCTGTTGTACCCAAGAATTAAAAATATATATATTCATTTTCTATCAGTATTACCAATAAAATCAAACACTTTTAAAGTTACTTTAAAGTTTACATAGCCAAAATCTTCATTTATGGGTAAGTAAAATGAAAGTATAAAAATAATTATATTACATGGATAGATAAATACAACTAGAATTCAGATCTAATGTATTTCAGTTGTTTCTTTCAACTGCCTTTAAAAACTCCTTTAGAAAGCAAGTATTTCCTCTAAGGTCAGGAACAAGACAAGGGTGCCCACTCTCACCACTATTATTCAACAGAGTTTTGGAAGTTTTAGCCACAGCAATCAGAGAAGAAAAAGAAATAAAAGGTGTCCAAACTGGAAAAGAAGAAGTAAAACTGTCACTGTTTGCAGATGACATGGAAATGCTAAAGATGTTACTGGAAAACTACTGCTGCTAATCAATGAATTTGGTAAAGTTTCCCGATAAAAAATTAATACACAGAAATCTCTTGCATTCCTATACACTAACAACAAAAGATCAGAAAGAGAGATAAAGGAAACAATCCCACTTACCACTGCAACAAAAAGAATAAAATACCTAGGAATAATCCTACCTAGGGAGGCAAAAACCTGTATGCAGAAAACTATAAGACACTGATGAAAGAAATCAAAGATGATACAAACAGATGGAAAGATATACCATGTTTCTGGACTGGAAGAATCAACATTGTGAAAATGACTATACTACCCAAAGCACTCTACAGATTGAAGGCAATCCCTATCAAACAACCAATGGCATTTTTCACAGAACTAGAACAAAAAATTTTATGATATGTATGGAAACACAAAGGACTCCAAATAACCGAAGCAATCTTGAGAAAGGAAAATGGAGCTGGAGGAATTGGGCTTCCTGACTTCAGACTATATTACAAAGCTACAGTATGGTACTGGAACATAAACAGAAATATAGATCAATGGAACAGGATAGAAAGCCCAGAGATAAACCCATGCATATATGGTCACCTTATCTTTGACAAAAAAGGCAAGAATATACAATGGAGAAAATATATCCTCTTCAATAAGTGGTGCTGGGAAAGCTGGACAGCTATGTGTAAAAGAATGAAATTAGAACACTCCCTAGCACCATACACAAAAATAAGCTCAAAATGGATCAAAGACCTAAATGTAAGGCCAGACACTATAAAACTCTTAGAGGAAAACATAGGAAGAACACTCTCTGACATACATCACAGCAAGATCCTTTTTGACCCACCTCCTGGAGTAATGGAAATAAAATCAAAAATAGCAAATGGGACTTAATGAAACTTAAAAGTTTTTGTACAGCAAATGAAACCATAAACAAGATGAAAAGAAAACCCACTGAATGGGAGAAAATATTTGCAAACAAAGTAACTGACCAAGGATTAATCTCCAAAATATACAAGCAGGTCATGCAGCTCAATATCAATAAAACAAACAACTCAGTCCAAAAATAGGTGGAAGACCTAAATAAACATTTCTCCAAAGTAGACATAGAGATTGCCAACAAACATATGAAAAGATGCTCAACATCACTAATCATTAGAGAAATGCTACTCAAAACCACAATGAAGTATCACCTCACAACAGTCAGAATGGTCATCATCAAAAAATCTACAAATAATAAATGCTGGAGAGGGTGTGGAGGAAAGGGAACCCTCTTGCACTGTTGGTGGGAACGTAAAATGATACAGCCACTATGGAAAACAGTTTGGAGTTTCCTTAAAAA
This sequence comes from Neophocaena asiaeorientalis asiaeorientalis, assembly GCF_003031525.2. Taxonomy (NCBI): domain Eukaryota; kingdom Metazoa; phylum Chordata; class Mammalia; order Artiodactyla; family Phocoenidae; genus Neophocaena; species Neophocaena asiaeorientalis. The sequence continues at coordinate 712,031 of NW_020172148.1, forward strand.
ACTAAAAATAGAGCTACCATATGACCCAGCAATCCCACTACTGGGTATATACCCTGAAAAAAACATAATTCAAAAAGATACATGTACCACAATGTTCGTTGCAGTGCTATTTACAATAGCCAAGACATGGAAGCAACCTAAATGTCCATTGACAGGAGAATGAATAAAGAAGACATGGCACATATATACAATGTAATATTACTCAGCCATAAAAAGAAACAAAATTGAGTTATTTGTAATGAGATGGATGGACCTAGAGTCTGTCATACAGAGTGAAGTAAGTCAGAAAGAGAAAAACAAATACCGTATGCTAACGCACATATATGGAATCTAAAAAACTGGTACTGATGAACCTAGTGGCAGGGCAGAAATAAAGATTCAGACATAGAGAATGGACTTGAGGACATGGGTGGGGGAAGGGGAAGCTGGGGCAAAGTGAGAGAGAAGCATTGACATATATACACTACCAAATGTAAAAATGGATGGCTAGTGGGAAGCTGCTGCATAGCACAGGGAGATCAGCACAATGCTTTGTGACGACCTAGAGGGGTAAGGAATGGAGGGTGGGAGGGAGGCTCAAGAGGGAGGGGATATGGGTATATATGTATACATATAGCTGATTCACTTTGTTGTACAGTAGAAACTAACACAACATTGTAAAACAATTATACTCCAATAAAGATATAAAAAAATAATAATAAATAAAGACTCCTTTAGTTCCATACAGACAAGTAACGTGGAATAGACACTCAAGTTGTATAAGCATTGCTGTCTTATTCAGCTTGGGCCACTATAACAAAATACTGTGTGCCTTAAACAAAAGGCATTTATTTCTCTCAGTTTTAGAGGCTAGAGTGTCCAAGATCGAGGGGTTGGCAGACTGGGTTTAAGGTGAGAATTCTCCTCCTGGCTTCTACTGTAATCAGCTGCCCTTCTGTGGGTCTTTGTTGCATGATGCATACTGAGAGAGGGAGAGCTTTGTAAGGGCACTCACCCCCTTATGGGGGTCCCACTCTGATCACTCGCCTAAACCTAATTAACTTCCCAGGGCTTCACCTCCTAACAGCATCACATTGGGGGTTGAGGTTTCAACATATGCATTTGGGTGGGGACAGAAATACTCAGTTCATAACGATTACCATTTCTGTTTTAGATTATGTATATATTTATATGTCCACACACACATGTATATGTACATATGTGTGAATATATGTAAGTTCCTATATTCACACACACATATGCATGTTTCTGTAAATATGAGTGTATATATGTTCTATATTCACACACACATATATGCATGTATATGTTCATATGTGTGTATATGTTCCTATATTCACACTCATATGCTCAAGTATATGTACACATGTGGATGTATATATGTACACATACAAAGACTCCTTTCAATTCTCTTTATTGTTGATGTGTTGTGACTAAGATTCTTATAGACACTAGAGAATAAACCATTAAATAAAATTGCCATGCATAAAGGTTTGGCAGTTAAAAGAATAGTGTCCTAAACATCTACCTTTGAATTCTTCTCCTTATTTTCTCTTTACACCTAGCCTTTAGGACTGACCATTTAAATAGATATTTTGCTCTGCCTTCTAGGCATCACACTTAAATTGTTCAATAAAATGAGTTGTATATGAACACTGCATTGGAATCATGTTCTAAAATTGCTTTTGTTGTTTCTATTTTATTAGCCCTCATGCAGCAGTACAATGAAAGAAGTTAGTTTACATTCCCCATGTGTTCTGAAATACTAGTTCTTTTTGAAGTTACTAAAACTTTCAAGCCACATAGTCATTTTTATTACAGTTGTGCTATCAGTTTCAAGGTCGAAATTATTTGCAAAATTTTAATTGCTGGTGTTCACATTTCAATAGACACTCATGACTCTTTTCCAATTTGCAGATATACTTAATCATATATTTATTGTCCATGTTTTAAATTCTAAATTATATTTTACCTGTCAGAAAGATCAATTCCCTAGGTACACTGACCGAGGTGCAGCATTATTTTTCTTAAAAGTGTCGCTAACGTATTTCCACTTGAAATTATTTAGGACTAATTCACATAGATGCAAAATGAAATAGAAAGTGATGTGATCAGTTCAATGTTTTGACCCAAACAATAACCCATTCCTTCATTTGTCAATCAAACTGTAATGGTAATCAAAGTGTTCCTTAAGTTGGTCAGACTTTCCAGCCTCCAGCTACGAAATAATCCAGACTCATTTACAGCTTACACTTAAATGGGACATATCATTCAGTTCCTCTTAAGACAGCAGAGTATGGTTTCCTGCATGAAGGGAGCTGGCCAAATTAATCTCTTTGGCATTCAGATTGCCCTTTTTAGAAATAGTCAAAATATTTAATTAGTCTATCTAGCTGAGAGACATCTTTTTTGCTATATAGAATAGTCTTTTTTCCCCAAAAGTTCTAGTTAATTGTGCAACTTTCAATACCTCAAATTATTTAACACAAATAGGTTTATATAAAAAAATGCATTTTTCAAACTTAAGTGATTTTTGTATGATTATTTTAAATATTCAGCAAGTAAATAGCATACACAATATCACTAGGTAAGATCATCTCTTCTACTCCACCCGCTCCTTTCTGAGTTCTCTGAATGTTGATGTGAGCAGTCAAGAATTTGGGGCCAGCTGAGAGGCAGGATGGTAATGAGCTGCGTGGTAGTCGGGTGGGGAATGCTCTCGAATGCTTCTGCTCTCTCTGTTCAAATTTCTAAATAGTCTTCTAGTGTCAACAAATTTTTAAAATGAGAATGAGAACTATGAAATCATTTTAAAAAGACATAGATTGAATGAAAACATATTCTCATCTATTTAAACTGTTCTTGCTGAATCACAAGGTAAATATTCTAAAATCTCTGTTCTTTTTTTCTAATACTCAACGTTGTGGTGTTTAGATGCATCACTTCTGAATTGCCCACCTCTTTCCATCACATACCATGTCTCCTGATGGTGGGTTCATTATTATGAGCAATTGTACACTGTGTTCCAGGGCTATGAACTTGATATTTATGACTAGCCATTTAGAAGTTGCTGAAGATTAAAAATATTTATCTTAAAGTTTAAAAGTATACGTTCTTTGTCCCCTTAACACAATCAATACGGAAATCTCTGGACAGTGAAACTAAATGACAAATTTTTTTTAACCTTCTTTATCCTAAAATTGATTTTCCACTCAGACCATATTATCCTGCAACTTTTGCAGGCTTCCTAAACGTGATTTTACAAGTGAAAAAGCTTTCCTGTTGAAATTCAAGACCTGAACTAGAACTTGAATGGCATGAAAAAGAGTCACTTTCTATAAGAAATATATCAATCTGGGTTACTTTATAATTAAATGTTTATTATAAGGACCTGAGAAAATGATGTAGTTAAATTTGTAGTTATTTGTCTTCTCTCCTCCTTTATCTTGCTGGTCTACCTTCTCCACCTTATGTTTTCTTTCTTCCCCTCTTGATGGATATTTACTTTGTGCCTTTCTCAATGTATCCCATCTTCCTTGTAGGTCCAAGACAGATTTTTTCATAGCTTAATTTTGCTTTAAGAAATCTTCCTGTATGCTTTAACTTAACAAGGCTCAGGATGATTGCACAGCTTACTGCCTAAATTAGCTTTAGAAGTTACATTGTCATACATGCTTCAAAAGAACTTCTTTGGAAATGAACGTGTTTGGTGGCTTTTGGTCACTAGAGACATTGCTTTTACTATTTAACAAAGTCTCTTATCCAATATTTATATTTTCAGGTTAACACTATTATCCATTATCCAAATGTAGGCTGCATGTATGGAGGTGACTCCTATGTATGATTCCTTCTTTGAAAGAAGAAGACCAGCAGATGAGCTATATAAATATTCTGTCATAAATGATTTGTGCTTGTAATTTTCTTTCAAATTAGAACTGTTTTCACTATTTTTCTTGTTTTGCTTCATACATCTTCCCTGCAATATATCAAATATATTATGTTTAACTTTATTTTTTATAACTTTACTTTTTACTTTTTTACCACTCAGTCCATTTACCTTCCTCTTTCCTCATCACTTTTCCCAGGCAGCCTCCAAAGAATAGAAAATGTTTTTAATTATGGTAAAAAAATTGATATCAGAATGTATTTGGCTATCAGACATATCTGTCTAGTACCCATACAATAAGGAGTCTAGTAGCTCAAGTAACAAAATGTTATGAGTATTCAGGACAACTTCAGGTTAAACTCCATACTTCTATCTAGTAACCATTTTGACTTTTTCTTCTACAGTGATTTACTTATAATCTCATAGTTCTCAGATTAACAGGAGAAAAGCATACAAATTTATTTAAGTTTTATGTGACATGGAAGCCTTCATAAGGAAATGAAGACCCCAAGAAACAGGTAGCCCTGCATATTTTATGCTAGGTTTGATGAAGTGTGGACAGCCATGTGGAAATATGATAATTTGGGGAGTAGGAGGTGATTGGAGTAAAGGGGGGAAACTTAGTGAGGCCTGTTGTTGGATTCTTCTCAGCATCCCTTTGTTTTCAGAGATAAGGATGCTCCTTTCCTCCAGGTGTAGGAGGGCCCCTCTCACGTGAGGGTTTCAGGGAAGAAGGGTTGGGGGAGGAGGTCATAGTGGCCTTCCTGCATCTGCTTTTTTCTCAAAGTCCTTCAGCTTAAAATATTTAATATGACAAGGTGCCATGCTTTGGGGTAGTATGTCTTGAACCCCATCATTGACACCAGTCCAGGAGCAGAAAGAGACTCATTTACTCTCACTGATCTCTTTTTAAAACCTGGGTGTTCTTCCAAGAAGTCCATCCCTGGACTTCCCCTCAGGGCTTGTGGCCATGGTGATTGACATGCCCATTCTTTAACCAGTTTTCAGCTAGAGAAATGGCATTACCATAATAAGCTATGACCCTGCAACATTCTCTTCTTGTGACTTGGAAGGAGTACAACACAAAGCTGCCTGAATCTGAGAAAAAGAAGAGTCTATGTGAGGATGAAGGCATGTGGATAGACAACAAATGCGTTACCTCTCCACAGACAATAAAGCAAATCCTGTGCATCCTGGTTCAGTGCAGCAACTCAAAGGCTCAACACAGGGCCTATTTACAGTAGGTGCTATCTAGTATCTGTGATGAATAATGCAAATACTAATATTTAGAAGAATATGATGTCTAGTCCTTGAAAGGCAAGCAGGAGGCACATAACCCAACCTCAAATCCACTATAAGAACAGAACACACTGTCTTTGTTATAATGATGTGCAGTACCTGGATATTCTGGAACTTTAATTTAAAGTCACCAATGACTTCCAGGTGGCTGAATCCAAGGGTCAGTTCTCAGTTATGTTATTTGAAAAATGAGCAGTATTTGACACTGATCATTTCCTCCTCTTTATACACGTTCTTCTTTGTATTTTCAGGGTATCACACTCTCTTGTTTTCTTTCTCTCTCACAGGCTGTTCATTTCAAACTACTTTAATTGTCCTCCCCTCTACCATCTTAATTCTGGAGTGCCCTAGGGCTCAGTCCTCACTTCTCTTCTCTTCCCTATTTACATTCATTACTTTGATGGTGTTTCTGTCTCTCAACTTTGTATATTATCCTACTTGCTAAAGAATACCAAAAAAAAAAAAAAAAAAATTTGCTGTTTTGGTTCTATAATTTTTTCTTTCTTTCTACTTCTTCTTTATTTTTATAGACCAAGATAGAAACCAACAAGAAAATGAAATAAATTTGCTGCTGTGATTGCAGAGTTACTCACAGCAATCTTTGAAATAATATGCCCACTGGGAGAAATGACACAATTCAATTCAGCCTATACCTGTGTTGCGCCTATTATGTGAATGACACAGTGCTAAGAAGCCAAGTGGGAATCAGTCCTGCTCTCAAGATGCTTATAACAGAGCCCAGAGAATGTCAGCACACAAATAATTACAACTAAAAAGAAGGCAGAATAATCCCTAGCAACTTCTCCTTCACTATAAACTTGTTTCTTATCTCCTCTGCCTAAGAACAAGCAAAACAAAATCAAAAGAAGCCACAAGAGCATTTTTTTTTTCTTAGAACTGCTTCCTTCTCTGCTTTTTAATTCCAAAACCTTGTAGGAATCTCTCCTATTTGCTTTGCTCACTCAATCCCTTCCTATCTGCATTGCATCACCTCTTTTGTACTGAAGTCAGCATCTTGGGGGTGAAAGCACTGCCCTGCCAGGTCAGATCTTTCCTCTAGGCCTCAGCTCCCCTGCTGCAGCTAGTGCTTGAGCCACTCTTCTTTCTCAAATTCCATTGCACTGTGCTTTGTTCTCTCTTCCTTGTTCACTTCTCATCTCTTAACTACCAAATGAGAAGATCTTGGCTTAACATAAATTTGTGTGGAAGGATTTTATCTGGCACAAAGCATACTAAGAATCAGCAGTATAAAATATTCATGAAAAACCCAATGCAAGTACAAGTACCGAGAAAATGGGAAGTCATAATTGCTATGTAATCTGAAGCCATATTCTGCCAGAACCAAAGCATTGAGTTCAGTTACAAGTTCCATGTTAAAGAGATATTAACCAGTTGAAATATACCCCTAAGAAGGCAACTCAGTAAGACATTGGGGGGATCTGTAAAGCAAGTATCACAAGGAATGGTTAATGATATAGGACATATTTAGACATAGAAGGGAACATAATTACTGACTTTAAACATTTGAAGCTTATGTGTGGTGGTAGGATTAGGAAATATGGGCAGAAATTTTAGGAAAGATCCTAAAGAATTCCTAAAAATTTGAGATATCTATTATTGGAAAAGATTTTCTTGTGACGCAGTTAGTTCAAACAGAATTTAAAGGACTATATACATGAAATGTTCTGAAAAGGATTCTTGCTTTGGATGGGAGCTTGAACTAGATTAAAAGCCTCTTCATTTTTTTTTCTTTTTTTTAACATCTTTATTGGAGTATAATTGCTTTACAATGGTGTGTTAGTTTCTGCTTTATAACAAAGTGAATCAGTTATACATATACATATGTTCCCATATCTCTTCCCTCTTGCGTCTCCCTCCCTCCCACCCTCCCTATCCCACCCATCCAGGCGGTCACAAACCACCGAGCTGATCTCCCTGTGCTATGCGGCTGCTTCCCACTAGCTATCTACCTTACGTTTGTTAGTGTATATATGTCCATGCCTCTCTCTCGCCCTGTCACAGCTCACCCTTCCCCCTCCCCATATCCTCAAGTCCATTCTCCAGTAGGTCTGTGTCTTTATTCCTGTCTTACCCCTAGGTTCTTCATGACATTTTTTCACCTTAAATTCCATATATATGTGTTAGCATACAGTATTTTTCTTTCTCTTTCTGACTAACCTCACTCTGTATGACAGACTCTAGGTCTATCTACCTCATTACAAATAGATCAATTTCATTTCTATTTATGGATGAGTAATATTCCACTGTATATATGTGCCACATCTTCTTTATCCATTCATCCAATGATGGGCGCTTAGGTTGTTTCCATCTCCGGGCTATTGTAAATAGAGCTGCAATGAACATTTTGATACATAACTCTTTTTGAATTTTGGTTTTCTCAGGGTATATGCCCAGTAGTGGGATTGCTGGGTCACATGGTAGTTCTATTTGTAGTTTTTTAAGGAACCTCCATACTGTTCTCCATAGTGGCTGTACCAATTCACATTCCCATAAGCAGTGCAAGGCTGTTCTCTTTTCTCCACACCCTCTCCGGCATTTATTTTGTCTAGATTTTTTGTTGATGGCCATACTGACTGGTGTGAGAGGATATCTCATTGTAGTTTTGACTTGCATTTCTCTACTGATTAATGATGTTGAGCATTCTTTCATGTGTTTGTTGGCAGTCTGCATATCTTCTTTGGAAAAATGTCTATTTAGGTCTTCTGCCCATTTTTGGATTGGTTAGTTTGTTTTTTAGTTTTTGAGCTGCATGAGCTGCTTATAAATTTTGGAGATTAATCCTTTGTCAGTTGCTTTATTTGCAAATATTTTCTGCCATTCTGAGGGTTGTCTTTTGGTCTTGTTTATAGTATAATTTGCTGTACAAAAACTTTGAAGTTTCATTAAGTGCCATTTGTTTATTTTTATTTTTATTTCCATTTCTCTAGGAGCTGGATCAAAAAGGATCTGGCTGTGATTTATGTCCTAGAGTGCTCTGCCTATGTTTTCCTCTAAGAGTTTGATAGTTTCTGGCCTTACATTTAAGTCATTAATCCATTTTGACCTTATTTTTATGTATGGTGTTAGGGAGTGATCTAATCTCATACTTTTACAGGTACCTGTCCAGTTTTCCCAGCACCACTTATTGAAGAGGCTGTCCTTTCTCCACTATACATTTCTGCCTCCTTTATCAAAGATAAGTTGACCATATGTGTGTGGGTTTATCTCTGGGCTTTCTATCCTGTTCCATTGATCTATCTTTCTGTTTCTGTGCCAGTACCATACTGTCTTTATTACTGTAGCTTTGTAGTATAGTCTGAAGTCAGGGAGCCTGATTCGTCCAGCTCCGTTGTTCATTCTCAAGATTGTTTTGGCTATTCGGGGTCTTTTTTGTTTCCATACAAATTGTGAAATTTTTTGTTCTAATTCTGTGAAAAATTCCAGTGGTAGTTTGATAGGGATTGCATTGAATCAGTAGATTGCTTTGGGGAGTAGGGTCATTTTCACAATGTTGATTCTTCTAATCCAAGAACATGGTATATCTCACCATCTATTTGTATCATCTTTAATTTCTTTCATCAGTGTCTTATAATTTTCTGCATACAGGTCTTTCGACTCTTTAGGTAGGTTTGTTCCTAGATATTTTATTCTTTTTGTTGTAGTGGTAAATGAGAGTGTTTTCTTGATCTCACTTTCAGATTGTTCATCATTAGTGTATAGGAATGGAAGAGTTCTGTGCATTAATTTTGTATCCTGCTATTTTACCAAATTCATTGATTAGCTCTAGTAGTTTTCTGGTAGCATCTTTAGGATTCTCTATGTATAGTATCATGTCATCTGCAAACAGTGACAGCTTTACTTCTTCTTTTCCGATTTGGATTCCTTTTATTTCCTTTTCTTCTCTGATTGCTGTGGCTAAAACTTCCAAAACTATGTTGAATAAGAGTGGTGAGAGTGGGCAACCTTGTCTTGTTCCTGATCTTAGTGGAAATGCTTTCAGTTTTTCACCATTGAGGATGATGTTTGCTGTGGGCTTGTCATATATGGCTTTTATTATGTTTAGGAAAGTTCCCTCTATGCCTACTTTCTGGAGGGTTTTTATCATAAATGGGTGTTGAATTTTGTCGAAAGCTTTCTCTGCATCTATTGAGATGATCATATGGTTTTTCTCCTTCAATTTGTTAATATGGTTTATCACATTGATAGATTTGCGTATATTGAAGAATCCTTGCATTCCTGGAATAAACCCCACTTGATCATGGTGTATGATCCTTTTAATGTGCTGTTGGATTCTGTTTGCTAGTATTTTGTTGAGGATTTTTGCATCTATGTTCATCAGTGATATTGGCCTGTAGTTTTCTTTCTTTGTGACATCCTCCTCTGGTTTTGGTATCAAGGTTATGGTGGCCTTGTAGAGTGAGTTTGGGAGTGTTCCTCCCTCTGCTATATTTTGGAAGAGTTTGAGAAGGATAGGTGTTAGCTCTTCTCTAAATGTTTGATAGAATTCGACTGTGCAGCCATCTGGTCCTGGGCGTTTGTTCGTTGGAAGATTTTTAATTACAGTTTCAATTTCTGTGCTTGTGATTGGTCTGTTCATATTTTCTATTTCTTCCTGATTCAGTCTTGGAAGTTGTACATTTCTAAGAAGTTGTCCATTTCATTCTGTTTGTCCATTTTTTGGCATAGAGGTAATTGTAGTAATCTCTCATGATCTTTTATATTTCTGCAGTGTCAGTTGTTACTTCTTTTTCTGTATTGCTATAAACTTCCCTCTTAGAACTGCTTTTGCTGCATCCCATAGGTTTTGGCTCATTGTGTCTCCATTTTCACTCATTTCTAGGTATTTTTTTTGTTCCTCTTTGATTTCTTCAGTGATCACTTCGTTATTAAGTAGTGTTGTATTGTTTAGCCTCCATGTGTTTGTATTTTTTACAGACCTTTTCCTGTAATTGATATCCAGTCTCATAGCGTTGTGGTTGGAAAAGATACTTGATACAATTTCAATTTTCTTAAATTTACCAAGGCTTGATTTGTGACCCAAGATATGATCTATCTTGGAGAATGTTCCATGAGCACTTGAGAAAAATGTGTATTACAGTCACTTAGCCGTTCTTCTGCCTCAGTTATTCTGCTAGTGATGCCATCTAGAGTATTTTTTATTTCATTTATTGTGTTATTCATCAGTGTTTGTTTCATCTTTAGTTCTTCTAAGTCCTTGTTAAATGTTTCTTGCATTTTGTCTATTCTATTTCCAAGATTTTGGATCATCTTTACTATTATTATTCTGAAGTCTTTTTCAGGTAGACTGCCTATTTCCTCTTCATTTCTTAGGTCTGGTGGGTTTTTATCTTGCTCTTTCATCTGCTGTGTGTTTTTCTGTCTTCTCATTTTGCTTATCTTACTGTGTTTGGGGTCTCCTTTCTACAGGCTGCAGGTTTGTAGCTCCTGTTGTTTTTGGTGTCTGTCTCCAGTCGCTAAGGTTGGGTCAGTGGGTTGTGTAGGCTTCCTGGTAGAGGGGACTAGTGCCTGTGTTCTGGTGGATGAGGCTTAATCTTTTCTTTCTAGTGGGCAGGTCCACGTCTGGTGGTGTGTTTTGGGGTGTCTGTGGACTTATTAGGATTTTAGGCAGCCTCTCTGCTAATGGGTGGGGTTGTGTTCCTGTCTTGCTAGTTGTTTGCCGTAAAGTGTCCAGCACTGTAGCTTGCTGGTCGTTGAATGAAGCTGGGTGCTGGTGTTGAGATGGAGATCTCTTTGGGATTTTTGCCATTTGATATTATGTGGAGCTGGGAAGTCTCTTGTGGACTAGTGTCCTGAAGTTGGCTCTCTCACCTCAGAGGCACAGCACTGACTCCTGGCTGCAGCACCAAGAGCCTTTCATCCACACACCTCAGAATGAAAGGGAGAAAAAGTAAAAAGAAAGAATTAGTAGAAAAAGAAAGAAAGAAAGGAGGGAGGGAGGGAGGGAGGGAGGAAGGAAGGAGGGAGGATAAGAAGGAAAAAAGGAAAGAAAAAAGATAAAGTAAAATAAAATATAATAAAATTATTAAGAAAAAAAATTTAAAAAAAAACGGATGGTTAGAACCCTAGGACAAATGGTGGAAGGAAAGCTATATATAGACAAAATCTCACACAGAAGCATACACATACACACTCACAAAAAGAGGAAAAGGGGAAAAAAAATCACAAAACTTGCTCTCAAAGTCCACCTCCTCAATTTGGGATGATTCACTGTCTAAAAGAGGGAAGTAAGGAAGGAAAGAAAGAAAGAGAGAAAGAAGAAAGAAAGATAAATAGAAAGAAAGAAACAAAGAAAGAAAGAAAGAAAGAAAAAAGAGGATAAAGTCAAATAAAATAAAGTTATTAAAATAAAAAAATAATTATTAAGAAAAAAATTTTTTAAAAATGGACAGATAGAACTCTAGGACAAATGGTGGAAGCAAAGACTATACAGACAACATCTCACACGGAAGCATACACATACACACTCACAAAAAGAGTAAAAGGGGAAAAAATCATAAATCTTGCTCTCAAAATCCACCTCCTCAATTTGGGATGATTCATTGTCTATTCATGTATTCCACAGATGCAGGGTACATCAGGTTGACTGTGGAGCTTTAATCCACTGCTTCTGAGGCTGCTGGGAGAGATTTCCCTTTCTCTTCTTTGTTCTCACAGCTCCCAGGGGCTCAGCTTTGGATTTGGCCCCGCCTCTGCCTGTAGGTCGCTCGAGGGCGTCTGTTCTTCGCTCAGACAGGACGGGGTTAAAGGAGCAGCTGCCTCAGGGGCTCTGGCTCACTCAGGACGAGGGGAGGGAGGGGTGCGGAGTGCGGGGCGAGCCTGTGGTGGCAGAGGCCGGTGTGATGTTGCACCAGCCTGAGGTGAACCATGCGTTCTCCCGGTGAAGTTGTCCCTGGATCCCGGGAGCCTGGCAGTGGCGGGCTGCACAGACTCCCCGGAAGGGGGGTGTGGATAGTGACCTGTGCTCACACACAGGCTTCTTAGTGGCCACAGCAGCAGCCTTAGCATCTCATGCCCATCTCTGGGGTCCACGCTTTTAGCCGCACCTCATGCCTGTCTCTGGAGTTCCTTTAAGCAACGCTCTTAATCCCCTCTCCTCACGCACCAGGAAACAAAGAGGTAAGAAAAAGTCTCTTGCCTCTTCGGCAGGTCCTGCCTTTTCCCTGGACTCCCTCCTGGCTAGCCATGGTGCACTAACCCCCTGCAGGTGTTAACGCCACCAACACCAGTCCCCTCCCTGCACTCCGACCGAAGCCCGAGCCTCAGCTCCCAGCCTCTCCTGTCCTGGCGGGTGAGCAGACAAGCCTCTCGGGCTGGTGAGTGCTGGTCGACACCGATCCTCTTTGTGGCAATCTCTCCGCTTTTCCCTCTGCACCCCTGTTGCTGTGCTCTCCTCCGCAGCTCCGAAGGTTTCCTCTTCCACCACCCGCAGTTTCTGCCTGCAAAGGGGCTTCTAGTATGTGGAAACCTTTCCTCCTTCACAGCTCCCTCCCGTGCCTATCCTTTTGTCTCTATTTATTCTTTTTTCTTTTGCCCTACCAAGGTACGTGGGGACTTTCTTGCCTTTTGGGAGGTCTGAGGTCTTCTGCCAGCATTCAGTAGGTGTTCTGTAGGAGTTGTTCCATGTGTAGATGTATTTCTGGTGTATCTGTGGGGAGAAAGGTGATCTCCACGTCTTACTCTTTCACCATCTTCTCCTCCACTCAAAATCCTCTTCTAATGTGAAAATATTATAATTAATAAAATCATTAGAACTATATCATTAGTTTAAGCTTTCAATTTATGACATGGACATCTTTCAGTGTATGTTTCCACACCAGTTTCTGGGATTTAGGGAGGAGGTGATGAAATCTAATTGTGTTATGAATGACTAAAGTGTTCTGAGTCTGATGGGAAGTTTTGTATAAGAAATATTAGTACTTGATGTGCAAAGTATAAGATTTATACAACAAAAGTATTTTGGAGACCATTTAGCAAAAGAGAAAGTACTACAATGATAAAAATATTTTTCTGTGTATTTTTGGTTAAAAATATTTTTATGAAATTTCTAATTAAAGTATTTCATTTGTGTTTTCAGTAGAGAAATAAAAGACAAGAAAATGTGAAGACTCTATTAGTAGTTAACAGTTGTGTTATTATAACCTTGGCATGGCACTCTCTTTCAAAGTATAGTACATTAAAAAAAAAAACAAACACAAATTTTAAAAAAACCTTGTTCCATTTACTTTAGATTAAAAAGGTTTTCAGTACCTTGAACTGTTGAACATTTGTTGAAGAGGAAGAAATTTTCCCTCTACCTTTCTAGGTTCTTCTGGCTGGCCTAAGAGTTAAATTGACATGAGACAGATTTATAGGAGAAAATCAAACAAAAGTTTAATAACTAGTATACTTGGGAAAGACCCAGGAAAAGTAAGTAACTCACCAAAATGACTGACACACTCCCCTTAAATACCTTAAATACCATCTTTAGCTAAAGACAGAAGAGGATGTTGGAGGTAGTGGTTTAGGACTTCAAAGGGGAGGAAGGCAATTCATGTGGAGACAGAAAAGCAAAGGTTTGGTAAACAAATGTCTGCTGGGCCAGGCAGAAACAATGCGAAACAGAGAGGAATTTTAATGAATGGGCTTTGCTAGGCTCCTTCCTGTCCACATACCTAGTTCATCTATGGTGATAGCCCCTTCCTGGAACAGGTCCTCTATCTACATTCTTTAGGCAGGTAGGGGGAAGTAAAAAGAAAGACTTCCTGAATCTTTTGGGCCTCAATTGTTTTCAGCTCAAAATAATTCACATGCCAAAAAGACATTTTGGCATGGCAAATTTTGCTCCCCTACAACATATATGTACATACATACCTGGATGGATGTATGTACATATACATGTGCACACATATGTGTTTTCATATGTATATTTATCATATGTAACTTTCACATACTTTCATATATAAATTCATATATGTGTCAAAAAGTGCACAACCTAAAATTTGAGAATTATGATTTACTTGGTGAACATACTGAGAACTCAAGCCCAGGAGGCAGCCTCTCATATAGCTCTGAGTGGCAGCTCCCAAGAGGTAAGGGAGGAGCCAGCATATACAGGAGTTTTTGCAAAAACCAAGTAGTCAGAACATCAAAAGATTACTGATAATTAAAGGAAACCAGATGTCTCAAATTAATGAGTTTAGCGTTTTTCTATATATGGGAAGATACAAGAGTCTGGCCTTGTTGAAAGCATTCCATTGATATATTCCTTAACTATCTAGGGCCAGTATCCTGTTTATTTCCATCCTGAATTCCCCTGAGGGTGCACCATTGGGGGTGGCTGCAATGGCTGATGGCTTGATGGCCAAAACATCCTTTGTTTACTGATATTGTTAGGGGAACCACTGACCAAAACCACCTTCCCTGGCCAGGCATGATGGCCACCACTTGCATGAGCTATCTTACAACAGAAGGTCCCAGTAAGGAATGCAGAATTAACAAGCCACCACCAACTGGAAGAATTCGGGAAAGGTCAAAAGAAGAGAGGAGATGTCAGTCCAAATATCCTACCAACCTCTCAGAATCCATCTCGCTGGAATCCATCTTGGCTGAATGATGAGCATGCCAGCAGGAAGGACCCTGAGTCAGAGTGATTGGCCAGAGACAACACAGAAACTAATCCCATTCCCATAAAATCTGAGACTCCGAGCCACATGGCAGAGCAGTTCTCCTAGTTTCCCTTCCCCTGCTACTCTCTGCCCGGGCTCCCCGTCCCAATAAATTCTCTTGCTTTGTCAGCACATGTGTCTCCTCATACAATTCATTCCCTAGTGTTAGACAAGATCCCACTCTTGGGCCCTGGAAGGGGCCCCCCTTCCTGCAACAATATGGCAGGTGACATTTTTTGTCCATATATATATTTATCTTTCCAATGAAAGTATAAATTCCAACGGGTAAGTAGTTTCTTTTGACTTCTTCCTACACTCAGACCATCTTACTTGATATAGTTCTGAGTTTAAAGTCAATTGTCAATAATTACTTGAGTTTAATTGATTTTTATTTGAGGTATCTTTAGCATGAAGAATACTGTGCATGAATTTTACTTTTAGAATAATTTAAAATGTTTACTGGATGCAGTGTGAAGAGGAAAGGCGGGGCATTAAGGATAGAAACTGCGTTCAAGACTATTAATAGAGCAGTCCTAATGAATCAGATACAGTGTGTAATCCATGAAATAATAGATTATCATGGAATAAATGAGTCATCTACTAATTAAAAAGTGAGTAACAACAATTCAGGGAAACCTAATTTCATAGTAACAATTATTCCTGCCAAGAAGCATTCTCATCTTTAAGGAAACAAATGATTGTCATTAACTGGGTGTAGGTGTCTATTAAATGTTGTTACTATCAAATGATGTATTTTGGTAGTGGGAGGTTATTTTTCATGTACAGATCCTCTTGCTTATCTTAAGATATGGTTTAATTTAGAAATGGCAAATTATCAATATTGTACAAGCCCCACAAGGTCATGGTTCAATTTAAACATTCATTAAGTCTTGTTTATTTTTCCAATACATATGTCAATGTTCACTACTAAGCTACAACTTAATAAGAACAATTGATGGCTGATGCCAGACACACACCATTAAAATGAGAGTTGGGCTGAGTCATTCCAAGCAAAATGAACTGCAGCCAGTGGAGCCAAGGTAAAAGTCTAAAAATGGAAACAGAGAGCAGTATTCTCACAGCTCTTTAGAGACTCAAGTTATCTTCCTCTCCTCCACCAGGGACTGGGACTAGATTGCAAGTTCCCTGAAGGCAGGGGTGGAGTGATTTGAAAACTTACATGTGACCCAGTGCCTAATACATTACTTAGGACAGAGCATAGCATGGAGGAATCATTAATCTGATTTCCAAAGTTGTGGGTGGAGTGTTTTTTATATTTTCCTGATAATAAGCTATTTCTCTTTTTAAAGTCCATATCCACAAAGTATTTGAAAATATACAGAAATTGCACAGTAAAAATACAGAGAGAGAGAGAGAGTTTCCATTATTAGTGCAGTACTCCACAAAACTCCAGTGGCTCCAAAAATCTTGTGAGAAGGTCTTAGAGCCTCCTCCCATGAGAGAACATCAAGACCACTCCCTTTCAGGGCTCTCATTCTCTGATCCACTGGAGAACAGCACATGGAATTTCAGTGATTGGAATAAAATCCATGCAGTCTCTTCCCACATTCATTTCACCTGATAATCAAGTATTTAGAATTCATGAAACCATTATTGAAAGCCCTTTAAGTCAGAGAGGCATATACTGAGTTTTCCACAAATGGTAATGTAATCACTACCATGTGTTTTGAAAACAATAATAAATAGTATTCATTATATCTAAGAATTATGAATTTTGCCCTTTTGTGCTGTATTTTAAGTTGGATAAAACGTTCCATTATATTTAGTTATTCACTATTAAGTCTGTTGTGAGGATTAAATGTGTTAATATTTATAAGGTATGCAGCATTGTGCCTGACACAGAATATTCATACAGCTATACTGGCAGGGATAATTATGATAATAACAATAATCCTTATTTTCAGTTGCTTTTCCATAACTGTCTGATCCTAACCAAGTCAGTGAAGGGTGCACTTCAGTGTGCACTGCAATCTGTCCAAACCCTTCATCATTTTTCTCTTCCATATACACTCTTTCTTCATCTACTTTGACATTTGTTTATTTTTAATTACATGATGTAGTAGATTAGACCCTCATGCAATTGATATCTTAAAACATCTTTTGACAATCTCATAACTACCTCTTTATTTAATATGGATTTAATTATCTTGGTTGAAAATGCATTAAAAATGTGTTAAACATTATCAGAAGTGGGGCAGATGTGCTCTGCACTCTATTCAGTGTAATTTTCAAAGTGAGCCTCTGTTTCTCTCCCATCTCATCCTTTGAGGATCAATGTAGTAAAAATAAAGTTAAGAATGGGCTTGTGTTGTAGAAATAATTGTTGAGTCTTCATCAAATAAGAAAGATTAAGACACTATACTCTAGGCTAAAGTGGAAGTAATATACAAGTTTGGGCATCTAAAGACTGGAACTGACACTTCTACTATGTTACTGTGTCACCTATAAGTATGATGACTCAATCTGTAAAAGCTTCTGTTTCATGACCATACATGGCCATGACACCTGTCACATAGGCTTTTGTAAGAATTAAGTTAGCAATATATGTAAAACATCTATAGAATGCCTAGAGGGTAGTAATTTGTGAATGAGTATTATTTCCCTTTGGCACTCTGCCCCACCCCCCCAAATATTCCTCTAATTGTTTTCACCTTAGTGTTTTGAAGCACTTAAAGTTCTTCCTAACAGTTTCAATGACTTATTGGTTTTGTTATAGATAATATGCATACCCAGTTTTTCTTTTATTTTCTGACTTTCTTGCACACTAGTCCTCCATTCAAATATTTAATATTTTTTGTTTTCTTGACTTAGAATTGTTTTCACTTCTAGAATTTCAGCAACAACCAGAGATGGAGAAGGAAAGAAATACTTGAGATGAAAGAAATTTTTCTATATCTACCAAATTTCATATACACTAAGACATATTTTTTTAATGTTTAACTTGTTGAAATTGGGCTGCATCTTTTAATCAACACCTTACAATTAATGCAGAAAGGCAACAATTCCATTAGGTTTCATTCCTGGAGAATGTTCAGGTATCAGGTATTCTGGCATCAAATCTTGCTTGTTGGGTTTAAACTTATAAAACTATCCAGGAAATCATAGTGAAGTAATCTGTCAACCTTCAGAAACCAAATGGTGGCAAGGAAGGGATGAGAAATGTGGTGATTAAGATGTTTATTAACATTGCTTAAGCAGTAATTAAAAGTACACCAGCTCTACATAACTGCAAATCTTGCTTTGAGCACACACTGCTAAAAAGTTTAATTTTTTATGGAACTTTTAAAGAACTGATGACAGAGCAGATCATACAGTGTGAAAAATCATAAACATTGTTCATGAATTGAAGAATAACTTAGACTCTTAAAAATTTAGTGATACTTTGAACAGTTTATTTGCTTACTTTTCCTTTTTATGTATGCACAAAAGTATATAATAAAATTTATGTTAAATTAAGCTTAAAAGCTTACTATATATAAAGCTCAAATAAATGTCAAATTTCCATGTGAAAAGAAAGCATGTTTCATAGTTTAACTGAAGGGTGTTTATTCTTAAAAATGATGATTCTTACAATTGAGTCTGCCTTAAATTTTAAAATACATGATATCCAATTTTCTCTTCTAAATATAAAAGAAAGTTTTGTTGTTATTTGTCTATTTATTAGTTTTCATCACTTCTCCTTTCTCAGTACCCTATTTTATATAACCTTAGCTACATCTAAGCCAATAAATGAGCAAATTTATTACAGTACATTCCAATTAGATTTCCTTAGGTGGGTCTTCTGGCTGTTTCCTAAAATATTAAAAAATGTAGTTCAAGAGCCCAAGCTATTCTGACTTTATTACTAGCATGTCTCTTTTGCAAACAAACACAATATCTAATCTGCTCTGTGTCACACTTCATCTCCATTTTTCTCTTCTTAACAACTAGTTCTTATTTTAAGTAATTATCCTCAGTGGAAGTGGTTTAAGATTAACTCACTCTGAAATGCAATTTGAAAATACAGAAAATTTACAAAGATCAAATATGCATATGCTAGAGTTTCTCATGATGAGAAATTAAAATTCAGGAAATATCACTATGGTCATTTTCATAGTTGTCTCAGGCTGACATACAAAATACCATAGATGGGGTGCCTTAAATAACAGAAATTTATTTTCTCACAGTTCTGGAGGCTGAGAAGCCCAAGATCAAAGACTTAGAATCGCTGACCAATTTGGTTCCTGCTGAGAGCTCTCTCCTTAAGTTGCAAAAGGACAACTTCTTGTTATGTCCTCACATGGCCCTTTCTCAGTCCTTTCACTTGGAAAGAGGGAGAGAGAGAGCGATTTCTCCCTTTTATAAGGCCACTAATTCCATGAAGAGTGCCTCATTCTCATGACTTAATCTAACCTTAATTACCTCCCAAAGCCCCTTCTCCAAATACCATTACATTGGGGGAATATGAATTTTTTTTTGGGTGGGGGACACAACCATTCCATAACAGTCAGAAAAGAATGTTATATAGGTACTGATAGTTGAGAAAATCAGGAAGCGAGACTTTTGAGCTTTTTGCGGAGTGGAGTAAAATGGTAAAAGTGGAATTTTAGGAGGATTACTTTTAGAATACAGTACCTAATAAATCAGACAGAAGACTTGAAATAAATCCCATTAGAAAAACATTTTCATGACCTAGGCATAAGATAATGAGGAATTCACATCTGGATGGTGACATCTCAACAACCACAACAACTACAATAGCAGGAATCATCTATGGAACATTCACTGTGTGCCAGGCACTATTAAAAATGCTATGAATGCATTATTTTATTTGATTTTCAAACCAATCATGTGATGCAGGTACTATTATTCTTTTTATTTTATAAATGAGAAACCTGGCTTAGAAAGAGTAGTAATACCCTGCTTCTCCAAGGGAAGGTATAGATAAAGGATCATACAAAAGAAAGTAGGCTGTGGTAATTAGAAATGCACACTTTGTATGGGACATATTATCAGAAGATGATATTATGAACTACTTGGTTATAAGTGAAAATTGAATTCTTGAGTTTATTTGAGAGAAAATAGAGCTTTAGAGTAAGGGAATGGTGGAGGCAGGAAAATATGAGGAAGGAGGGTAAGAAACCAAACATAGATTGAAAGTCTTTCAAATTAGGTAGAAATGAACAAGCAGTGTGTTGTATATTGAACATTAATAAATAGAGTTTAAAAATGGTAGATTAATTTCCTATATCATAAAAAAGTCAAGGAAGATAAAGACAAAATAGTTGTTCAGAAAGGAGTTATTCATGATATAAATGTTTTCTTCCAATCTTTTTATCACGGGGTATATTTCAGTTAAAAAAATGTTGCCTTCAAAGAGACTGGAGTCTTTTTGTAAAGTTATTCTAAGTCTAACCAAAGATATAAAAGAAGAAAAGGTAAAAACTAAAGGGAAAGAAGAGAATGAGGAAAGAAGCCCAGTGACAGAAGGAATAAAGTATATAAAAAAGGATGAAAGGGAGGTAAGGAGAGAATGCAGGTTGGTTGGATAGAAAGTAGGAAGAGAGGAAGGAAGAAAGATTGTACAGAAAGCAGGGAGGGAGAGACGGAGAGAGAAAGATTATTTATTTTTCAGTCCCGTATACATTGCTTTCTATTAAAGGTTACCAGACATTTTATGCATAGAAATAGCATCAAAAGATTAACATCAGAATCACATAATATTATAACCAATTGACACAACAGCAAAATTATGAGTGATTCCATTCAACATAGAATCTGGTCTGACAATGTTATTATGATGGCAATAGTTTAAACTTTTTTTAAATGCATTCTTTATCTAATGAAAAAAAGGAGAGTTAAAAATTTAATATGTTTGTCTTTCTTGCCCAAATGAGGGAAGGAGAGTTTAATTTATATTTTCTTAAACTGAAGTAAAATAGATACCAAGACTGGAGTGCTGGTCTAGTAAGTTTCACTCTCGACTGAGCATAAATCTTGTTAGTCGCTCTCAACTGAACACAGTTCAAAAATCAGCAACATTTAACTCCAAAGGTTGATTTTGTAAAGATAACCCACAATATCCAATTAAGAGAGATAGATTAGATTAGTAAAAGTGAGTAGAAAACAATAAAAAGCGTACTTCGGGCAAGTAAAGTTTAAAAAGAAATCTCCAAAATGTTTACAAATTCAGAAATAAGTTATGAAGGAAGATTAAAAATTTTAAATACTTCTTTTTTAAAAAAGCTTTAGTTTATTATTACCTACTTTAATTGTGGTAAAATGCACACCACACAAAATGTTCCATCTTCATGTTTTTAAGTGGACTGTAGTCCAGTAGCATTAGGTACATTCACATTGCTGCTTCACTGTCACCACTCCCCACCCACACAACTCTTCATCCTACAAAACTGAATTCATTAAATAGTAATTCTTCACTTCCTCCTACTCCTAATCCCTGCAATCACCATTCATTTTATATCTACTTTATCATGAATCTTCTCATTACTTTTTTTTAATCATAAACCTAAGTTTATTTTATTTTATTTTTTAGAAAAGAGCCATAAAATCCAGCAATCTCACTTCTGGGTGTGTGTATATATATATATATATATATATATATATATATATATCTCACAAGGAAATTAAATCAGTTTCTCGAAGAGGTATCTGCACCCCATGTTCATTGCAGCATTATTCACAACAGCCAAGATGTGGAAAAAACCTAACAACCTAAGTGTTCATTGATGTCCAAGAAATAAAGACAATGAGGTATATATACACAACTGAATGATATTCAACCTTGAAAAAGTAGGAAATCCTGACATTTGCAATAACATGGATGAACCAATAAGACATGTAGTAAGTGAAATAAGCCAGACATAGAAAGGCAAATACTGCATGATATCGCTTACACATGGAATCTGAAAAAGTTGAACTTATACATAAGTTATCTGGTGAGTCACTTCCCTACAGCTTTTCTTCAAACTCGTGCTGAGAGTCTGATGGAGATACTTGTGTATTATGGGAACTGCCCTGTCTTGACCTTGACAAAGAGAAAGCTGATGACAGTAGATTTATCAGTGAAAATATGAGGTATGTATTCAATGCTCCAGGTAATGAAAATATTCAATGGGCCATTTCAGTTTTCTTTCACAGTGCCGTTAAGTGTACTCAGTTTTGTTTTTGAAGAAGATGACTGATTCGGACACATTTACAATGTTGTATCAAAGACAGAACTATGCTAGATATCCCCAAAGGCTTAAGGGTTGACTTAGCAGTCTATAATATTTTAATACATTTTAAATTGAAATTTCCCGCTTAGTGTGAGCCTAAACAGCCACCATTTAACGTCCTGTTTCTATATGTATCAAGCACAATGGAGCATCGCCTATAACGTTCCCAGTGTTTGAAGACAGCCTGAAGACTTCTTCATGACCATTTCCATGGCCCTCTGCAACCTCACCATACATTCTAGACCAGTGTTTCTCAGTCTCAGTTTGCACATTAGAATTACTGGGGTACTTTTTGAAAATCTCAGACCCAGACCCCCCACCCCCAATCAGGTAAATCAGAATCTCTGGGGATGGAATAAAGGTATCAGCATTTTAAAATCTCACAGGTGATTCCAAGGCACAGCCAAGATTGAAAACCGCTGCTCTAGATGGGCTCTGGTTTGCAAATTTTACTTGTAAAATGTGATTATTCAAATTGCTATAACAATGTGTTCTATGGGTTTCTGCTCCAGAAATGTTAATCTGAATTGAGAAGTGAAAATTACATTTCTTTTAGTAGGATTAAAGCGGGAAAAAAAATGTTTGATATAAGGGAATACTTCCAAAAATTCACTTCTTAAATTATAGCTTTCTTCAAGATTCTTTATCCATCCCTCTTTCCCTCTATACCCACTTTCCCTGGGAGATCTCATCCATTCCCGTGAATTCAGGTGCTGTCTACCAACAAACTGCTGAGGTCCAAACTCACATATCCAACCCAACTCTGTAAAAGATAATTGTTAAAGATAATTTTCAAAAAAATGGTAAAACGGTGACTCTTGTAAAGATATAAAAATGAACCTGTGTTAAAGATTTTATTTCACTCATGAGGGAACCAGAACTGGTAGTCATGATATATATTATCCACTTCACAAAAGTTTAAAATAAAATGATAGAGCATAAAGATATGTTGAGAAAAATGTGTAAATAGAGGCAAAACTAGTTTTGCCATGGAGGTGGGAGGAGTTGGGAGCAGAAATCGTTTGAACCTTTACTGTACAGGACAGAATCTGCATGTCAATCAGTTACTTACAACTTAGAATCCCCAGATAGTTCAAGACAGTGTATGGAGCTAGAATTCCGTGACTTAAGGTGTGTTCAATGGAGAGGATGCATAGCATCTCACTGACAGATTTTTTACAACTGCAACACCCTCTTTTGAAGAAGTGAACTCATCATTGCCTCTCTCTCTCTTGAATCCTTTGCCAACACATCCCTTAAAGACAGTCACTGCCAAAGGAATAATCTTCAAAATTTACAAGCAGCTCAATATCAAAAAACAAACAACCCAATCCAAAAATGGGCAGAAGACCTAAATAGACATTTCTCCAAAGAAGATACACAGATTGCCAACAAGCGCATGAAATAATGCTCAACATCACTAATCATTAGAGAAATGCAAATTAAAACTACAATAAGGTATCACGTCACACCAGTCAGAATGGCTATCATCAAAAAATCTAGAAGCAATAAATGCTGGAGAGGGTGTGGAGAAAAGGGAGCATGCTTG
Source organism: Neophocaena asiaeorientalis asiaeorientalis (assembly GCF_003031525.2). Classification (NCBI taxonomy): domain Eukaryota; kingdom Metazoa; phylum Chordata; class Mammalia; order Artiodactyla; family Phocoenidae; genus Neophocaena; species Neophocaena asiaeorientalis. The sequence continues at coordinate 735,662 of NW_020172148.1, forward strand.
CACTGTTGGTGGGAATGTAAATTGATAGAGCCACTATGGAGAACAGTATGGATGTTCCTTAAAAAACTAAAAATAGAATTACCATATGACCGAGCAATCCCACTACAGGGCATATACCCTGAGAAAACTATAATTCAAAAAGAGTCATGTACCACAATGTTCATTGCAGCTCTATTTACAATAGGACATGGAAGCAACCTAAGTGTCCATTGACAGATGAATGGATAAAGAAGATGTGGCACATATATACAATGGAATATTACTCAGCCATAAAAAGAAATGAGGGCTTCCCTGGTGACACAGTGGTGGAGAGTCTGCCTGCCGATGCAAGGGACACAGATTCGTGCCCCGTTCCGGGAAGATCCCCATTGCCGCGGAGCAGCTGGGCCCGTGAGCCATGGCTGCTGGGCCCGTGAGCCATGGCTGCTGAGCCTGTGCATACGGAGCCTGTGCTCCACAACGGGAGAGGCCACAACAGTGAGAGGTCCGCATACCAAGGACTTATATATACTACCAAATGTAAAATAGATAGTTAGTAGGAAGCAGCCACGTAGCACAGAGTGATCAGCTCAGTGCTTTGTGACCACGTAGAGGGGTCGGATAGGGTGTGTGGGAGGGAGACGCAAGAGGGAGGAGATATGGGGATATATGTATATGTATAGCTGATTCACTTTGTTATAAAGCAGAAACTAACACACCATTGTAAACAATTATACTCCAATAAAAATGTTTAAAAAAAAATACACCGAGAACTACACTATGATCTGACAGCGGCCCTCCTGGACATATATGCATAGAACACCATACTTGGAAGAGACACATGCACCCCTACGTTCCTCGCAGAGCTATGTGTGATAGCCAAGACAAGGATGCAACCAAAATGCCCATCAACAGATGAATCAAAAAAGAAGATGTGGTACATATATACAATGGAGTATTACACACATGAAAAAAATGCCAAGTACAGCAACCTGGAGATGATCATATTCAGTGTAGTAAGTCAGACAAAGAAAGACACATATCATATGATATCACTTAAGCGTGGGGTCTAAAACTTGATACAAATAAACTATACTTCACAAAACAGAAACAGTAACAGACATAGAAACCAAAGTATGGTTACCAAAGGGAGAAGGTTGGGGGGAGGGATAAATTAGGAGGTTGGTATTAACATATGCACACTAATATATATAAAACAGATTACCAGCTAGGACTTAATTTGAACTCAGGCAACTGTTCCCAGCACTCTGGAATAAACTACATGGGAACAGAATCTGAAAGAGAATAGACATATGTAGATGTATAATGGAATCAAGTGGTGTATAGCTAAAAAATCACAACCTTGTAAATTAACTACACTCCAAAATAGAATAAAAATTCAATAAAAGAAATAAAGACAGTCACCGCATCTTTTCTATTATATCTACAATATGAGATGAACATACATTTACACCCCCTCAAATTATTATGACTGCTTGTTAGAATAAGCAAGTGGCTTTTTCTGACACCTATTTAAAGGAAAGCCGATAGTTTCATACAGAACAGGAATGAGAGAGTAGGATTTGAATGGAAGGAGTTTAAGTTTCAAATTCTATATAGTGGAATTTTCTGGGTATCTTACAGATGCTCAATAAGTCCTTGCTTTTTAAAAATTAATTAATTTATTCATAATTTATTTTTGGCTTCATTGGGTCTTCATTGCTGCACACTGGCTTTCTCTAGTTGTGGTGAGCGGGGACTACTTTTTATTGTGTGTACAGGCTTCTCATTGCGGTGGCTTTTCTTGTTGTGGAGCATGGGCTACAGGCATGCGAGCTTCTTTAGTTGCAGCACGTGGGCTCAGTAGTTGTGGCTCACAGGCTTAGTTGCTCCATGGCATGTGGGTTCTTCCCAGACCAGGGCTCGAACCCTGGTGTCCCCTACATTGGCAGGCGGATTCTTAACCACCGCACCACCAAGGAAGTCCCTAAGTCCTTGATTTTTGATTGATTAAAATTTGAAACTTGCAAGGCCATGTTAATCCCATACCTACAGTTACAGCAACATTGGAAAGATTAAGAAATCGAAAGTGTTATCAGCCTGGTGATTTACAGAGGAATTTATAACCGATTTGTCATTTGAAAGAAATCAAGGCTTTTAAGTATTTAAGAGATTAGCAATGTGAGGGGTACTTTCTCTTGATCTAAGCCGTAGATTTCTGTTTTTCTACTTATTATCTTAAGATGGATCTTTCAAGCAATGCAATTATCTACACTTTAGACTGTGAATATCTGCTGCTATTTGTGTTACTTTTGCAGTACACTGTGACAATCTTTTATTAAAACCACAGAAACAATAACATCTATTTTAAATAACATGAATAAATAAACTAATATTTCAGTTGGGTTGTTACACAAAAACATAAAAACACATAATTTTTCTGATAGATTTAAAAAGAGAAAAACAAATGTAAGCTGAAAATCAACCTTTTTAAACATAGGGGATATTTTTAACTCTAGGAGTTATAAATACTAATACTTAATGTATGTCTTTATGGTGAGAGAGTATTTAATTCCTGTAATTATACAATGATATTAAAAAAAAAAGAATCAGGATTTTAATGTACTAATGGAACTAGAGGAATCTAGGGCCTCATGAATAGACTGCAGAAAAATGTATTTCATTTTTCTTATACAGTCTTATCTCAATAAAAACCCCTAAGTTATTTTTATCCATTTGAATTAGTGCTTTTACTGTAACAATTACTTAAATCTAATCCATTAATTTCAATTAAGCAAATTCTTTTCTTTAATATTCAGAAGATAATGCATTAACTCTTGCTAGGACAATAGTGTGGATTTTAGTTGTTGTTTTAAATAAAGTGAAGCATTCTATATTTCATGATTTCATAAATGACATTTTCTAACCAAATGTCCTACCCAAATTATGGAGGTAAATATGATGGAAATATAACATTGTATTTTTACTCAAATGTTTAACCTTTAGACTTAAAAATAAATTATTTTGAGACAAATATTTGTCAGACAGACACATTTACAGTTTAGAAAATGTTTTAATTTTTACATTAAATGTGGGTAGTGCCCCCTGGTGGAAATATGCCAAAATAAATTAAAACTTTAATAGTTAATGCTGCATAATTTTAAAAAATCAGACTCAAAGGTTTGAGTTGGCATTATGGAAACAACAAACCCATGTCAATTATTAAATCTAATTAGTATTTTATATAAGCTGTACAAGGTGATGCCTTAGAATATTTATGCAAAAGCAGCAAGTTCTCAATAATCCACCAGTTTGGATTCATTTACATTGTTTTATACACTTTTTAAAGTTAAATTTGTAAAGTAGTCATCCAATATTTTAACTGTCGCCTGGTCATATTCAAATTCCTTGAACATTCTGTATATTTCAGCATTGTGAAGGCAGAGATTTTGAATGCCAATGATTTATTCTCAGTGAGTTTGTTCATATGGCAACAGCTCAGTAGAAGTTTGTTGTGGCTCACTTCACAGATTTTATCAAGATATGAAGGCAGGACTTACACTACTTTGCATGCAGAATCTGCCTTGCAAACTGGAATCTATATACTAAATACTGAATAAATATGAATTGACTCACTAATATTGGGATATTTGCTATTATGCCATGTTGGGAATTAAAAAAAAATCTAGTGAACATTCTGTAGTCTTCAGCAACATCTAAAAATTGTCAATATTCACATAGAGTAAGTAGAAATTTGCACTATAACCCTGTCAAAATATGGATAAGTGACATGAAACTCAATTTAAAGGATTAAAAGTAAAGTGTTTGACCTGGTTCAAGAGAGTTAAATTATTCTGAAGCAGTAGCACCAAGTTAACTCTATAACAAAATATTTCATTACTTCAAAGGCTTATTTATACTTGTCAATGGCTATGGAATGCATGTTTGACCAAACACTAAACAATTTAAAATATGTACTAAAAGTTTGAAATGTCACCACACTGAATGAAAGAATGAGAAGTCATGGTTGTTAATGTTAAATTACAATGATCATTTTTGCTTTTAAATTATGCAATAACTGAAAACCTTCAGGAGTTAAGTTTTTTGCTTATCTGTCATTACTTAGTGCTGCTATGGAATATTGGGATTGTTCATTATTTTTATCATGTTGTCTACTCTTCCCATGATATATCTGCATCAAAATTTAGATATTTTGTTGAAATATCTAGAGCCATGGACATTTTTCATACATAAAAAAGGAATGCTCTAAGGTCTTAGACTTGGACTATAAAATATTTGAGATAGAAACAAATTTTCAGAAGATGTGAAGTATCTATTGTGAGGAATCATTATGTCATACTATCAGTCACAGATTATATTCAAGAAAGAGGGATTTAATAAGTAAATTTTTGCTTCTTCATAAGGAAAGGTTTGAATATGCATGTATAAAAAAATGTTTATACGGTGTGGCTTTAATTTCAGTCTTCTATTTTGATTATACTTATAAGCACTTGAAAGTCAATGATAAATTCAGCTACTGTATTTTTAAGTGTTTATTTCATATTAAACAATGTGAACAATTGAAAATAATACAGTGATTTTAGGGCTAAATTCTTGGAGTAAATTAAGAGGCATGGAAAAATGAATACCATCATACCAAAGTGAATATTTAAAAACAAAGTAAAAATTAAACATAGTCATAAACCCTCAGGTTTTTAAGGTGTATATTAGTGTGTATCACTTTTCAAACTTAGGAATAACTTCTTCGTATTAAAATGTATTTCTATGGTGATGAAAAATAATACTAGAGAATATAGTTATCTGTGCTATACATTCTGTGTGTGTGTGTGTGTGTGTGTGTGTGTGTCTCATGCAGTACAATCTTTCATTGAATTCTTTCCATGAGGTCAAAATAAATTTAGAACATATTAAAGATTATTAAGGAAAATGAGGCTTATATATACTCTTACTTTTAAAATGACCTGAAATATATTTTTGACTGTGTAGATATTTTTTTTATGAGAATGATCCATTTGAAATGGATAGGGCTTTAGCCAAACTCAATTTGCTGTTACAAAAGAGCTGTCTTGAAGTACTCTAAATATTTACTTTTCTGCACTGCCAAGCAAAAGAGTCATGTACAATTGGAGTTCTTGGTAGAAGCTTATGTGCTGGATATACTCTTGTTAGTGTGACTTAAAGCAAAGAAATTAAATTGTAACAATGTCTTTTTGAAATAACATTTACTCTGGGTGAAATGATAATATTTTCTCATATTTTGAAGCAGATAATATTTTCTCATATTTTGAAGCATAAGTTGGCAGGTATAACATTTTTATTTTGCACATAAGTTGATAAAAAATATTAACTTTCCCAATATAGCCAGCTCCTGGTTTTCATCCATTCTGAGAATTTTGATTCCATCAAAGAAAAATTCTTATTTGACAGAAACATTTTATAAACTGCAATATGGATCAAAAAGTTGAAATTCAACAAGTAAAATTTAGATCAGAAAGAAAATATCCATGTTCTATGCACAGCTAAGCAGGACAGGGCTTGAAAACACATCCAGTTTTGTTTAACTTGATTTAGGAAAAGCACCATCTGATATTTTGCCTCACTGCTTTAGTATCAGAGATTCTGCTAATAATCTACATGGACTCTTGTCCATCACCTCAAAAGTCAAAAACATCATATCTGGCAACTTGATTTATTTTTCCACGGTTTTCAATAAATGGCAGATACATATAATATTCCTTTCAGCACCACAGTTTTATTTTTGCCTTTAAGAGGATAAAAATGGAAGCTCTTGATGACCATTTGAGCAGAGATTTCACATTTCTGGAAAGTAAAGTAAACCCAACTCCCAGACTTGTATGATAAAGAGAAGTTATTCATAACATGATTGAATTTGTGAGTATTTTGGGTCATAAACTGAGGAATAGCCTGTAATTTAGGGTTAATAATTCACTATTATTGTTGATGCTAAAAATATTTAGACAAGCTGCAACTCTGGAAGGCAAAATTGGACCTTATCAACTATGAAATGGTTCCAAATCTAAAGGGAGTGCAAAATGCAGAGGTATATGAAAAAATAGGTAAAGCTTACTGTTTTATCCCCAAACTGATATCTTCAGAGGTTTCTGGAAACCTTGAAAAAGTCTTCTTTTTTAAAAAAAGTAGGCTGAACAAATTCAGGCAACTATGAATGTAGAGAAAAAATGAAATAGCACAAATTTATCACCAAGCATAAGAAAGAAGGATTACAAGTACAAATACAAGCTCCTAGGTATTTCAACCTGATTGTTTCCACTCCTTTCTGGGATGTCAACCACTATTTTGAAGCTGAGTTTCCCAACTTCTGGTACTTCTTTGTTTTATTAAATAGGAATACAGCTTTACTAAACAATATAGAGCACCAGCTCTCTTTATATCATCCTCTACATATTCTATTACAATTACTCATAATCATTGAGGAGAGATTTGTTCATGTTTGGATGTATAATTCTAGTTCATTAATTTCTCATAGCTGTGTAGTATCCCATTATATTAGTGTTCTACAATTTATTTACTAATTCTCCTGCTGATGACATTTAAGTTGTATATCAGTTAGGAGAGGCTAAATTTATGCTGTGACAGGAAACAACCAGAAAATATCAGAAAAAAAATGTATTTCTTGCTCAGGAAGTCTGCTATAGTGGAACAAGATATTTAGTTCCACAGAGTACTCAGAGATCCAGATGATAAAGCCTTCCCACCTATAAAGTCACAGTCATCATGGTGTGGGGAGGGAGTTTGCTGGCCAGAACCAGCCACATGGTTCATCTCAGAGCAGTAGTTTCCAGAAACCTCAAAAGGAAATGAGGTGTTTGTGAGCTGGGATAATGCTTACCACCGCTTTTCTCTAGTTTTCACTATTGCAAACCTTGCTGATGTCCCCTAGTATTCATGTGAGAGAAAATTTAGGAGTGAAAATGCTGGCCTCGAGGAATACCTCCTCTTCAGCTTTCATAAGCAATAACCAAATTGCATTTTCAAAGAGTTCTGCTGTACTCCCATCACAAGAGAATAAGAGTTCCTGTTTCTTATAGTATTTGCCAATAATAGGTACTATAAGTCTACCCCCTACCCCGTGATCTGATTGGTAGTCATATCATTTTATTGTGATTTTAATTCATATCTGCCTGGTTACTGGTAAGATTATCTCTTTATTTGTTTTTTAGCCACTTAGTTTATCTTTATGAATTTCCTATTCATATTCTTTGCTCATTTTTCAATTAAGTTGTTTGTCTTTTCTTATTGTTGAAGATTTTATATATAATGGCAAATATAGGCTCCAAATCTATGGATTATCTTTCTAATTTTTATCATGCCTTAAAGGTGCATAAAAATTCTTTCTTGTAGATGCAAATGATTTTTTATAGATGAAAAAATTCTAATGCAATCAAATTATCAGCCTTTTGTTTTGTGACAATTGGTATGTTTTATAAACAATCCTTACCCAAGAATTTAAAAAATTATTTATCTTCTAAAATTGCAATATTTTCAAATTTAGTTTATTCTCATGTAATTCTTTCTTATGTTATTCCTGAAGGAATAAATAAAAAATTTAAATATAGATAATCAATTTTTCCAAATTTCTGAATAATACATTCTTTTTTTCTGATCTAAATGTCACTCTTCCCATATATATATAAGATTCTGCACACATTGAGGTATTTTTCTTGATGCTCTATTTACTTAGTTGATCAGTATGTTCATCCAGACAACTCTCTACAGCATTAGAGTAAATATTGATATCTGTTAGGACAGTATCCTCACTTTGCTTTAATTTTTAAAATTTTGGCAGTTTTTGGTCCTTTACTCTTCTGTACAAATGTCAAATCAACTTAACAATGTCTATGAAAACTCTGTCAGGATTTTCAATGGAGTTGCTTTAAATGTTTAAGTTATTTGGGGAGGAAATTGATCATTTTATAATAGTAAGTCAAAATAAATATAGTTTATCTTTTCATTTATTGAGAATTTTTAACTCTCTAGTAACAAATGATATAATCATCTCCATTAAAGTAATACACATATTTTGTTAGGTTTATTCATGATAGCTTTCATTTCTTTAGTTTTGTTGCTATAATAAATTATACTTTTTAAAAAATTACATTTTTAATAATTTTGTGGCTGTATAAACATGCAATTGATTAATTATTGTATTGGTATATATTGGTATATAAAATTAATTCCAGTGTTATTCTTGCATTTTCTCTTATGTTTCCTACATAGAGAGTTATATCACTTGTAAATAATGATAGTTTTACTTCTTCTTTACATATTTATTAATTTTTCTTGTATTACTATACTTACTAGGGAATTCTGGAATAAAAGTGAATATAATCAAGGGTAGAAAACATCCTTATCTATTTTCACATTTTAAACAGAGTGTCTCTAATATTTTCCTATTAATTGTAACATTTCATAAACGTTTAGTAGCTAGCCTTCAACTGAGTTAATACCCTTCAATATGTTGAGTGTTTTCCTTTGCTTTTATTTTTAATTAGCAATGGCTTTTATCATAAGTAGATATTGATTTTATCAAATGGTATTTTTTGTCTCTATATATGTGACCAGATAGATTTTCCTTTTATTCTTCTTTCATCTAATTTAATCCTTTTGTTTCTGAGATTATCCTAGCTTTTATTATACCACCACAGTTTTTCTGCATTAGAGCTTTCTTTTTTTTTGCCGTTCGCGGGCAAAAAACCACTGTCGTGGTTTCTCCCGTTGTGGAGCACAGGCTCCGGACGCGCAGGCTCAGCGGCCATGGCTCACAGGCTCAGCCGCTCCGCGGCATGTGGGATCTTCCCGGACCAGGGCACGAACCCGTGTCCCCCACTTTGGCAAGTGGACTCTCAACCACTGCGCCACCAGGGAAGCCCTGCATTAGAGCTTTTGCATCTGTATTTATAAGTGTAATTGGTCCACAACTTTTTATTCTTATCCTGTCCTTGTCTGATTTAAGTTCAATGGTTATTCCAACTACATAAAAATAGTTGGGAGATTTTTTACCTCTTTTTCTAACTCTGAAAGCGTTTCTGTAAGATTGGAACTATCTGAATCTTAAATGTTTAGGGAGCATGCCTCTAAATCTGGTATATTATTATCTAGTAATTTATATAAACTTCATTATCTTGTCTACAAAACAGGCATTATTATTTTTACTGATTATACTGATATAGCCAAGTTGAACCTAACACAGCTTTTAAAAAGTCTTACTGACTGATTTTTGAATCCTTATGTATCTTGATATGGTTAACTAACATTTTGTGAATATGGTGAAGTGTTAGATTCTTAATATTGAAACATTTTCTAAATAAATAAAATAAAGAAGACCTGTAAAATGAACAAATAATTCACAAAATAAATACACATAAAAAAAAACACGTGTGAAAAAAACCTCTCTAAATTGAGATTTCTCTCTCCCTCTGAGGAAAGGTCATAGAGTTAAGGAACGTGAAGTCAAATAATCACTTTTTGTATACAACTGGGAGCAATATAAATTGGTACCAGCCTATTTATCATAGTTATTGATAAATTTTTGAATATCTAAGATCTTAGAGGAAAGATAATTATCACTGTAATGAAGCTAGATTATTAGCATCAATATTGTCTTTGTTATTCCCGTAACACCTATTCTAGTGTTTTGGAATAGAGTAGGATCTCAGAGTTGTTATTCCCTAATAACTGTATAATTATATCTGAATCCCTAAAGTATACCAGCATTTCACATATTGGAAAATTATATTTGCACACCTATGCTTCTAGTTAAGTCATCGATATTCCTCATTTTTAATTATTTCATTTAGAATATAATGTAAACCAAAAATCGACTTATCCTCCATGAAAGCTGTTATAATATTAACTGAATTCAGTTGTAGATTTTATGGAGATTAGTCATTTGTCCAATAGTCTATAATAACCTTTACCTTTTCCCCTTTTCCTAAAGTCAAAATGACCTGCAGTCTATCGAATACATTTCTGGAGAGTTAACATAATAAATGTATCTCCAGCTTGTTAAAAATAGTAATTTGACCTTGTTTAAGGAAGCATGGTACCTACTCTTGTTATTAAGGGTGGAACTTTATGGTAGATTAGCTTGGCTCAACGTAAAATATAGATTTATTTGGTGAAGCCTCAGTAAGAAAATTTGAAAACAGCTTACCATCAATTTGTTTTTTCACTTGACCTGATGAGACAAATCAAGCCTGTGATGGTGATTCAATGATGCAATCAGCAGTGAGTCACACCTGACTGATGGGTCCTTTCAGAGTCTGGCAGGCAAACTTGACCACCAGTCTCAGACAATTTTTTCCCAAAGACCCTCTGACTAACCAGCCTCCAGTCAATTGTCTTCTGTCTTGTCCTTGAAGCACCGTGATCTTTTGTTGTTGCTGTTGTTCAGCTCCTCTGCTTTGAATTGAACTGCACATAGTGACCTCCAGATGTAATTTATAATAGAGTTACACTTACCCTTCAAAATGTCAAGTGTATAGTCAGGTGGCAAACACTGAATTCTTTGTGGAGACTTTGGTAAGAAAGTAATAAATGTAATTTTTACAGAACACCAGTGTTAATAGCTATCAGTATAAACACAATGAAATGTACAATTGCACTGAGTCAGCACCCAGTCACCCTCGCTCCTTAACTCGCACATCCCTGGGTGTGGACGTGCCGCTGAGGCGGCAATGTCCTCATCTGATACACATGTCAGCTGACTGTCACTGCAATTCAAAGGTGAATCAGATGATATAGTCTCAAAATTAGTGTGCTTTTTCTCCTTGTCATCTGTACACGTTGGGAAGTTTTACTAAAAGTTTTAACAAGTTCAAGGACATTTGTGCGATTTCACAGGTGCATCCTGCTCTGCATCTAAGGGCCTCTGCATGTGGAAGAGTAGCAGGGGGCAGTGTAGACTGTGGTGATGGAGAAGGTGCATGAAAAGACGTGTGATTTATCATAAGTCTTGTGGCTCCACGGATCAGGGCCTGGCCATTACCTAAGAGCTAGTTAGGAATGGAGACTCTCAGGCCCACCCCAAGACAACTGATTCAGAATCTTCTTTTAATAAGACCCACCAAGTGAATCACATGAGCATTAAAGTTGGAAGAACACTCATTTTAAATATTGTTCTACTTTATTTGAGTATAGGAAACCGATGGCTACTTCACTCATCAGCCACACACCCAGTGCTGATCCTTAACACCTCTGAGCCTCGCATTCCATGTCAATTACCCTTAACACCTCATCTGTGCTGACACCAGAGTGGACTTGTTATCAGAGCAAGTCATGACACAGTCACATGTCTGACAACCTCAGATAAGGTTATCAATCATGGTTATCATTATTAATTTTTCTAATAGGGAGCTCCCCTTTCACCAGTTCAGGAATATTGACATTTTCCAATACCTTGCAATTTAAATGTGTTTTTGTCTATAGCAGCATAGTGAATTTTTCTTCTAATGCTCATCATCTCATCTATATCTGCTCTGTCTTCGCTACCAGGCATGTGAAGGGATTTTACTTCACTGCCCTCAATGTCTTCTGTTGGCCAGAGCCATGTGACCAGTCTGGCCAGTGGTCCTGGGCCACAGTGACACTTTTAGGTAAGAAACTTTATTTATCAGTGTAAGACTCTGCAAAGGTCTCTTCTCTCTTCAGAGTGACCCTTTTAGATGGCGGAGTTTCCATCAATCTGAGTCTCTGAGTGGGGAAGATGTTGGAGGGACCTGCTGTTGGCATTTGGTGAACACAGATCATGAATCAGAAATAAATATTTCCTGCTTTAAGTCTCTGAGATTTTGGAGTGGGTTGTTAATACACTGTGAAGAAGTAGATCTTGACTACAGACACATCTGCTTTGCAGTGCTAACCTTCAAGACTGCACCCTGCTTTTAGACACTTTGGTGGAAGTATAAGTCTTCTAGGGGTACTTCAAAAAATAAATACCCTAGAAAAACAAAAAAGATGTTGTGAGGAATCTGTCTGATTTATTTTAACAACCACTTAGTCTCTGATTCAGCCTTGCCATTTCAGTCTGCCTTACACAGCTTACCCAAACCAATCTTCCTTCAAGACTCTAGAATGAGATTTCTCTAGAAATTCTCCCTGTTTCTGACCACACAGTCTAGCTCAGTATTGCAGACACAGCTCACATGTCCTTCCATATTTCAAGGCAGACATTGATAATTGATGGCAGTAAGTTTTCTTGAAGAGGCAAGACATGCTCTTACAATCATTTTTAACTCAGAAATTTTGAAAGCCTGTAGTAATCCATCAGAGTAAACCAGAAAGATATAATAAATTTGCTATCATTGGTCTAAATTCTTCAGCTTGATGTCCTAAATAAACACTCCCTAAAATCTGGTCTTACTCTTTTAATTTTCACTTCCTACAACTCCCCAAAAGAATAACCTTTCCTCAAACTAGAACACCCTCCACACTTTTTGCAACAAGTAAAATAAAATAATGTGAGGTCTGATTGAGAACTTTTATTTCCATAGAGTTTATTAAGTAGATTACAATGCAGGTAGTAACCTGTTGAAAACTAATTTGAAAAACTGTCCAGCCCTTGTCATGAGACAGTTGTGTTTCAGGTTTGAAAAGACTAGCTGGTTTATCCATTCTTATTAATGAGAAGTTTAAGAAAGGTTAAGAATGGACAAACCAGCTCAGTTTCTCATAGATCACTCCACTCATCAAAGAACCTAAAATACAAGGTCAGCATGACTCTGAGGATGTGAGATTGTGGCTGTACACTTGTCATATTAAAGGGCTAGAAGAAACAGAAATAACATCAATAGCAATGGTAGTAATAATAACTATTACATATTGAGTACTTACTATGTGACAAGTACTGTGAGAAAGGCTTTTCTTGCATTTAGTTTTCCCACATGCCTTTAAGAGATAGGTTTTATTATTATTACTACTTTATGGATGGGGAAACTGAAACTCAGAGGTTTTAATAAACTTGCCCAAGGTCACATAGCTAATAGATTTTGAAAATAGGACTTTTTTTTTTTTTTTTTTTTTTTTTTTTGGGGTACGCGGGCCCCTCACATCAGCGGCCATGGCTCACGGGCCCAGTCGCCACGGCGTGTGGGATCTTCCCAGACCAGGGCACGAACCCGTGTCCCCTGCATCGGCAGGCGGACTCTCAACCACTGCCCCACCAGGAAAGCCCCTGAAAATAGGACTTTCTATCTCCAGAACTTACATGCCTAACACCTTTCTCTAACTGCTCCAGACAGTGAGACAGTTGTGGTCACAGTCCTTGGAGTAATGGGGGGAAAATCAGCAACTGAGGAAGAGTTACACCTCAGCTCTGGTTCCAATTTAGTTTCAAGTGTCCATTTTACCTTGGGCAAGATTACTAATGTGCTTTTATAACCAAGATCCGGTGACTGTTACATAGTTCACCATCTTTTACACAGATACTCCACTGAAGAGCAACTTATGAACTGCTTTTCTGGGTCCACAATTATTTTATATGTTTAAAATGTATGTCATTGACTGAATCTCTGTATACATATATTTTCTAAAATGAAGAATCCTTTTTCTCATGAAAGCAATAATTTGTGGTTCATCTGGTTTGTTATTTGCAATTTTATGTATTGATATTTCTCAACAGCCAATCTCTAGAAGAATTGGATTTCTCATTTTTCTCAACTGGTTATAGTTTTTAAACCTTGTAAAAACTACTTCCAAGTTGTTCCTCAATTATTCAATATTAAGTACCAATTAATTTAAAAGTTTTCCAAGGTCCAGCTTTCAATATCTCTGTATCTGTGAAGCTGAGAACCTGAAGAAGGTACTGAAGGAGTTTTGAAAGTGACATAAAGATTAGAACCAGGGAGAACTGAGCCATTGTTCACTGAAGACATTGGGAGTACATTTTATGCTTGTGAGCAGAAAGAATCTGTTTATCTGTTTTCATGGTATATATGCCAAGGTAAATTCAGAAAGTATCCAGAATATTGAGAAAACATTGATTTGGTTATGAAAATGTTCTAGCTACAATTTACACTTACCAGTTTGTATGACTTTGAGCTGTTCCTTTAATTTCTCAGTGTCATTTACTCATCTATAGAACTGCCCTGACAGGTGCATGAGATTGTTATAAGGATACAACCAGACCAGATATATGAAAGAGCTTTATACACTGTAAATTTTGATAAAAACAAAGTTCTGTTATTACTGTGAATACTGGTTTGCCTTTTGAATATCTGTTGTTAAATCTGCAAAGACTAAAATTATGTGTAGCCCAGATTACTTGTCTTATCAATAAAAAATAACTAGATTACTCTTTTTGAATTATGGTTTTCTCAGGGTATATGCCCAGTAGTGGGATTGCTGGGTCATATGGTAATTCTATTTGTAGTTTTTTTTTAAGGAACTTCCATACTGTTCTCTATAGTGGTTGTACCAATTCACATTCCCACCCGCAGTGCAAGAGTATTCCCTTTTCTCCACACCCTCTCCAGCATTTATTGTTTCTAGATTTTTTGATGATGGCCATTCTGACTGGTGTGAGATGATATCTCATTGTAGTTTTGATTTGCATTTCTCTAATGATTAATGATGTTGAGCATTCTTTCATGTGTTTGTTAGCAGTCTGTATATCTTCTTTGGAGAAATGTCTATTTAGGTCTTCTGCCCATTTTTGGATTGGGTTGTTTATTTTTTTGTAATTGAGAATTCAAAAAGTGTCATGTACCAAAATGTTCATTGCAGCTCTATTTACAATAGCCCAGAGATGGAAGCAAGCTAAATGTCCATCATCGGATGAATGGATAAAGAAGATGTGGCACATATATATAATGGAATATTACTCAGCCATAAAAAGAAATGAAATTGAGCTATTTGTAATGAAGTGGATGGACCTAGAGTCTGTCATACAGAGTGAAGTAAGTCAGAAAGAGAAAGACAAATACCATATACTAACACATATATATGGAATTTAAGAAAAAAAATAAATGTCATGAAGAACCTAGGGGTAAGACAAGAATAAAGACACAGACCTACTAGAGAATGGACTTGAGGATATGGGGAGGGGGAAGGGTAAGGATATGACAAAGTGAGAGAGTGGCATGGACATATATACACTACCAAATGTAAAATAGATAGCTAGTGGGAAGCAGCTGCATAGCACAGGGAGATCAGCTCAATGCTTTGTGACCACCTTGAGGGGTGGGATAGGGAGTGTGGGAGAGAGGGAGATGCAAGAGGGAAGAGATATGGGAACATATGTATATGTATAACTGATTCACTTTGTTATAAAGCAGAAACTAACACACCATTGTAAAGCAATTATATTCCAATAAAGATGTAAAAAAATAATGACTAGATTAAAGCCTGTTCATTACTTGTCTATTTTGCCTTTATGAACACAATATTTATTGCATATCCTTTGCCTGTGTCTGCACTTTACTCCTGTCTATAAGATCTGCTGAGACACAAAGAGGAAATAGAAGATGTGAGTGTGTGTGTGTGTGTGTGTGTGTGTGTGTGTGTGTGTGTGTGTGTATAAGGCGATTAGGGATATGAAGAGGTGATAAGATTATTAACTTTTGACATCTTCATTGTAAGTCTCTTCAGTGTTAGCTAGCGAGTATCCAAATGGAGCTCATTATTACAATCAAATGTGTAAAATATAATTATTAATTGTATTTTTCTGTGATAAATTGTTGGTAAACTAACCGTGGTGAAGTAGCCCAATACAATGAACATTATAAAGTTGAGTATTCCTTTGATCCTTTGCTTAGTAAGTGACAATTTTAAGCACTATAATATTTTGGTGTGAAATTTCTATGTCTTACTCACAGGGTAGCAATATTTTGAAGTCTCATAATTGGATTCATTTGAGTCTTCAGCATCCAAACCATGGGATAGTGTCCAAAATAGAGAAGTATTATCACTAATTTTATTCTACAGAGGCAACTTCAATATTTTATTTTCTTTTTGTCCATAGTAAACAAACTTCTAACCTCAGAGCTATTTCAGAAAGTAATTATTTAAAATGCTTTTACATTAATATGGATTTCATTACTGAGAGTATATGGAAATGACTAGATAAGAGAAGACATTTTCAGGTAATTCATAGTCATAATTAACAATATGCAAAATTAGGGTCAGCTAGTTTTGAAAAGTGACAGAAAATTCATTCTACTTTATTAAAACATAGTCTGATTCCCAAACCAAAATCAACTCTAACAGTCCATTTCTATAATAATGTTTAAATTTTTAATTATAAAATTAATTTTCCAGACTAGCAGGCTGTAATTAGATATTATAATATTTATGTTGACTTTTCTTCTGGATTACTTATCTAAATAACTAACCTTTTGCCATTTTGTAAGTCCAAATAATGAATTTTAGATATTCTAACAGCAAAGCAGAGCCCCAGAAGGGTGATTTCTAAAGTTTCTTTTCTAAAATTGCTGTATAGTCTCAGATTGTGTCATTGTTTTTGAATAATTTAAATCATGCTTTAGTATTTAAAAGTTATTTAAAATTTTTCATTGAATTATAACATAGTTACAGAAGAGTAAACAAAAGAGTTCAATCAGTTGTCACAAAGCCAAGTCCCCAATGGAGCAAATTCACAGGTCAAGAAATAGGACAGTGTGAGCCACGGTGCCAGCCTTTGTGTTCCCTCCCAATTCAACTGTAACATCTCCAAATTTCAAATACCTTAGCATGGTTTTACTGTTTCTCAGTTTTTTAATACTTATGCAATAAGTATGCTTTTTTTTCAAGCTTCTTTCACTCATTATTATTTTTGTGAGATTACTGTGTATGGTTTATAGTAACAGTTCGTTCTTTCTCATTGTTTTGTATCATATGCCATCATGAATGGTCTCTACTATTTTTTTTTTTTTTTTGGGTTCACGGGCCTCTCACTGTTGTGGCCTCTCCCATTGCGGAGCACAGGCTCCGGACACGCAGACTCAGCGGCCATGGCTCACGGGCCCAGCCGCTCCGTGGCATGTGGGATCCTCCCGGACCAGGGCACAAACCCGTGTCCCCTGCATTGGCAGACGGACTCTCAACCACTGCACCACCAGGGAAGCCCGAATGGTCTCTACTTTATCCATCTACCTATTTATCCACTTATTTATCTTTTGATGTATATTGGAGTTTTTATAAACAAAACTGAGAGTGGAATTCTATTTTATGTCTCCTAGTTGTGTGTACCTAGATGCTAAATTGCACAAATATATTACAGTCTACAAGATGCAGCCAGACAGCTTCCCAAAGGGAATGAACATAATTTACACTCCCAAGAGCACCTAGTAAATTCTCCATTACTACAATATTGTTAATACATGTTATTAGCAGTACAGTCTTGGTCATCTTACATCTTGTGGAGGGTATATAATGGTGGCTTACGATGGTTTTCTTTAGCCTTGCCCTAATGACTAATGAAGCTAAGAATCTTTTCATGTTCTTATTGACCTTCTATTATCTTCGCCTATGAAGTGCCTGTTCAAAATTCTTGCCAATTTTGCTACTGAATTTTTTCTATTGTTCTCGGTATTTGAAAGGTTTCTTTTTATTTTATTTGAATTTTATTTTATTTATTTTTCTATACAGCAGGTTCTTATTAGTTATTTATTTTATAGAAAGATTTCTTAATATATTCTGGATGTGTTCATTTTCAAATTCTCAAAATCTTCTGTACTCCTTGTGTTGCCTTTTCACTTTCATAATGGTGTCTATAGTGAAATGAAGTTCTTCCTTTAAAATAGTTCAGCATACCAATCTTTTCCTTAAATTATGGTTACAGCTCTTCATATTTTGTTTAAGAAATATTTGCCTACCCCAAGGTAATGTAAGAATTATTCTATATTATCTAGAAGTTTTATCCACATGGCATTGATGGTTTTAAGGCAGGAGTCAGCTTTATTTCCATATGTATATCTATTCACCTAACACAAATTATTGAAGTTGTCATCTTTCTCAACTCCTCTGTACTGAAACTATTTTCATAAATCAAGTGCTCATATCATTGTGAGTCAGTTTATAGACTCCATTCCATTTTCATGAAAAACATTGACCTTATTTCTTTTTTGTTGTTAGGGTCATAAAATGAGTTAGGAAATATTCTGTCTTATCTAATAATATCCAGAAGAATATGTGTGTGTATTTGTTTGTGTGTGTGGTGTGTGTGTATATCTGTTATTTTTTCCTACAGTGTTTGGAAGAATTCAGCAGTGAAGGCAACTAGAACCAGAGTGTTCTTCATAGAAAGGCTTTAAATTATAGATTTAGTAAATTTCTTTACTAAACATAGAATAATTGTTTAAATATTCCATTTTTCTTCTTGATAAGTTGTATTTCTCTAGAATATTTTTATTTCATCTACTATTTCCTAATTATTGCTGTAAAATTATTCACTGCTATTAAAAAGTTTGTCAAAACTTATGAACAATGTAATGTCTATAGGGTCTAAAGTGATACCACTTTTTCATTCCTGATATTAATTAATTCCGTCTTCCCTCCACTTTTTTTCTCACCAAATCAGTGAAAGTCATCAAAACTCTATCAGTTTGATTGGTCCTTTCAAGAAAAACAAATGATTCTCTTTTAATTAATTTATCGTGTATTTGATCAATTATTTACTTTAGCTATTATCTTTACCACATCTTTTCTTTATTCTTCCTTTCTAATCTATGCCTTGAAATGTACTTGATTTTCCTCTAAGTTCTGATTTAGCTTCATCCTACAAGTTTTGATGTGCTTTTTGCCTACTATTATGATGTTAAAATTATTATTTGATGTCCATTGTGAGTTCTTTTTAACCCATTGTGTTTTTAGAAGTACATAGCTTAATTACCATATTTATGAATATTTTCTAGTTACAGTCTATCCTCATTATTTATGAATTCTGTATTTGAGAATTTGCCTATTCACTAAAATTTATTTGTAACCCCAAACTCAATACCCTGTCACTTTACTGTTCATCCGCAGACTTGCACCAAGTGCTGAAAAATTTGAGTCACCTGATGTATAGTTCTACCCAGCTAAGGCAGAACAGGGGAGCATGCTTCTTCTTGTTTCAGCTTTCACATAGAAGCAACCAGAGGATGGACAGGGAAAGGAATGATGAAGTACAGCACAAGAAGCTCTGGTTCTGGAACATGTTAGATGAGGTCTGAATTCCAAATCTGACACCTGTTAGTGGGGCAGCACCAGGGAAGTCACTAAACACATCTGAACCTCCTTTTTCTCTTTTGCAAAATAAAGAAAATAGACTCTACCAGGATAAGTATTTTTAATATTTAAGAGTATAATTTATGTGAGATATGTATAAATATGAACATACTTCTCTAGAAGCAATGTTTCATGTTCACCTAGTCAGTGTTCACTCTAAAGAACATAACTACTGAAAACAAGGAGAATTAATTTGTTTCTTTTTCTTAAAGAAATTTCTAGCTTAATTAACTTGTGTTCCTAATTCTTTTAATTTGTAGAGGCTAGTTTTATTGCCCTTAGCTGTCAAGCTTGGTGAATATTCCAACTGCACAGCTGGGTCAGTGATATGTTGGTACTGAATGATGTCCCCCTCCAAGCTCATGTGTTAAAGCCCTGCACGTCCTCACTGCCTGGGGGCCTACATGGTACCTTAACACTGATTTTTTTTTTTGCGGTACGCGGGCCTGTCACTGTTGTGGTCTCTCCCATTGCAGAGCACAGGCTCCGGACGCGCAGGCTCAGCCGCTCTGCGGCATGTGGGATCTTCCCGGACCAGGACACGAACCCATGTCCCCTGCATCGGCAGACGGATTCTCAACCACTGCACCACCAGGGAAGCCCAACACTGATTTTTTAATGTTCAGCTTTTCTAGTTGTTCTCAGTAGTAAAGCTGGTCTTTAGTCCACTATTGCTGGAAGCGGAATTCTTTTTTTGTTGTTGTATTTTCTTATAATTCCATCTAACTTGTCTGTCATATTTATATGTAATTTTGCAAAACAGAACAAAAGAATTGTATCTGCCCCCTCTGCATGTGACTAAATCTAAGTTTATACAATGAAACTGGCTGCTGGGTTATTATTAAGGCCAGAACACTGGGAGAGCTTTTGTCTTTTTTTTTGCGGTACACGGGCCTCTCACTGCTGTGGCCTCTCCCGTTGCAGAGCACAGGCTCCGGACGCGCAGGCTCAGCGACCATGGCTCACGGGCCCAGCCGCTCTGCGGCATGTGGGATCTTCCTGGAACGGGGCACTAACCCATGTCTCCTGCGTCGGCAGGTGGACTCTCAACCACTGTGCCACCAGGGAAGCCCTGTCTCTTTTATTTTGATCAGTGTATCAGTCAGGATAGACAAGGTTGGCTGCACTATGGAAATGAACAAATTCCAAACTTAGTGACTTCAAGCAAACAAGATTTATTTTCTTCTCAGTTACATTTCATGTGTCTCTGCTTAGTGGCGGGCTCTGCTTTTGCTTGATTTCATCAGAGATCCAGACAGATCTGAAACATCTCTCATCACAGTGAAAGACAGGAAAAGTCATAGCAAATAAAGCTCTGGATATAACACGTCTCTTCTCACGTGCAATCATTCAAGTGGCATAGCTAGGCCTGACTTCAAGGAGGCAGAGACATTAAATCATATTATGTAGAAGGAGAAACAGACTATCTCTGAACAGCACTAATGGCTAACACAACCAGTTTTTTAAGTGACCAATGGCCACCATTTCCTAGTAACTGAAAGACAAATTCTCAAGAGTGGAGAAACTATTCTGCTCTTAAATGTTTTTGTAGTCTCTAACATAGTCGTATTAGTTTTGTATTGCTGACATAACAAATTTCCACCAACTTAATGGCTTAAGACAACACAAATTGATGGTTTGACAGCTCTGTAGGGGGAAATTCAGAATGGTGTTAAAATCAGGGTGTCAGCAGGCTGTGCTCCTCTCTGGAACCATGAAGGGGGACCCAAGTCTTGGTTATTTGAGTTGGCAAAAGTAAGTTCTTTGTGGTTCTAAGATGGAGATCTCTGGTTTGTTGCTGGCTGTAAACTGAGGGCCACTGCCAACTGCTGGAGGCTGCCTCAGTCTTTGGCCATGGCCCCTTTCTTCATCTTCAAGGCAAGCAAAGGTGGTAGAGTCTCTCTCTCTCTCTCTCTCTCTCTCTCTCTTTCTCTCTCATATATATTATGTATATAAATTTTAATTTAAAAATACTGAAATAGATTTTTTTAAAAATGTTATTTGTGCTTTATCAATCTCGATTAGCTAAGTGAGGGCCATCTGGTCCTATATACGGAGAAATATAACCATAAACGACTTCATTCTTTTTCTTTGTAACTGATTAATCCTGATCCTTTAAAGGATAAATTAAATTAATATGTTATGAAGCATAAAATAGAATAGTCTATGTTAATGAATGAAAAGCTTTCAACAATCTACTTTTTTACATGATTCAAGGAGTTTTGCTGAATAATCAACTCAAATATTGAGGAACGACTTCTATACATGGTGAAAATAGTGGATATACTTCTAAGGCATAAGTGGTTTTCACATAGGTATCATCCATATTACCCCATCACATTTTCACAATTGCTCTGATATAGGCAGGGCAGGAATAATTAAACCAATTTAACAAATGAGGAAACTGAGACTTGGGAGTAAGTGACATACCCACAGTGTAGAGTGAGTTGTGGGAAAGTGAGAAATCCCTTAATATAGGTCTCCTTCTACTTCCTTTGTTTTGTTTTTTCTTTTAATTTTTTTTTTTACATCTTTATTAGAGTATAATTGCTTTACAATGTTATGTTAGTTTCTGCTTTATAACAAAGTGAATCAGTTATACATACACATATGTTCCCATATCTCTTCTCTCTTGCATCTCTCTCCCTCCCACCCTCCCTATCCCACCCCTCTACGTGGTCACAAAGCACCGAGCTGATCTCCCTGTGCTATGCGGCTGCTTCCCACTAGCTATCTATTTTACGTTTGGTAGTGGATATATGTCCATGCCACTCTCTCGCTTTGTCAGAGCTTACCCTTCCCCCTCCCCATATCCTCAAGTCGTTTCTCTAGTAGGTCTGTGTCTTTATTCCTGTCTTACCCCTAGGTTCTTCATGACATTTTTTTAAATTACATATATATGTGTTAGCATACAGTATTTGTCTTTCTCTTTCTGACTTACTTCACTCTGTATGACAGACTCAAGGTCCATCCACCTCATTACAAATAGCTCAATTTCATTTCTTTTGATGGCTGAGTAATACTACATTGTATATATGTGCCACATCTTCTTTATCTATTCATCCGATGGTGGACACTTAGTTGGTTTCCATTTCCTGGCTATTGTAAATAGAGCTGCAATGAACATTTTGGTACATGACTCTTTAAATTATGGTTTTCTCAGGGTATATGCCCAGTAGTGGGATTGCTGGGTCATATGGTAAGTATTGGCATACAGTTGCCAATCATGATCTTTTGTATTTCTGCAGTGTCAGTTGTGACTTCTCCTTTTTCATTTCTAATTCTATTGTTTTGAGTCTCCTCCCTTTTTTTCTTGATGAGTCTGGCTAATGGTTTACCAATTTTGTTTATCTTCTCAAAGAACCAGCTTTTCGTTTTATTGATCTTTGTTATCATTTCCTTCATTTCTTTTTCATTTATTTCTGATCTGATTTTTATGATTTATTTCCTTCTGCGAACTTTGGGTATTTTTTTGTTGTTGTTGTTCTTCTTTCTCTAATTGCTTTAGGTGCAATGTTAGGCTGTTTATTCGAGATGTTTCCTGTTTCGTAAGGTAGGCCCATATTGGTATAAGCTTCCCTCTTAGAACTTCTTTTGCTGCATCCCATGGGTTTGGGTCGTCATATCTCCATTGTCATTTGTTTCTAAGTAGTTTTTGATTTACTCTTTGATTTCTTCAGTGATCACTTCGTTATTAAATAGTGTATTGTTTAGCCTCCATGTGTTTGTATTTTTTACAGATCTTTTCCTGTAATTGATATCTAGTCTCATAGTGTTGTTGTTGGAAAAGATACTTGATACAATTTCAATTTTCTTAAATTTACCAAGGCTTGATTTGTGACCCAAGATATGATCTATCCTGGAGAATGTTCCATGAGCACTTGAGAAAAATGTGTATTCTGTTATTTTTGGATGGCATGTCCTATAAATATCAATTAAGTCCATCTTGTTTAATGTGTCATTTAAAGCTTGTGTTTCCTTATTGATTTTCATTTTGGATGATCTGTCCATTGGTGAAAGTGGGGTGTTAAAGTCCCCTACTATGAATGTGTTACTGTCGATTTCCCCTTTTATGGCTGTTATTATTTGACTTATGTATTTAGGTGCTCCTATGTTGGGTGCATAATTATTTACAATTGTTTTATCTTCTTCTTGGATCAATCCCTTGATCATTATTTAGTGTCCTTCTTTGTCTCTTCTAATAGTCTTTATTTTAAAGTCTATTTTGTCTGATATGAGAATTGCTACTCCAGCTTTCTTTTGGTTTCCATTTGCATGCAATATCTTTTTCCATCCCCTTATTTTCACTCTGTATGTGTCTCTAGGTCTGAAGTGGGTCTCTTGTAGACAGCATATATATGGGTCTTGTTTTGGTATCCATTCAGGCAATGTGTGTCTTTTGGTGAGAGTACTTAATCCATTTACATTTAACTTAATTATCGATATGTATGTTCCTATTCCCATTTTCTTAATTGTTTTGGGTTTGTTATTGTAGGTCTTTTCCTTCTCTTGTGTTTCTTGCCTAGAGAAGTTCCTTTAGCAGTTGTTGTAAAGCTGGTTTGGTGGTGCTGAACTCTCTCAGCTTTTGCTTGTCTGTAAAGGTTTTAATTTCTCCATCAAATCTGAATGAGATCCTTGCTGGGTAGAGTAATCTTGGTTGCAGGTTTTTCTCCTTCATCACTTTAAATATGTCCTGCCAGTCCCTTCTGGCTTGCAGAGTTTCTGCTGAAAGATCAGCTGTTAACCTTATGGGGATTCCCTTGTGTGTTATTTGTTGTTTTTCCCTTGCTGCTTTTAATATGTTTTCTTTGTATTTAATTTTTGACAGTTTGATTAATATGTGTCTTGGCGTATTTCTCCTTGGATTTATCCTGTATGGGACTCTCTGTGCTTCCTGGACTTGATTAACTATTTCCTTTCCCATATTAGGGAAGTTTTCAACTATAATCTCTTCAAATATTTTCTCAGTCCCTTTCTTTTTCTCTTCTTCTTCTGGAACCCCTAAAATTCGAATGTCAGTGCGTTTAATGTTGTCCCAGAAGTCTCTGAGATTGTCCTCAGTTCTTTTCATTCTTTTTTCTTTATTCTGCTCTGCAGTAGTTATTTCCACTATTTTATCTTCCAGGTCACTTATCCATTCTTCTGCTTCAGTTATTCTGCTATTGACCCTATCTAGAGTATTTTAAATTTCATTTATTGTGTTGTTCATCATTGCTTGTTTCATCTTTATTTCTTATAGGTCCTTGTTAAATGTTTCTTGCATTTTGTCTATTCTATTTCTAAGATTTTGGATCATTGTTATTATCATTACTTTGAGTTCTTTTTCAGGTAGACTGCTTATTTCCTCTTCATTTGTTAGGTCTGGTGGGTTTTTATCTTGCTCCTTCATCTGCTGTGTGTTTTTCTGTCTTCTCATTTTGCTTATCTTACTGTGTTTGGGGTCTCCTTTTTGCAGGCTGCAGGTTCGTAGTTCCCATTGTTCTTGGTGTCTGTCCCCAGTGGCTAAAGTTGGTTCAGTGGGTTGTGTAGGCTTCCTGGTGGAGGGGACTAGTGCCTGTGTTCTGGTGGATGAGGCTTGATCTTGTCTTTCTGGTGGGCAGGTCCACGTCTGGTGATGTGTTTTGGGGTGTCTGTGGACTTATTATGATTTTAGGCAGCCTCTCTGCTAATGGGTGGGGTCATGTTTCTGTCTTGCTACTTCTTAGGCATAGGACGTCCAGCACTGTAGCTTACTGATCGTTGAATGAAACTGCATGCGGGTGTTGAGATGGAGATCTCTGGGAGATTTTTGCCATTTGATATTATGTGGAGCTGGGAGGTCTCTTGTGGACCAGTGTCCTGAATTTGGCTCTCCCACCTCAGAGGCACAGCACTGACTCCTGGCTGCAGCACCAAGAGCCTTTCATCCACATGGCTCAGAATAAAAGGGAGAAAAAGTAGAAAGAAGGAAAGAAAGAAAGAAAGAAGGAAGGAAGGAGGGAAGGAAGGAAAGAAGGAAATAAGGAAAGAAGGTAAAATAAAATAAAGTTACTAAAATAAAAAATAATTATTAAGAAAAACAATTTTTTTTAAAGAAAAAAAAAAAATGGATGGATAGAACCCTAGGACAAATGGTGGA
>NW_020172149.1:0-1861 GCF_003031525.2 Neophocaena asiaeorientalis asiaeorientalis
AAAATTTGACTCAAAATGGATCCATGACTTAAATGTAGGACCAAAAACCATAATTTTTTAGAAGAAAACATAGGACAAAATTTGTTATTGAATTTGGCAATTTTTTTCTTAGATATGACATCAAAGTCACTGACAACAAAAGAAATATTAGACAAATTGGATTTCATAAAAAACTTTAAAATGTGTGCCTCAAAATACACTTTCAAAAGAGTAAAAGAATGTCACACAAAAGGGAAGAAAATTTTTGTAAATCATATATCTTATAAGGAATTATATCATTTTTAAACCTACAACAATAAAAACAAGGATTCAATAATGGACAAAAGACTCAAATACACATTTCTCCAAAGAAGATGTGCAAATTGTGAATAAGCACAAGAAGAGATGTTCTACATTACAAATAATTAGGACAAGCAAATTAAAAAGTAGAAAGAGATAACACTCCACACCTATTATTATGGCACCCTCAGTAATAGTGAGGATGTGGAGAAACTGAAACCCATGTGCACTATTGGTAAGAATATAAAATGTTATAGCTACTGTGGAAAACAATATGACAATATCTCATAAAATTAGAATTGTCGTATGACACAGTAGTTCCACTTCTGGGTATATACCCAAAGGAATTAATAGGGTCTTGAATATATAGTTGTACACCCATGTTTATGGAAGCATTATTTACAATTGTCAAGAGGTGCAAGAAACTGAAACATAGAGAAATAAATAAGCCATACAGTTGACGCTTGAACAATGCAGAGGCTAGGGGCACACTCCCACCCCACGCAGTCAAAAATTATCTTATATCTTTACAGTTAACCCTATCCCTGGTTGTACATCTGTGAATTCAACTAAAGCAGACTGTGTAGTACTGTAACACATATTTATTGAAAAAAATCTACACATAAGGGCTTGAGCAGTTAAAACCTGTGTTGTTTAAGGATCAACTATATTTGGCTTCTACATACAATGCAGTATTATTTGGACTTAAAATGAACAAAATTCTGACATATGCTACAACAAGCATTAAACTTGAGTACATTATATTAAGTGAAATAAGCCAACCACAAAAGACAAATACTCTACTTCAAGTAGTCAAATTCATAGAAACACAGTAGAATGGTGGTTGCCAGGGCTTTGTAGAGAAGGGGGGAGTTGGAATTATTATGTAAAGAGTATAGAGAAACAGTTTTACAAGATGGAAAAAGTTCTAGGGATGGATGGTGATGAGAGTAGCACATTACAAATGTGTTTAATACTGATTTGTATACATAAAATTGTTCAGATGGCAATTTTTATTTCTATATTTTACCACAATAAAAAAAATGGAAAGGAAAGGAAATAAAGATGGGTCTGTAAAGATAAATACCTAGGAAATTATTAAAGCAAGTGTTATTGTAATTTTTGTTTGTAACAAAACCATTTTCCTTTTTATTTTCTACATGATTTTTAGGACAAAATCATTAAAAAAAAAACATTATTAACATACTATTGGACACAACATGTAGAAAGAAGTAATTTGTGACATCAATAACAGAAAGAGGAAGCATTGAACCATCAGGAACAAAGTTTCTGCGTGTCATTGAAATTAATTAGGGATAAATTAAAACTAGATTGCTCTAGTTCCAGGATGTTAAATGTAATCTCCATGATAATCACAAATTAGAAAATATTTTAAATATAGACGGGAATATAGAAGGAAATCAAAACGTTTAACTATAAAAATATCAAGTAAACAAAAAGGAAGGCAGTCATAGAAAAATGAGAGATAAAAAAATCTATAAGACTTAGAGAAAACAAACAGCACAATTGCAGAAGTAATCCTCCTTAGTCTATTATAAATACTTAAAATAGATTAAACTCC
>NW_020172149.1:15699-21650 GCF_003031525.2 Neophocaena asiaeorientalis asiaeorientalis
ATTTAGAAAGTAGTGTTTTCATTTCCATTTTCCTCAAGACATTTTCTTGATTTCCACTTTGATTTCTTCATTGACACATTATTTTTTTAGTACCATGTTGTTTAATCTCTACATGTTTATTTTTTCCCCATTTTTCAAAATTGACTTCTAGTTTTATGTCATTGTGATAAGAAAAAAAATGCTTAATATAATTTCCATTATGTTAAATTTGTTGAGACCTGTTTTGTGACCTATCCTGGAGAACAGTCCATGAGCACTTGAAAGGTATGTGAACTTGAAACAGGAGGAAAGGGGGTAGGGCACAACCTTTGAAAGAATGACATAGACTGAGGACACAGCATAAACTGATTAGAACCAAACAAGTCTGACATGGAGGGCCAGTTGACTTCCACCAGACTTTGAGCTTCAGTATATGCTCACATCACCAAGCTAAATGACACACCCACAGGTGCCATGACAGTTCCAAGGCAACCATAGGGATCAAAAAGTGAGTGGTGGGCTTCCCTGGTGACACAGTGGCTGAGAGTCCGCCTGCTGATGCAGGGGACATGGGTTTGTGCCCCGGTCCAGGAAGATCCCACATGCCGTGCAGCAGCTGGGCCCATGAGCCATGGCAGCTGAGCCTGCTGTGGTCGTCCAATTCCTGGAAATCCCTGCCCCTTTCCAAAATAGCTGGAATATTCTGCCCACTCATGAAATTACCCACCCAACTCCATACCCTGGTGCCATTCCTGCCTTCTGAGATGGCCCACACACTGTCTGTGGAATGTGTTTCTCTCTAAATAAATCCATTTCTTACCTATCACTTTGTCTCTCACTGAATTCTTTCTGCAATGAGACATCAAGAAACTGAGCTTCATTAAGTCCTGAAACCAGATGTGTGATTTTAGTTGGAAAACTGTGGGTTTTGGCCAGTTTGAATCCCAGCTGCATGGGTTCACATCCTAATCAGGGTTTTGGCCAGATTTGAGTCCTGGCCACCTAAGATTCAAGTTCCAGTCAGGGTTTTGGCTGGGTTTGAGTCCTGGACATGTGGGTTTGAGTCTCAATCAGGGTTTTGGCTAGATTTGAGTCCTGAACATGTGGCTTCAAATCCCAGTCTGAGCTGCACATATTCAGACTTGTCAGAAGGATGGTGGAGTAGAAAGAAATTTGTTCACCCCTTCTTACAAAAACACTGAAATTTCAAGAAAAAGAAACTCTACGTTTAGAAGGTGGAAGTCTAGTGTACACCAGGACCCAAGGATAAAAGCAGGGACCTCCTAAGAGACTAGGGCATAGGTACCTGTTAATATTGAAGGGTCTCCTGTGGAGGTGGGGGAGTGGCTGTAGCTCACTGTGTGGACCAAACCACTACCAGTGGAAGTTATTGTAAGTAATTATCAGACATGAGCCCTCCTGGAGGTTTTCATTCCCCACACCTAATACTTATCCCCACCCAATAGCCCGTAAGCTCCAATCCTGGGATGCCTCAGTCCAAACAACAAATAGGGTGTGAGCACAGCCTCACTCATCAGCACACAAGCTGCTTAAAGTCTTCCTGAGCACAGTGCTGCCCACCAGAGGGAAAAGACACAGCTCCACACACCAGTGGGCAGGAACCAGGCCCTTCCACCAGGAAAACTGCACAAGCCTCACAGACAGCTTCATCAACAAGAGGGCATAAAGCAGAAGCCAGAAGAACTACAACTCTGCAAACTGCAGAAAACTGCAATCACAGAAATTTAGACAATCTGAGACAGCAGAGGAATATGTCCCAGTTGAAGAACAAGAGAAAACCACAGAAGAACAACTAAATGAAGTGAGGATAGGTAACTACCATAAAAAGAATTCAAAATAATGATAGTGAAGATAATCCAAGGTCTCAAGAATAAATGGAGGCACAGATAGAGAAGATAAAAGAAATATTTTCAAAAGACCTAAAAGAACTAAAGAACAAAAAACAGAGATGAACAATACAAGAACTGAAACGAAAAATACACTGGAATAAATCAATAGCAGAATAACAGAGACACAAGAATAGATAAGTGACCAGGAAGAGAGATTGGAGGAAATCACTGCTGCAGAACAGAAGATAAAACAATGAAAAGAAATGGAGACATTCTAAGAGACTTCTGGTACAACATTAAGTGCATCATTTGCATTACAGGGGTCCCAGAGAGAGAAGAGAGAGAAAAAGAACCTGAGACAATAGTTGAAGAGATAAAAAATGAAAAATTCCCTAACATGCAAAAGAAAACCATCACCAAAGTGCAGAGAATCACAGGCAAGAGAAACATAAGGAGAAACACACTGATACACGTAGTAATCAAATTGACAAAATATTTTTAAAAAGGAAAAAGTATTAAGAGTAACAAGGGAAAAACAACAACTAACGTGTACGGGAACTCCCATAAGTTTATCAGCTGATTTCTCATCAGAAATTCTGTGAGCCAGAAGGGAGTGGCATGATACATCTAAAGTGACGAAACAGAAGAAATTACAACCAAGATTACTCTACCCAGCAAGGTTCTCATTCAGATTTGACAGAGAAATCAAAATTTTTACGGACAAGCAAAAGCTAAGAGAATTCAGCATCACCAGACCAGCTTTGCAAGAAACGATAAAGTAAATTCTCTAAGCAGAAAAGGAAAGACCACTACTAGAACAAGAAAACTGTGACTGGAAAAGATCACTGGTAAAAGCAAAAATCTGCCCACAAATATGATAGCAAAACCATCAACTATAAGAAGAGAACACAAAGGCAGGATATTGAAAATTCATTTGAAGTAAAAACAAAAAACCTAGTGATGCAGCAAAAGTTGTCCTAAGAGGAAAGTATATAGTGATAAAAACATCTCAGGAAACAAGAAGTCTCAAATTTACAACCTGAACTTTGCCTAAATCAACTAGACAATAAAGAACAAACAAACCCAAAGTGAGTAGGAGGAAAAAAATCTTAATGATCAGAGTAGAAATAAATAAAATGTAGACAAAGAAGAAAATAGCAAAAAGCAATGAAACTAAAAGCTGGTTCTTTGAGAAAATAAATGAAATGTTAAGTCTTTAGCCAGACGTATCAGGAAAAAAAGGGAGAGAACTCAAGTCAATAAAATTAGAAATGAAAATGAGAAGTTATAATGGACACCACAGAACTACAAAGGATCATAAGAGACTACTACAAATATCTATAAGCCAGTAATATGGACAGCCTAGAAGAAATGGACAAATTCTTAGAAAGATACAACCTTGCAAGGCTGAAACAAAAAGAAGTAGAAAATATGAACAGACAAATATCACAAGTACTGAAATTGAAACTGTGATTAAACATCCTCCAACAAAAAAAAAATCCAGAGCCAGATGGCTTCAGAGGTGAATTCTATCAAACATTTACAGAAGATTTAACACATATTGTTATGAGACTCTTCCAAAAAGTTGCAGAGGAAGGAATACTCCTGAGATCATTCTACAAGGTCACCTTCACCCTGATATCAATACCAGACAAAGATACAATAATAACAAAATTACAGATCAATATCACTGATGAACATAGATTCAAAGATCTTCAACAAAACACTAGCAAACTAAATCCAGAAACATGAAAATTATCATACACACTGATAAAGTGAGATTTATCTCAGAGATGCAAGGAGTTTTCAATATATGCAAATCAATCAATGTAATACACCATACAACAAATTGAAGAATAGAAAATATATGATCATCCCAATAGATGCAGAAAAACTTTTGAAAAATTCAACACCCCATTATGATAAAAAATCTCCAGAAAGTGCGCTTAGAGGGAGCCTACATCAACATAATAAAGGCCATGTACAACACACCCACCACTAACCTCATACTTAATGGTGAAAAACTGGAAGCAGTTCCTGTAAGATGAGTACAAGACAAGGATGTGCACTCTTGCCACTTTTATTCAACATAGATTTGGAAGTCCTAGCCAAGGTTATAAGAGAAGAAAAAGAAATAAAAGCAATCCAAACTGAAAAGAAGAAGTAAAACTGTCACTGCAGATGACATGACACTATACATAGAAAATCCTAAAGATACTACTAGAAAACTACTAGCACTCATCAATGAATTTAGTAAAGGGGCAGGATACAAAATTAATGCACAGAGATCTATTGCATTCTTATATGCTAAAGTGAAAAAATAGAGAAATTAAGAAAATAATCCCATTGCCATTGCATCAAAAAGAATAAAATACCTAAGAATAAACCTACCTACGGTGGCAAAAGACCTGTATTCAGAAAACTAAGATGCTGATGAAAGAAATCAAAGATAGGCATATGGAGAGAAATACCATGATCCTGGATTGGAAGAATCAATATTGTGAAAATGACTATACTACCCAGAGGAATCTACAGATTCGACACAATCTTTACCAAATTACCAAGGGCATTTTTTCACAGAATTAGAACAAAAAATTACACAACTTATATGGAAACACAAAAAAACCCCAGTAACCACAGCGATCTTGAGAAAGAAAAATGGAGCTGGAGGAATCAGGTTCCTTGACTTCAGATTATACTACAAAGCTACAGTAATCAATATAGTATTGTCCTGGCACAAAAACAGAAATACAGATCAATGGAATAGGATAGAAAGTCCAGCAATAAACGCACACACCTATGGTCACCTAATCTTTGACAAAGGAGGTCAGAATATACAATGGAGAAAAGAGAGCCTCTTCAATAAGTGGTGCTGGGAAAACCGGACAGCTACATAAAAAAGAATGAAATTAGACCCAGGAGGGGAGGGTGGGATGAATTGGGAGATTAGGTTTGACATAAATACACTACCATGTGTAAAATAGATAGCTAGTGGGAATCTTCTGTATAGCACAGGGAGCTCAGCTCGCTGTTCTGTGATGACCTAGATGGATGGGATGGGGAGAGGATGGGAGGGAGGTCCAAGAGGGAAAGGATATAGGTATACATATAGCTTATTCTCTTCATTGTACAGCAGAAACTAACACAACATTGTAAAGCTATTTTACTACAAAAAAAATGTAAACCAAAAAAAAAAGACTGAAATTAAAACACTACCTAACACCATACACAAAAATAAACTTACAATGGATTAAAGACCTAAAGGTAAGTCCAGATACTATAAAACTGTTAGAGGAAAACATAGGAAGAAAACTCTGACATAAATCACAGCAAGATCTTTTTTAACCCATCTCCTACAGTTATGAAAATTAAGAAAAGTAATCACATGGGACCTAATTAAACATAAAAGTTTTTTGCACAGCCAAGGAAACCATAAACAAAACCAAAAAAAAAAAAAGAAAAACCCTCGGACTGGGAGAATGTATTTGAAAGTGAAGCAACTAACAAGGGAATAATTTCCAAAATATACAAATTGTTCATGCAGCTCAATATCAAAAAAAAAAAAGAAAATCTCAATCAGAAAATGAGCTGAGGACCTAAACAGACATTTCTCCAAAGAAGACATACAGATGGCCAACAAACACATAAAAGACTGCTCAACACAATTAATCATTAGAGAAATGCAAATCAAAACTTCAATGTGGTATCATCTCACAGGAGTCACACCAGTCAAAGTGACCATCATCAAAAAATCTACAAACAATAAATGCTGGAGAACTTGTGGAGAAAAGAGAAGCCTCCTACATTGTTGATGGGAATGTAAATTGGTACAGCCACTATGGAAAAGAATATGGAGATTCCTTAAAAAACTAAAAATAGAACTATCATATGACACACTAGTCCCACTCCTAGGCATATACCCAGAGAAAACCATAATTCAAAAAACACATGCATCCCAGTGTTCCTTGCAGCACTATTTACAATAGCCAGGACATGGAAACAGCCAAAATTTCCACCAGTGGAGGAATAGATAAAGAAGATGTAGTATATATATAAAATGGAATATTATTCATCCATAAAAAAGAATTAAACTGTGTCATTTGCAGAGAAATGGTTAAACCG
>NW_020172149.1:21663-53190 GCF_003031525.2 Neophocaena asiaeorientalis asiaeorientalis
ATGGTTAAACCGAAAGAGTGTCAAACAGAGGGAAATGTCAGAAAGAGAAAAAGAAATATTGTATCATATCGCTTATATGTGGAATCTAAAAAAATAGTACAGACAAACTTATTTGCAAAGCAGAAATAGAGACACAGATGTAGAGAACAAATGTACTGATACCAAGTGGGAAACGGGGGTGGGATGAGTTTGGAGGTGGGGATTGACATATATACTACCACATATAAAATATATAACTAATGAGAACCTACTGTATAGCACTAGGTTAAGTAGAGGGAACTACTTAAGTAGTTCTCTACTTAAGTAGAGGGAACTCTACTTAATGCTCTGTGATGACCTAAATGGGAAGGAAATCCAAAAAAGAGGGGATATATGTATGCATATAGCTGATTCACTTTTCTGCGCAGCAGAAACTAACACAACATTGCCATTTTTCTCTATCCTTTACATTATGGCTTCTGAATTTATAAAGGATTTATCCTTCTCTTAGAATTTTTCTTCTATGACTTCTTACATTTTTTAGGGTTGTCTTTTTCTTTTTTAATGTTCCAGTTTTTTTCTCACTCAGAAATTTATTTTGGAATAAAGCTATTTGAAGCTTGGTTAGGTTGATGGCCAAGAAAACCAACTGTAGAAGGAATCATATCTATGTCACTATTTAGATAGTAAATATCTTAAATCTGGTTTGAAAAGTAGGCTTTATAGAAAATTTGGGAAGCTATAAAGAATAAAATTTTAACTAGTGATATGACTATGAACAATTTTGCATGTTATGTATCTGTCAACACACATGCATACATGTGCTCAAATGCATACATAGGAAAATTGTGAACATGTATCCACAGAAGAAGCCAAGTTATTATTTTGTTTTGTCTTTTTCCATCTTTTAGTCTCAACCTCATTGTTAAGTATATAAACTAAATCTCATTTATATACATAGAAAAGAAGGGTTTCTTACAGCTTTTTCAGGAAAAAGAAATGTTCTAGCAACCCAGGCTGATTTTGCAGGGATATTTTCCTTTATTTCCGGTTTCTGACATTACAGTTGGGTTCCATTGGCTGAGGCTCCCCACTCATGCTCCATACACCACGTATCTCAACTCTTTTCCACGAAAGCATCCAGTCTCCCTGATGGTCTTCCCTCACACGTTTAGGAACACAAGAGTCACTAGACAGAGATGTGAATGCAGATGTTGATTGGATTTCACCGACTTACAACTTCACTCACAAATGGTGGTGCTTCCCCGTACAAGGTTATGGGCAAGGGCCTTGCTTACAAAGAACTTTCTGGTCCTTACAAATAAAGAGACACAAAATTTAACATATATGAACATTGTATGTAAGGTATTTAACAGTCATTTTTAGGAAAACATGTCTTGTGTTCTGAGAAAATAACTTTCTTTAATTGAAGTTTAAACGGCTTACTTTAATGAAATTGGCATATAGTTAGTAGTATATGTTTTGCTGTGATTCTGAGAAAAAATGTAAGCCTTCAAATTAATTTTTTAATCAATCTGTAAGCAAGGAAACCATTGGTAAATTGCAAATTTAGAAATGTAGAGTGTCTCTGCTAAAGTGACTTGATTTTGGTTCAAGGCAGAAGCATGATTTTTTTTTTTTTTGAGTAGGAAGAACATTTCCCTCTGCATCCAGGGAGTTTGGAGATCAAATATTGATGTCTTCCTCTCTTGTCCAAACTAATAATTTTTTTAAATTAGAAATTGGTCCCTTTACCATTACCATTATTACCGACATAGATTCATTACCATCATCTTATTATGTGCTTATTTTCTTCCACAGTTTAGACACTATTATTATTGTGATTTTATGAAGTCAACATTTACGTAGGTTCCCTTACATATTGATCAATACTTTGCTCATTTTTTCCCCCTACATCTCAAAATATCTGTTATTTTCCTTTTACTTAAGTTTTATATTTCAGAATTTCTTCAAGTGACTTTAAGATCTTATTGTTTGGTCGAAAGATCTTCGTTCTGCTCTCAGTATTTTTTTATTTAATTAATTAATTTTTTATTGATGTATAATTGACTTAACAATATTACATCATTCCCAGATGTACAGCATAGTAATTCAACATTTTTATGTAATGTGCTCCATACAAATTTATTTTAAAATATTGACTATATTCCCTATATGTACATTACATCCTTGTAGCTTGTCTATTTTATACATGGTAGTTTGTATCTCTTCATCCCCTACTCCTATCTTGTCCCTCCTTCCTTCCCTCTCCTCACTGTTAACCACTAATATATTTGTGAGTCTATTTCAGTTGTTTTATTTTTTAGATTCCACACGTAAGTAATAACATACAGTATTTACCTTTCTCTCTATGACTTATTTCCCTAAGCATAATACCCTCCAGGTCCATGCATGTTGTTGCAAATGGCAAAATTTATATTCATTTTTATGGCTGAGTATTATTTCACTATAAATACATATACACATGTATATATGTGTGTGTGTATGTATATATATATATATATATAAGTTTGTATCTCTTCATCCCCTACTCTTATCTTGTCCCTCCTTCCTTCCCTCTCCTCACTGTTAACCACTAATATATTTGTGAGTCTATTTCAGTTGTTTTATTTTTTAGATTCCACACGTAAGTAATAACATACAGTATTTACCTTTCTCTCTGTGACTAATTTCACTAAGCATAATACCCTCCAGGTCCATGCATGTTGTTGCAAATGGCAAAATTTATATTCATTTTTATGGCTGAGTATTATTTCACTATAAATACATATACACATGTATATATATGTGTGTATATATATATATGTATGTATATTACATTTTCTTTATCCATAGTCGCAAATGGCAAAATTTATATTCAATTTTATGGCTGAGTATTATTTCACTATAAATACATATACACATGTATATATATGTGTGTATATATATATATGTATGTATATTACATTTTCTTTATCCATTCACCATTTATGTATTGTAAACACTTAGGTTGCTTCTATATTAGCTATTGTAGATATGCTTCAGTGAAAATGTGGGTGCATATATTTTTAAGTTAGTGTTCCCATTTTCTTTAGATAAATACTCATAACTGGAATTGCTGGATCATAAGGTAGTTCCATTTTAATTTTTTAAAGAACTTCCATAGTGTTTTCCACAGTGGCTGCAAAACTTTATATTCCCATAAAGGGTGTACGAGGGTTCACTTTTCTCCAAATCCTCACCAACATTTATTACCTGTAGACTTTTTGATGAGAGACATTCTGATGGATGAAAGGTGACGTCTCACATTTGATTTCCATTTGCCTGATGATTAGTGATGTTGAACATCTTTTCTTGTGCCTATTGGCCATCTGAATATCTTTTATGGAAAAACACACATGCAGTTCCTCTGCCCACTTTGAAGTTGGGTTGTCTAATTTTTTGTTACTGAGTTTTATGAGTTCTTCATTTATTTTGCATATTAATCCATTGCTAGTCACAGGATTTACAAATATTTTTCCCCATTAAGTAGGTTGTGTTTTTTCTTTGTTGATGATTTACTTCACTGTGTGGAAACCTTTTAGCTTGACATAGCCTCACTTTTTATTTTTCCTTTTCTTGGTTTTGCTTTTAGAGTAGTTTCAAAAAATATCTTTACCAAGACCTGAGTCAAAGAGCTCACATCCTGTGTTTTCTTCTAGTCGTTTTGTGGTTTCAGTTGTAAATTTCAAGTGTAATTCATTTTGACTTAATTTTTGTGTATTGTGTAAGGTACCAGTCAAGTTTCATTTTTTTGCAGGTAGCTGTCAAGTTTTCCCAACACCATTGATTGAAGAGACTGTGCTTTCTTCATTGTATATTCTTGGCTCCTTTGTGGTAAATCAATTTATATGCATATATGCATGGATTAATTTCTAGGATCTGTATTTTGTTCCATTGATCTCTGTGTCTGTTTTCAGCCACTAGCATAATATTTTAATTAGTATAATTTTGTAATAAAGTTTGAAATCAGGGAGTGGATTGCCTCTAGCTTTGTTATGCTTCAATTTTTAAATTATTTGTCTTATTGAATTATTAGATTTCCTTAAATATTTTGGATACAAATCCTTTATAAGATGTATATTTTCTGAATAATTTCTCCTGGTTTATGTATTGTCTTTACATTTTCTTAAGTGTCTTGGGAGATAAGTTTTTAATTGTGATAAAGTTCAATTTATCAGTTTATTAGTTGTTCATGTTTTTTGCATCCTATTTAGGAAATTGTCCCTATCCTACCATCACAAATATATTCTCAAAGAAGTTTGCTGTTTCAGCTGTTACATTAAGGTGTGTAATTTATCTTATTTCAATTTTTGTGTATTATGTTAGGTAAGGGCCAAAGTCAATATTTCTTTTCCATATAGGCAGCGAGTTCCAATACCACATGTTAAAAAAATTATTCTTTCTGCCATTTAGTTGTCTTATCATCTTTATTCTAAATCAATTGTCCATATATGTGTAAGCCTGTTTCTGAGTTCTCTATTATGTTGTATTGAGCTATACACTAATCCCATGCTGTCTTGTTTGTATATCTGTATGGAAAACCTTGAAAGTAATATACACATTAATATAGTATATAATAATTAATATAATGTATAAGTCCTCCAACTTTGTTCTTCTTTTTCAAAATTTATTTTACTATCTTAGGTTCTTTGCATAAATTTTAGAATAATCTTATCAATGTCTATAGAAAAACTGCTGGGATTTTGATTGAGATTTCATTGAATCTCCCAAATTGAAATAAGATGATGGAGTGGCATCTTAACAATGTCTTCCAGGCACTTCCCTGGTTGTCCAGTGGTAAAGTATCCTCCTACCAATGCAGGCAAAGTGGGTTCAATCCCTGGCTGGGGAACTAGATCCCACATGCTACCAGGCAACTAAGCTCATATGTCTCAATTAGAGAGAGAAAACCCACATGCTACAACTAGAGAGAAGTCCGCGTGTTGCAAAAAAGAGCTGGTGCACCACAACAAAAGGGCTCCCATGCCACAACTAAGACACAACACTGCCAAAATAGTAAATAAATAAATAAATAATAAAATATTTAAAACAAAAATCAATGTCTTCCAATCCAAGATCAAGGTATATCCATGTGTTTATTTAGGTTTTCTTGAATTTCTCTCAGCAGTGGCATATAGTTGTCAGTGTACAGGTGATGAAGATATATTCACTGATATATTCCTATGTATTCCATTGTTTTGGATGTTATTATAAGTGGAATTGTTTTCTTCATTCAACTTTAAAAGATCATTACTATATATACTAGTACAATTAATTTTATATAACAACGTGTACAGGTGATGAAGATATATTGTTAGATATATTCCTATATATTCCATTGTTTTGGATGTTATTATAAGTGGAATTGTTTTCTTCATTCAACTTTAAAAGATCATTACTATATATACTAGTACAATTAATTTTATATAACAACACTATAGCCTGAAACCTTGCTCAACTCACTTAGTACATTCAGTAGCTCTCTTTTGTAGTCCTGAGAATTTTCCACATCCCCATCTTGTTGTCTGCAAATGAAGACAGTTTTCTTTTTCCCTTTCCAATCCATGACTTTTTGTTTTTTCTTCTTTTTCCTCCCTTGGTGCAGAGGATAAAGTCTCTAATTCACTAGAGTGATGAGACCAGGCACCATCGTTCAGTCTTCCACTATGACGACTTCTCATAGATGCGGGCTTTTCATAAATGCTCCTTATCAGATTAAGATCCTTTCTCTTCCTGCTTTGCTGAGAATTTTTATCATGAGTAACAATTGAATATTGCCAAATACACCGTCCATATTGAGATGATCATATGGTTTTTCTCTTTTCTTCTGTTAATATAGTAAGTTGCATTGATTGATTTTCAAACACTTGAGTCTACCTTGGATTCCTTGGATAAACCCTACTTGGTTGTAGTGTATTATCCTTAATATAGATTACTGGGGCCAATTTGTTAAGGATTTTTGTGTTTATGTTCATTAATACAGTTTTGTGTACTTTTCTTCTACTATAGTCGTCTGGTTTTGGTATCAGATAAATAAGGTGATCTCAAAAAATGAGTTGGAAAATGTTCTCTCCTCTTCTGTTCTGAAAGAATTTTGCAGGGTTGATATTATTTCTTTCTTAAATACTCAACAGGCTAAAATTCTTTGTGATCTTGTGTTTTCTTATTGGGAAGACGTTAAGGTATGAGTTTTATTTCTTAAATTGATATAGGATTACTTTGTTGTTTTATTTCTTCTTGACATTCTTTTGGTAATTTTTAAGGAATTTGCCTATTTAATTTTGGTTGCTGAATTTCTAGCATAAAAGTTGTTCATAACATTCACTTCTTATCATTTTGACATCTGTAGGATTTGGGGTGGTGTTTGTTTTTTCATTCTTGAATTGGTCTAGAGGTTTATCAACTTTGTTTATATTTGGGTAGGGGTTTTATTATCTGTAAAACAACTCAGGAATATGCATCAGACACTGTTATCTATGTCCTTCAGGTAAGAACTAAATATTTTCTGACTGCTGTATGGCTAATTTACCAGTTCTTCGGGTCCAACCATTATTTTTGTC
Source organism: Neophocaena asiaeorientalis asiaeorientalis (assembly GCF_003031525.2). NCBI lineage: Eukaryota > Metazoa > Chordata > Mammalia > Artiodactyla > Phocoenidae > Neophocaena > Neophocaena asiaeorientalis. The sequence continues at coordinate 28,245 of NW_020172149.1, forward strand.
ACTACACATTCACATATTTTAAAACATGAACTTTTTAGTCGGGCTTTTGTGACTCAGGGGAGGCCTGAGAGACTACAACTTTTCCACAAATGAGATGCATGCAGTGAACATGGGTGGAGACAGAGGTGGTGTGTCTCAGGAAGGCCTCTTAGGGTCCTGTTATATTACAATCAGATGCCCCATTACCTGCTGCCAGGCCCTATCAAAATTGAAAATTATTGTGTTAACCATAATTTTTCCCTGATGTTCATGAGAAAAAGAAAATTATCTAGTGAAGTTATCACAGAGTATAACTACTCATGACATGTATCACTGCTTGTTTAAGTCTATTGCTAAGAGCACATGTACAATGTTTATGTAACAATTCAGTATAACTGATAAAATATATAGCCTATAAAATGTTTCCCTATTAGTATTCTCCTGAGCCTGTTCATATCTGATTAGTTTCTCCAAACATGGATAACTAGACAAATATCTATATATTAACAAAAAGGATACCTAACACTAAGGAACATGGTGGACCCAGCACAGGTGTTACCCCAAAATTGGGTTCACTTCTTGGTGGTTGTTGATCTGAAAGAAAAAACCAAGCCACAGATTGGGAGAAGGAAGTATTTATTACTTGCAGCAAATAAGGCAAACACCAGGGATCTTTCCCAAAGCAGTGTCTCCTGAAGAGCAAAATTGGGGAAGTTTTAATCTATGGGTACCTGCATATTCATGAAGGTGCTTGAAGGGTCCACAGGGTCCAATTGAAGTTGATTGAAGTCATTAGGGTCAGAAAAGGTCAACAACATCATCCTTTAGAGTCCAGTTGATCTGGTAGTTGAGGGGGATTTAAACTCTTCAAAACAGCTCAAGCCAGTGCCTTAGGCTAGTCCCTACAATTGAAATATAACTGGGAGTCTTTACAACTGATTTATCCTTGTTATTGTTATGTCTTTTGTTTGATATGTTTGTCCTTATGTTCTCTTAAGATTGTTATCACTGAGCCTTGTTCAAAGACAAGCATTGTGAGCTGGCTTAAATCACAAAATGGCTTAGGCCTGAAATGCCTTCTCTTATGCCATGCCTGGTTCTCTTTCTTTAGTGACCCCCTACCCTATCTGTTTACAAAAATGGAGGTCAAAAGTATCTTAACTGGAATTTGATATTTGGGAAGTTTGTCAAAAATATCAAAATGTTTCAAATCACTTCACCAATAGGATCATAGGTCAGTGTGAAACAGTACTTATTCACTTAATCAAAGTGACAATAAGAGATTTCAAAAGTAAATACAGATCTTTTAAAGCAAGGAAATTCACAAAATCTGTTACCAAAAGCATCATTCCAAGAACATTTTGTTCTCTTAACAGAGAAACTAAACCCATTCCCGCCCTAGTCTCTCCTAACAAAATCCATTTAACTAATTGAATTTAATCCAATATTACAGAATTCTAATCATGCACAAAACTTTTTTTCCAGCATTCCTTTTTTACAAGTGTAAAACTTTCTGTATCCACATTACTTTGTCCCTTATTTTTTCCCATTTAGAAGCAGCAAACTCTAGGAAAAAATCTACTCCGTATCCTTTAACAAATACATTTCCATTCCTCATACATTCTTTAATGAAAACATGCTTCCCATTTTCCTTGCATACTAAAACATTCCCCTTGTAATTTTTTTTTGATTCTTCAAGTTTTTTTAAAACATATTCATTGGAGTATAGTTGCTTTACAATGGTGTGTTAGTTTCTGCTGTATAACAAAGTGAATCAGCTATACATATACATATATCCCAATATCTCTTCCCTCTTGTGTCTCCCTCCCACCCTCCCTAGCCCACTATTCTAGGTGGTCACAAAGCATTGAGCTGATCTCCCTGCGCTATGCGGCTGCTTCCAACTAGCTATTTTACATTTGGTAGTGTATATATGTCCATGCCACTTTTCACTTCGTTCCAGCTTACCCTTCCCCCTCCCCATGTCCTGAAGTCCATTCTCTACATCTGCGTCTTTATTCCTGTCCTGCCCCTAGGTTCTTCAGAACCTGGTTTTTTGTTTTTAGATCCCCTTGTAAACTGCCTCCAACTAGCTATTTTACATTTGGTAGTGTATATATGTCCATGCCACTTCTCACTTCGTTCCAGCTTACCCTTCCCCCTCCCCATGTCCTGAAGTCCATTCTCTACATCTGCGTCTTTATTCCTGTCCTGCCCCTAGGTTCTTCAGAACCTGGTTTTTTGTTTTTAGATCCCCTTGTAATTCTTAACCTTAAAATCTAATCTCTAGAAAACAAAGAAACAAAATGAATTTCCATATTGGAAAATTTATGCTTTAGCCTTCCTCTACTAAGAAGGCAAAGGAGGTAAACTTAGACCTATTTAGCAACTAATTTTCCAATATTTTATCCTATTTGAAATGATCTGGGATAGTCAATAAATTCCCATTACTTAATTTAGCAAGTTACCAAAATCTGGAGAGACAATTTTTATTCATACATTCTTTTTTTTCCCTTGCTACACCATGCAGCATATGGGATCTTATTTCCTGACCAGAGATTGAAACTGTGGAAGCAAGGAGTCTTAACCACTGGACCACCAGGGAAGTCTCAAATAGACATTCCTAAAACGTAATTTTCCCCAAAGAGTTCACTCAAAAAAAAAAAAAAACCTCTTATCTCATTTACATTTAATTTTCTTAATAGTTTCATCATATTGAGTTACTTTCGATTTTGACAAGTTTGCAACAGATACAGTAAAAGAATTATTCAACCTCTAGTAAATCTAGGTACAACAGAAGTACTATACTTAACACTGATGACTCTAAAGATATGTCTATATTAATCAAACCAACATGTTTAAACTAGTTTCATTGTCAGTTATTGATTTAATATTAAATATTTCCCAGATCACATGAACTCAAAATTCATTCTGGCCAGCTTCTTTTATACTTCTGAGAATTTACATGCTTAATTTCCTTTAAGGCAATTAAACAAAGCTTTTTTACAAATTAATTTTTGTATTACCATCCTGAGGTAAAGACATACCTATAATAAACACAGACATACATACATACATACAGACAGACAGATACAGAAATCTCATATTTTTCTGCTTGAGCTTTAAAAACCTCCATATTCTTTCTGTCTCAGGAATTTTAAATGGCCTAGATAAAATTCCTGAGAGCCCAGGCAGAACTGATATGTAGTCCCAAAGATCTATTTGCCCATCCCAGATGACTCAGTTTGAGTCCTGAATGACTCAGTGACAAGAACCCAAAAGTTCTGAGCTACTTCTTGGTACTCAGATCTTCTGGTGAACCAAAATTGAATTTCCTGAGCTAAGTCTAGAATCTAGCAGTTTTATTCTTAGGGATTCTCCATCTCTGGGAAGGGAGACCCAGAGACAGATATGGGGAACAACAGGGAGTGTTTGACCCCCAAAAAGACATATACACAGATAATATATTCACAAAAACAAGAAAAAAAGAGATAGTTTTACTGTGCAGTGTGGCTGCTGGTCCACACTGCTTGTCCATCCCAACTCCTCACTCACCTACGTAGCCCTTTACTAGAATGAAGTAGGTCTTACTACTCAATCACCTGGCATTTCTGCCAGGATGGAGCCATTGATACTGTTCCCAGCTTCCCCAGGACACTACCCCAATTCATGACAGTCATCCCTGCCATGGATATTTGGGGGAGTCTTACCAGACCAGATGCTTGACTGTTGTCAGATCTCACACTTATCCAACTAAAGCTTGTTTACTCAAAGGTCGAGGGCAAGGACTAAATCGCCCTATTCATTTGGCCAGATGCTTTTTAGACCCAAGTCAAAGAGCCGTCCAGCTCGATTTGTTACTGAATTGTTAACCTGGACCCATGAGGAATCCTAACTCATGGTCTAGGCCAGAAGAGTACTTTTCTATTTGGATTCCCACAGTCAAAAAAGAATGCAATGCTGAGAAATGGAGAGCATAAATTTTAATCAATTGTGAAAAAATGGTACAAATCACCTTCTATGTCTTAAAATTCCTGAGTCTTCAAACCAAACTCCAAGATTCAAGAATACAGGGATATCTTGGAATCCCTCAGACTCTTAGAGCAGACCTTTGGGACTAGAGAAGACAGGAATATATTAAAATTCCTCAGAATCTCCAAGAGACCTTCAGGACTCAAGAAAACAGGGGCATATTGCAATCATTTTGATTCTCAGAGTGGACCTCTATGACTCAAAAAGACAGGGCTGTCTTGAAATCCCTCAGACTCTCAGAGCTGTCCACAAGGACTGGAGAATATAGGGATGTCTTACAATTCCTCAGACTCTTCTGAAACCTGCTCAGACTGCAGGACGTCAGGGGTGTCTTGCAGTCCCTTAGACTCTCAAGGTGTACCTCCAGGACTCAGAAAGGCAGGGATGACTTGCAATTTCTCAGACTCTCTGAGCAGACCTCCAGGGCTCGATAAGACATGGATATCTTGCAATCCCTCAGAATCTCTGAGCTCATCTGGAGGACTCAAGAAGACAGGGATTTCTAACAATTCCTCATACTCTCAGAGCCGACCTCCAGACATGAGAAGACATGGATCTATACAATTTCTCAGACTCTCCAAGCTTGACTTGAGAAGAAAAGGATGTTTTGCAATCCCTCAGACTCTTGGATCATACCTGACCAGAACTCGAGAAGAACAGGATGTCTTGTAATCATTCTGAGTGTCAGAGCCAACCTGACCCAAACTGGGGAAGACAAAGATGCCTTCCAATTACTCACACTCTCTGAGCCAACCTAACCAGAATTGTGGAAGACAGAAATATCTTTCAATCCTTTATAATCTCTGAGCTGACCTGCAGGACCTGGCAAACAGGGATGTCTTGCAATCCTTCACATTTTCAGAGCCAAGCTCCAGGATCCAAAAATACAAGGATGTTTTACAATCCTTTAGACTCTCAGAGATGACATTCAGAACTGTCAGAGACAGGGATGTTTACAATCCTGCATACTGTCAGGTTTGACCTGACCCAAACTCTGGAATAAAGGGATGTTTTTCAATCCCTCAGACTCTGACCAGCCTATTTGACCAGAATTCTGGAAGAAAAGAATATCCTGCAATCCCCCAGACTCTCATATCCCACCACCAAGACTGGAAAGACAGGGATGTTCTATATTCCCTCAGATTCTTTGAGCCGACCTCAAGGGCTGGAGAAGACAGAGATATCTTACAATCAATAAGGCTCTCAGAGCCATCTCTAGGACTCAAAAAGACAGTGACATCAGCAACCCCTCATACTCTCTAAGCCAACTTCCAGGTCTCAAGAAGACTGGGATGTCTTACAATCCTACACACTCTCAGAGCCAACGTACAGAATTTTCTAATATAAGGATGTTTACAATCTTTCAGACTCTCAGAGAGGAAATCCAGGACTCAAGACAGTGCTTTCAGCAATCCTTCAGTATCTGAACCAACCTGACCAGAATTCAGGCAGACAGGAATATCTTGCATTCCATCAGACACTGAGCCAATTTAGAGGACAGGTGAACACAAAGGTGTCACAATACTTCAGACCCTACAGATGAAGAAATGCAATGCTGAGAAATGGAGAGCATAAATTTTAATCAATTGTGAAAAAATGGTACAAATCACCTTCTATGTCTTAAAATTCCTGAGTCTTCAAACCAAACTCCAAGATTCAAGAATACAGGGATATCTTGGAATCCCTCAGACTCTTAGAGCAGACCTTTGGGACTAGAGAAGACAGGAATATATTAAAATTCCTCAGAATCTCCAAGAGACCTTCAGGACTCAAGAAAACAGGGGCATATTGCAATCATTTTGATTCTCAGAGTGGACCTCTATGACTCAAAAAGACAGGGCTGTCTTGAAATCCCTCAGACTCTCGGAGCTGTCCACAAGGACTGGAGAATATAGGGATGTCTTACAATTCCTCAGACTCTTCTGAAACCTGCTCAGACCCCAGGACGTCAGGGGTGTCTTGCAGTCCCTTAGACTATCAAAGGTGTACCTCCAGGACTCAGAAAGTCAGGGATGACTTACAATTCCTCAGACTCTCTGAGCAGACCTCCAGGACTCGATAAGACAAGGATATCTTGCAATCCCTCAGAATCTCTGAGCTTATCTGGAGGACTCAAGAAGACAGGGATTTAGAACAATTCCTCATACTCTCAGAGCCGACCTCCAGACATGAGAAGACATGGATCTATACAATTTCTCAGACTCTCCAAGCTAACCTCCAGGACTTGAGAAGAAAAGGATGTTTTGCAATCCCTCAGACTCTTGGATCATACCTGACCAGAACTCGAGAAGAACAGGATGTCTTGTAATCATTCTGAGTGTCAGAGCCAACCTGACCCAAACTGGGGAAGACAGATGTCTTCCAATTACTCACACTCTCTGAGCCAACCTAACCAGAATTGTGGAAGAGAGAAATGTCTTTCAATCCTTTATAATCTCTGAGCTGACCTGCAGGACTTGGCAAACAGGGATGTCTTGCAATCCTTCACATTTTCAGAGCCAAGCTCCAGGATCCAAAAATACAAGGATGTTTTACAATCCTTTAGACTCTCAGAACTTCAGGAACTGAAAGAGGTTAGGGAACAGAGGTCCCAACAGAGTCACCAAATCTGTTATCCAAAACTTGGGTTCATCTCTTGGTAGGTGTCAAACTAGAAGACACAACTAAGCCGAACATCGGGAGGAGGAAGGATTCATTTCTTGCAGCTAGTAAGGAGAATATCAAGGGTCTTTCCAAAGAAAAGTCTCCTGGAACAGCAAAATCGGGGAATTTTTAAAATATCCAGTTGGGTCACTCACTCTTCTTCACATCTTTTAGCTTCTTTATTTAATGTTTTTATTTTTATTATAGTATTTCCCACTTCTAGAAGTTCTATTTTTTCCCCAAGTTTTGATTTGTTGTCTTTATAGTCATTTTTCTTGTCCAACTTTTGTCTTATTTTTTAGACACATAGGGCAATAATTTTGTTTTCTTCCCTGCTAATCCTAATATCAATTTTTTTGCCGTTCTTTTTCTTTTCTCTCATACTTCATATCTTATTTCCTTGAGTGTTTTGTGACTTAATGAGTCTGAATCTTTCATTCTACTTACAAATTTTCATTATAATCCTTCAGAGACGATTCACTTTTGTTAGTGGTGGTCACAACAAGGTACTACCCCCAAACTAATTTTGAATTAAATTTTCACTTGAATTGTTTCATATATGTTATACTTATGTACTAAGAACTTTATATGGCCACATATATTTAATAAGAATTTGAGCCTACATTTCCCTCGTGTGAAAAGAGAGCCCAGTGGACATTCAGCTTCCAAAGGATTGTGGTCTTAAAACCAAGTAGAACCCTGTGGCCTCCCCCCCTACCCCCAATACAAAGGTCTCTCCATGCTCCCTGCCTCTTGAAAAGCTGAAGTCCCACAAGCCTCCTTGAGTCACAAAAGAGCAGGTTCAAGAAGTTAATGATTAGGACAATAGAGTACCGTACTCAGTGTCTGATGCACATTCCTGAGTCATTTTGCAAATACTATAACTTCCACCAGAGGGGAACTGCATGATGACCAGACTCTAGAAATGATATAAACTGTTCCTCTACAGCTAGTACAATTCCAAGAACTGGCTCCAAGTGATGGGATTAAGACTATTGTTCATAATAATCTATATTTTTGAGGGCATCAAAATAATTGTAGCTTGTTCTGCCCATATATGTAAGCAGGCAATTAAAATTGTCAGTCCTGACCATTTAGGAAGACTGAGCAGAGAACTCATGCTATATCCTTGCTTGGGCAGGGAACTAAGCCAACAGTCCTAACCACCTGTTCTCAACCAGGTATATCCAACATCTCCCACAACTTGTCTGAGATCATGGGAAGTGGCTTCACCCAAAAATAAACCCTGACAGTAAAGTCCAGCTTCCAAGAATGTTACAAACAGACATTTCTAGTATCTCAAACTAAGCTGACTGGTGAAGCTCTGTCTCTGCCAAAGAAAATATGTAGAGTCTGGAACTAACATTTGACAATAAAGCCAATAATACTTAATAGAGAAAAGACAAACTCTTCATTAAATGGTACCAGGAAAATTGTATACTTACATATAGAATAATGAAACTAGAGGCCTATCCTACACCACTCAAAAAATTAGCTCAAAATTGAATAAAGACTTGAATGTAAGACCATAAAACTCCTAGAAGACAATATAGGGGTATGTGCCTTGACATCTGCCTTGGAATGATTTTTTTGATTTGAAACCAAAAGTGTAATAGAACAATAGAAGAACAATCTGACTCCATATTAGGTCTGTTTCTTTTACTTTGACATTTGTGCTCTCTGGCCTGTGCTTAGTTATGCTGGGTCTGCACCTTTTGTAAAAGAATGTTATCTACAGCCTGAAATACAGAGGATAGCCCATTTTCTGGGCTCTGACCTTTAAGAGTCCATTCATATAGAAAGTTTCAGAACAGAGAATAATATTTATTTTGTTGGAGGTTTATAGGAACACCATGACCTGACCTACATGGATACCTGTAATAACAAAGGATTACAACACAAAGAAGTTTGCAACAACTAACCACGCCTCTCCCTCACCTTGCCTCTAAAACTTCTTTGCTGAAATATTTTGGGTAGTTCAGGGGTTTTTTTGGTCATGAGTCACCTCATCTCCTTACATGGTCCTGCAATAAACATTTCTCTGTTCCAAACTCCAATATTTCAGTTTGTTTGGCCTCCCTGTGTATCAGGCACACAAATGCATTTGGTAACAAAAGCAAAGGCAACAAAATAAAAAGCAAACAAGTTGAACTACTTCAAACTAATACTTTTGCACAGCAAAGGAACCTATCAACAAAGTGAAAAACGAACCTACTAAATGGGGGAAATATTCACAAGTCATAAAGTGTTAATATCCAAAATATGTAATTACGACTCAATCACAAAACAAAAATCCAAATTTTTAAATTGGTAAAGAATCTGAGTAGACAGTTTTCCAAAGAAAATATACTGATAGCCAACAGGTACATGATAAGATGATCTACATCACTAATCATCAGGGAAGTACAAATCAAAACCACAAGATATCACTTGTTAGAATGGCCATCATCAAAAAGAGAAGAGACAACAAATGCTGGAGAAGGTGTGGAGAAACCCTTATACACTTTTGATGGGAATGTAAGTTGCTGCAGCCACTATGGAGAACAGTATGGAGGTCATTTAAAAGACTAAAAATAGAGTTTTCATATGATCCAGCAATTCCACTCCTGGGCACATATCTGAAGAAACAAGATCATTATAATGAAGGGGTATCTCCACCATTATGTACATTGCAGCATTGTTTACAATAGCCAAGGCATGGCAGCAATCTAAATGTACGTTGATGAATGGATGGATAAAGCAAATATGTTGTATACATGCTAGGATACTGTTCGGCTATATAAAACAAGGAAATCCTGCCATTTGTTACAAAACAGATGGACCTTCAGGACGTTGTGCTAAGTGAAATGTCAATGAAGGACAAGTACTGTATGATCTCATTTATATGTGAAAATCTGAAAACAAACAAATATAAACAAACAAAATCCTACAACTCAGTAAAAAGGATCAGATTCATGGTTACCAAAAGCAAGGGTAAGGGAATGGGGAAACGGGTGGGGAAATCAAAGTTTTCAAAATGTACAAACTTTGGTTTTAAAATAAATAAGTACTATGGATGTAATTTAGAATGTGAACTATAGTTAAATGTGCTGTGTGATAGATCTGAAAGTTACTAAGAGAGCAGATGCTAAATCTTTTCATCAAAAGGAAAGATATTTTCTTTCTTTTTTAATGTGAGATGATGAATGTTAACTAAATTATTGTGGTAATAAGTTTGCAATACATGTAAGTCAAGTTATTGTGCTGTATACCTTAAACGTATACAGTACTGTATACCAATTATATCTCAATAAAACTGAAGGAAATAAAGAGAAATAAATTGAATAGTGAAAAAATATATTACTTGCTTTTTAAATTTGTATATGTATGTGTGTATATGTATTTGTTTTGGTCTCTCAGTGTTGTTTTCTCAGTAGAAGTGCATAATACTTTATAAATATTTTAAAAACTAGAATAGGTAAATTTTACATTCATTAATGTTATAGTATATCTATGTCATTATTTTGAAGTAAGTTTCATCATTTAAGCACACTTTTCATAGGGAAAGTCCAGAATGCCCTGAGCTAAGCAAGCCTGGCCTACCACCTTCTCCTTCTGTTGCCAGCTAAGGCCTTTCTGAAATGATGACTTTTAAGCATTTGCTGTTGATAGTCAGAGCCCAGGTCTGTGATTATAGTCTTGGGAGGGAGGTCTCAAGGGCAGTGAAACCCCTTGTCCTAAGCCTACGGATTATATGGCTATGCTAACCAGGACTTTGTCCCCACTGGCTGCTCCTTACACTGAGCAGTTAGTAGTTTCTAAATAACTTCATTTTAGCAGTGCCCCTGACTTTAAAAGGTACCCACAAACAGTAACCCATTGAGCGTCAGCTTCTTAGCCAGGAGTTTTAGCCCGTGGTCAAGGTGCCCTGGCTTTATTCCCCAGCTGCCACAAACACAAGGTCATGTCCTGGCACATTTCTCCCCATGGGTTGCTTAATACATATCTCAAATCAGGCCTGGCTTTGCAAGGGAAATCTGATTCCTGCATTATTTTGAGTATGGCTTTTTATGACGTCCTAAAATACAGCTATGAAGAACACAGTATTTTTGTATTGACAGTATTTGATGTATCTCTGTGTGTCCTTGAGCAGGGTCAGGTCAATCACCAACAGGTTGAACGTGGCTATCCTCGTGGATGACATGGCCTACACGTGTGGCACCATCTTCCATGCTGTGGACAAGTACAAGGGTGGTTTGGGATCATTGAAGAGAGGGTTGGGACATCTCATTAAGAAAGGAAAAATGCCAGCTGTTAAAAATTGGGATCACTTCTCCTAATTATTACTGATTGCTGAGTAGTAGTTTTTCAGACCAAAGTCAATTCTAAGCCTATTTGTTTTTTCTTGGTAGAAAAAAAGCATGGTCCCCTGGTTTTCATTTTCAAGGTTGAACTTTCAATGTATTCTTTTGAAAAGTTCAGGGAAGGTGCTTCTCCTGAAACTGAGCACAGAAGGAAAAAGACAGTCTTCTGGGTTTCTTTGGGCCCTTGCTTAATTCTTTTCAGCCTTTGAGTGTTTTAATGAGGAGAGTTCCAATCATCTTCGTTACTGTGTTTAATTTATATGAGAGTGGCATCATATTGTCTTAGAGTCAGAGTGAAATATAAAGAACTAAAACCAGGCCCATCTGGGAAAGAAGTTCACAGTTTGAGAGAGAACATGACAGAGTGTACCAGGCAGAAAGTGAGGAGCATGAAAGTGAAGAAGAGGTGGGAAAACCATTTACACTTTCCACCCTTACAATTTCACTTCATAGCTCACCTCTTCTGAAGCAAGTGTTCCATTTCATGCGGCAAGTTTTAGAAAATCCACTGGCCAAACTCCAGGGTGAACAGGCTAAGTGTCAAAGGAAAATATCAAGTATTAAGGCATTTACAGGCTCAAAGTGGGCTTGCTCAGTTGCCACTCTTTCCATTATCACTTTGGGCTGTGTGAAGGGACTGAAATTAGATATCGTATTTCACAGCAAAAATTTGCAAAACCCAAAAATTGCATGCCAGCATGTACTGATACTGAAGTAGGACAGCATAGGGTGTTTGGTAACGGATATGTGCCAGTGACAGTATCAAGTGAAGATGAAATAAAAGGGCTGAAAAATACTATTATATCCTTACCTAAAATGCATGGAAAAGTGAACACAGTCAGTTCTTTTCAGTACAGTTTTATTGATTTATTTCCCTGAACTCCAGGAAAATATCCCTTCACCTTTTTCCTGTACTTGCTTTCCCAGGGCACATACCAGTTGGTTTTATTTACTGTAGTATCTGAACTCTATTATCTCTTCTGAAAGAGCACAATGTTGGAGGATACAAACTCCATCTAACTAGAGTTAAAAAGTTTTAGGCTTGGGGCTTCCCTGCTAGTGCAGTGATTGAGAGTCTAACTGCCGATACAGGGGATGCAGGTTCGTGCCCCGGTCTGAGAGGATCCCACATGCCGCGGAGCGGCTAGGCCCGTCAACCGTAGCCACTGAGCCTGCGCCTCTGGAGCCTGTGCTCCACAACTGGAGAGGCCACGGCGGTGGGAGGCCCGCATACCTCAAAAAAAAAAAAACTAGTTCTAGGCTAGATGCTTAACCCTTCTGTGTCTCTTTAAGGATAAGAATATGACCTCTTTTATAGGATTTACTGACATTTAAAGGAAATATTTGCAAAGTGCTTAGAATTGTTTCGTTTGCACAATAATTTAAAATTTTAGAGCAGATGTCTCAAAGCTTCCCTTTGAAAGAATGTTAGAAGGAGCAAGAATTCCATGCATTTCAGGTGTTAAGCCATGTATCCACAACTAGTCACATATATAGTCCTCTTGGCCACATTTTATTTTTATTTTTTTCACATCTTTATTGGAGTATAATTTCTTTACAATGTTGTTAGTTTCTCCTGTACAACAGAGTGAATCAGCCATACGTATACATATATCCCCATATCCCCTCCCTCTTGAGCCTCCTTCCCACCCTCCCCATCCCACCCATCTAAGTTATCACAAAGCAAGTTGTTCTCCCTGTGCTATGCTGCTGCTTCCCACTAACTATCTATTTTACATTTTATAGTGTGTACATGTCATTGCTGCTCTCTCACTTCATCGCAGCTTACCCTTGACCCCGTGTCCTCAAGTCCATTCTCTATGTCTGCATCCTTATTTCTGACCTGCCCCTAGGTTCATCAGTTCAATTTTTTTAGATTCCATATATATATGTATTAGCACACGGTATTTATTTTTCTGTTTCTGACTTGGTTCACTCTGTATGATAGACTCTAGGTCCATCCACCTCAATACAAATAACTCAATCTCATTCCTTTTTATCACTGAGTAATATTCCATTTTAAATGTGTTATATTGTCTTAGCATAGTAACCACCTCAGTCAACAGTGACGTTTGGTGATAACAAGTAGCTGCATGCTGAAAACACTTCCAATGGGCCTTCGAACCAGCAGGTAGAAATGAATGCCATGTGATAATGAAGCTAGTGCTCAACTGAGGCCATTTACAACAGCCTGATCATAACCATCTGAATATAAATACTATGAAAAGTGTCATCCAAGACAGGATTCAGGGATGATGGCAGAGTAGAAAGCATCAGGAACAACTGTGCTGACAAAATCTGTCTGATACAATTATTTTGGAAGTATGGCATGTATTGACATCTTGCATTTCTAGGGAAAGGCTTCAACAGTAACTAGAAGTCAATTTTGGTCAAGTTCAACTCTTAGCACAGTTACAGCTCCCCACTCCACCCCCTACCCCCCCATCTTCATAGCAGAAATTATGCATGTATTTCTGAAGCAACTGGCACACGGCCTGTGGAAGTCAGGATGAACAGAAACTACCCTATCCTTCAAATATCTTCTGATCTTCAATGAATGCTTCTGATAAGAGATACTGAGAAATGTTTAGCTATCTCTGTGTAGCCATTGCTATACTTCCGTAAATTGTTGCAAGGCTCTCTGCCTCCAGCTGAACTGAGGGCCAGTGGATTTACATTTTAGTAACGCCATTAAAATTTTCAGTTCCCTTATTATAATCTTCAGCTCTGATTTCATTCGGTACTTTTTATTATTTCCTATCTCCTTATTGAAATTTGTTCATACATAGACCTCCTGACCTCAGTGAGCATAGTTATGACCTTTGTTTTTAACTTTTTATCAGACAAATTATTTATCTCTGTTTTATTAAGGTCTGTTTCTGGAAATCTGTGTTGTTCTTTAGTTTGATACATATTCCTTTTCTTCATTTTCCTTGATTCTGTGTGTTGGTTTCTGCCCTTTTGATAAAACAGCCACCTCCCAAAATTTTGACAGAGCAGTCTCACGTAGAATACAAACCCTATCTATAAGTCTAACCTGAGCTCCTAGTTGTCTCTAGAACTTTGTGATTATAAAAGCTGCCTCATTTCCTCTAGGATTGCCCAGTAGTTGAGAGTGTGTCAAGAAATGTCAGTATCCCAATGGGGAGGATCACAATCAGCACTTAAATGTAGGCAGATTAGAGCTGGAACTTCAGGCAGCAGCTGGGAAAGAATGTAGTTAAGTCTCTTACAAAAAGAAAATGAAAGAAAGGTTTTTTTTCTACCCTCTCTGCACTTTTGTATAACTATGGAGGAGTGTTCCTATAACCAAAAAGAACGGCTTCTTTGTTTGCTACAGTCCTGTGGGATTTGTGAATGCAAGCCCCATGGATATCAGAGCCACACTATCAAAGATCTATCCCTTAGGCATCAGGCACAAAAGCTGGGACATGTATGCAGTCTTATTCCAGAGAGGTAGTGGTGCTTGAAGTGGGCTAGAGGGAGAAGATTGAAGCTGTGTCCACCAGCTTCCCTGGTTTCCAGGGAGGACGGCATCTAGCCCCTACAAGTGTGCTAAATAAGAAACCTGACCTTCAGGCTGTAACTTTCAAAATCTTCAGATGGACCCTTTACAGAGAAAGACTGGAAGATGGGCATTTTTGCCTGGATCTTCTTTGTTGAGCCTTGGGGGAATAGCCATAGTAAGTACTGAAGCACCCATTAATAATTGCATTTTTGTGTACTATAATCCTGGGTTTCTCACACAGTGAATGATCATTCAGAAGTAGCTGTTTTGAGGTTCATTCCCTGGATAGGAATCTTAAAATTGGGGGTACTAAACAAGGAGTCCAAGGCCTTTGCTCCTCCAGGAGAACCTGGCGTAGGGAATTCCCTGTTGATTGTATGTCACAATACAAGGGGCAGAGTTTATGGAAACAATTGTGTCTCAGCCTTTATATATAGGTATTTCAAGGTTACCTATTTTCTCACTCACCCAGTATATAGAAGTCACTCATCTAGTATCTGGATTTTTTTCCAGAGGAAATTGCTACATGTGTAGCTGTATATTCTGTGTCTCTGCGAGAAAAGCAGCTTCTTGTGTTGACATATCACCCATCACTATTTTGAAATAAAAATGTGTGATGTAGTAACTAGGTATACTTGTTAGTGTAATAGAGACAAAGTTAATTTTTTATTTCTGTGAGCCTGGTTTCTGTCTCTGGGACTCCGGCTCAAAAAGCCTTTGACCTTTAGCCTGTTTTGCCCAAGGCCATTCCCTAGTACTTTTCAAAATGGCTGTGCTCTTGTCCTCCTGTCTCAGAAAGGCCTGATCTGAGCCCCATTATACCATCATTGACAACCAATGCCAAATTCTCTTTTAGAAGCCATGTGGCCTGAAGATTATGATACTTTCAGCAAAGATTTAAATTTCTTTTATATTGGGGGAAAATGAATACTATCTAGCTTGGATTATATTCATCTTTATACCAACATAGTCTTAACATTAAATTTTTTTGGAAGGTCTTGAGCATTTGTATCCCAAGGAGCCCCAAGTCTTTTGCTTTGCCCTGTTTCTATTCTCCTGAGCTCTCCCTCTCCATTTCCTGATGAATGAATAAAATTTCTATTCTGCTATATGAAACCTGGTCTCGTCCTATTGACAGGAGTGACTCCAGACAAAGGACTCACTTGTGAGTCTATGGCCTCTCCAAACGTAGGTAACAAAAGGGCCAAAAAAGACCAAAGTGCCCTGGGCCCATGACCATAAACTGGCCCTTTTAACAAACACATTTTATTTCCTGATTTATCATACGTGCCAAGGAAAATTCAGGAATTGCTAATGTTCCCCCAAAGAATTCCTTAACTGAAACATGTGCAGCACAAATGTGTCAAAGTTAAGAATTTGTATTTTAACAAAATAATATAGTACATACATGTTACAAAACACTTCCAATTAATCTGAGACATGACCTTTTGTCATGCACATGGATAACTCTGTACTAAAACAAAAACTTTCATGCTAAGTGGATAAATGAAGATTATAAGTCAGTTCACATCAGGTTTTGCTAATAGACTTGTAATAAATACCACACACACACACACACACACACACACACACACACACACACACACACAAACCTGAAACATTTTGGCTTTCAGAGATTATAAGATATCAAAATTACAGAGATGAGATTGAGGATTACTGTAAGACAGCATTTACATTAAGAAAATAAACCATCAGCCACTGTCCTGGGTGCCAGAAGACCTGATTCTACCAACTTCAGTGTATGTGATTTTTCTTTGCTTTTCGCTTGTGTCCATCTTTGAAGCTTGGTGAATTCCAGGTGACTGGCACTGACTGTTATTTCATACTCAAGATTGGGACACAAAACAGCTGATGGGAATCTTCAGTTGCAAGGACAGGCCTACCCAGTGCTGGTTCCCATCATAGGATGGGAACCAGCTTTCGGTTAGGGTGTACCAGTGTGATCATATATCTTTTCTGCAGTGCAGGGCCAGGACTAGGATGAGGAGAGTGAGGCACTGGGTTTGGGAGCAAAATTCATGAAGGGAGGGTCCCTCAAAACTCAGCAATCAAGACACATAATATATTAATGTTCTATTTTTTAAAAATCCAATTGGCAAACTAACTCTGGCAAGCTAGTTGCCTATTTTGATAAATTGAGTTTTCTTGGAACCAGAGCTGGGTCCAATTTTGTCTTTATTTAAAATGTTGCTATGGTATCCATCAGGGATTTAATTCTTTTTCAACTGTATTTATTTGGATGACTACAGTTTGAGGTGCCCCCTTAAATTTTATACTCATGGCCCTGCTACAGTGCCTGTATAATTTCCCAGTGTGATTCCCCCAGTCTCCTGCCTGGGATGCTGGAGTAGGGTGTTTATAATCCAGGTGGATGTCAGAGGTTCCAGAGCCAGAGGAGGGAAGAGGATGTTGTTTCACGCTCCAGATACACACTGTGCTTTAACCCTTGTGAAAACAAGCTGAATCCTGTTGGGCCCTCCCTGGTACAAAAACCTCTCTGTGTGCCCTGTTTCTTGTTTGTAGATAAAGGCTTTAGTCTCCTAGACCTTCCCTAAGTTCCAAAGAGCAGACTAAAGCTATTACTAATTAAGAAAGTGAGGGAAAGCAAAAACAAAGGAAAAGCAAGCCCAACATAATCTTTTCCATGATTGCTAGCTTAAACTAATGGCTTGATTTATTTCCCCAAACTATTGAGATAATGACCTGTGGCTTCAACCATCTGGACCCAAGTGGACTTATTATTTGTGACACTGGGAGGGTCAACTGAGAACTGAAACTCTTGAACCATAAAGAAGGCTCTAAGTAAATGATAAAATGTCTCTATCATTACTTGTGCTCACTCCTAGTAAAAGTTAAGAGATCATAAGACCATAAATTACTAGTTTGTTATACAGGAACATGTAAATCAATCACAATCACTAATGGCACATCAAGTCACAAGTCATCAAGGTGGTGCCCAGAAGTCTGCAACTGAGGTTTTATCAGGAAGCTGAAATTGCAAAGACCCCCTCTCCTTTTCTTTTTTGGCTTTTAAAAACACTGCACTGTCACTAAAAATTGGCACTTGCCATCTATGTCTACAAGAATTAAATCATGTGCTGTTGCAGCTGTTGACCTTCAACACTCCCTGAAAGGAGTTCAGGGTGGAGATCAGGAATAAGACTCTGTGCTCTGGGAGAAACTGGTAGAACAGGTCTTCTGATGGTTAGATATTTTCAAGAGCCGATTTAATGAGCCCAATTCTTGTATCTCTTTATATCTAGGAAAGCACTAAAATCCTTCATGGTGACCTTATATCTAGGAAAGCACTAAAATCCTTCATGGTAACATTCACGAGACTAGCAGAAAATTTCTGCAAAAACTATGTGCTTAATTGCATGTACTCCACCTTCACCAAAATCAAATATAAACGGACCTTCCCCCTAGCTTTTTGGAGAAGTTTATCACAGCCATCTGAAATGCTGTCTCCTGGGCTATAGTACTCATTTTGCCCCAAATAAAACTTGACTCACAGCTCTCAGGTTATACACTTTTTTCCCAGTCATCAGTATGGTGACCACAAATAAGGGACCCAGAGTGGACATCTCTCCTTCACCTGAACTCTATGAGGAACCAGAGCCTTAGTGCCAGCAGAGGACCCCAGTGCCCATCCGCCTCCTCAGGAAGTCCAGATGAATTTGGGTAAGTCTCTCCTGGTTCTTGTTTCTACCATACTGTTTGATGATCCTGAGTGTTATTTGGCAGTGTATAGCAGGTACTTGCCCACCCCGAGCTGAATGATACTGCAGGGGGTGGGCGGGGTGGGGGTGTGCTCAGTTGAAAGATACCAACAAATTATCCACCCAGTTGAAAGGTACTGAGGGAACCTGGTTGAAAAATACAGAGGAACACCCACCCAGCTGAAAGATACTGGTAAGGGGGTGGGTGGCTCAGTTGGAAGATACCAGGCTCAGCTATAAGAGACTGAGTGGTGTTGGCTGAGTGTTTGGGTAACAGGTTGATCTGATGCTTTTCCTCAAGTCAGCTTCCTTAATAGAATTTGTGAAGATAAAAGTGAAGATAGGGGCTTCCCAGGTGGCGCAGTGGTTGAGAGTCCGCCTACCGATGCAGGGGACACGGGTTCGTGCCCCGGTCCGGGAAGATCCCACATGCCGTGGAGCGGCTGAGCCCGCGAGCCATGGCCACTGAGCCTGCGCGTCCGGAGCCTGTGCTCCGCAATGGGAGAGGCCACGACAGTGAGAGGCCCGCGTACCGCAAAAAAAAAAAAAAAAAAAAGTGAAGATATTACATGAGAGCATTTGCTCCGAAGAAAAGGGACATGATTCCTCCCAGTTATGGCTTTCCTGGGGAACTGAGATATTTACAGAGTAGTGGAAGCAAGAGTCCTCATACCGTGCAGTGGTCCCATAGGGAAGCTCACTCATTAATTAAAACACTTGCTTGTCTAAGGGTCGCAGATAAGAATTGACCATTCAGCGATCCTATCACCCGTGGTGGTCTTAGACCACCAAAGGGAGAAACTGAGACACATGAGAGGGCTGAAACGACCCTAAGGTGATGCCAGGTTTATTTATGCATGAAAACTCATACTTGCAAGTACATACTTAATTGAGGAAATTATACTAAAGGAGATCTCAACCTAAAATGACCAAATTTGGGATCAGGGACATGACTCCTCCCAGTTATGGCTTTCCTGGGGAACTGAGATATTTAGAGTAGTGGAAGCAAGAGTCCTCATACCGTGCAGTGGTCCCATAGGGAAGCTCACTCATTAATTAAAACACTTGCTTGTCTAAGGGTCGCAGATAAGAATTGACCATTCAGCGATCCTATCACCCGTGGTGGTCTTAGACCACCAAAGGGAGAAACTGAGACACATGAGAGGGCTGAAACGACCCTAAGGTGATGCCAGGTTTATTTATGCATGAAAACTCATACTTGCAAGTACATACTTAATTGAGGAAATTATACTAAAGGAGATCTCAACCTAAAATGACCAAATTTGGGATCTTTTCATATAACAAAATTGATATTTTTGCACACACAGTTAGAAATTGCCAGCCATAAGACTGAACAGACTGAATGGAATGCTTACTTTGGTATCCAGAAGCTTCTAAAAGAGGAAATGATAGAATAATTTCCTGAAACTATATCAGAACTAAAGAAGGCTACCAGCCCTCTGTCTCTGCCTCAGTCCCTCCCTCTGGCCCTCCCACAGGTACTCTTTTATCTGAACTGCCAGGCTCAGATACCATCTCCTTCCCTCTTCCAGCTCCTCTACCTCCTGCTGCTCCCCTCTCCCCAGCAAAGGAGGATAAATAGTCAGAAGTGATTATAACTCCCTTTAATGAGAAACCTATTACAGGGAGAGATGAATCATCCTCGGTGCTTACATACACACCCTCAACCCAAACAGAACTTAGATCCTTGCCTAAGGAATTTCCCGATCCAAGTCAGGATCCATGGGGAATTGCTAAGGAATTTGAATTAACCATCCAGACCTACAAGCAGGGGTTTTCAGACCTATATCTATTAATACAACTATTAGTTCTGAAAGCAAAGAAAGGGAATGGATAGAGAAGCCAGAATGGAAATGCCCCTTAATGGATTTGGAATTACATACTACAGAGGCTCACACTGAATGCAAGGAATTAGCTCAGAAATTACTCGAAATTATCCCTGAGCTTTTTCCAAAAACCATAAGCAGCATGCATTTGAAATTTTTTGGGTTCACTTATCACAGGTTTTTTCAATCAGTACCACATAATTTTATGTTGGTTGAATCTGTGGATGCAGAACTGAGAGTATGGAGGACGACTGTAAAGTTATATATGGATTTTTTATTTTGTGGGTGTTGGTGGCCCTAATTCTTATATCGTTCAAAGGACAAGTGTACATAAAAATATCTGTTTTGAGCTACGGAATTAGAATCTCCTACTACTCATCTGTTTTGAGAGAGTTTTAGATGTTTTTTGCTTTTGGGCTACTCCATTATTTTGTGCCTATGTGTCCATAACTGCTAGATAACCATTATGTATTTTGTCTTTTATAAGTATAAACAGTTCTTTATATAATTAATTATTTTTAAATTCTAAACATAATCTTGTATGATACTTAGATGTCAATATCTATTTTCTTTTTGTTTGTATTTTTCTGGTCTTTCTATTCCTGTTCTTTTATTTATGACATAACTAAGATATTCTGTCTTAGATGTACAGAGCATATATTTGAGTTTTGCTTCTAATATGAATTAGTTTCTTTTAATACATAAATTTAATAATTTATTTTTATAAATATTTCAGATATATTGTCTGATATTTCATCATATATTACATTATACTTTCTGTTTTTTATGCTTTAACAACTTCTCCTGGCTTTCTTCAACCTCTCTGGCAAAGTCCCCACCTCCATTTTACTCTTATCATCCTAGCCATTACATTTGGATATTAACAATACTGGGTCATTGATCTTTCAGCTTCACATCCATATATGTAACCACCACTGGGAACTCTCTACTTGAATATCATAAACTCACCCCAAGCTCAGCATGTCAAATGTAATTCATAATATATACTACCTCCCTCCCACTAAACGAGAAATTAAAAACCAATAAACAAACCTCTTTTATAGTGTATGGCATTCTTGTCTATCCATGTACATCTTTGTTGCACAGCCTAGAAAATTTGAAGTTATCCGAAACACCTCCTCCTCCTCATGCCCTCAGGTGTCATTAACTATTCATGGCATGTGTCTCAATTTTACCTCATATGTATCACTTGAATCCATTTATCTCTATGTATATTGCCACAACCTAAGTTAAGTTACTATCACCTTGCCCCTGAAATGCTGTGTTTTCTTGACATTGATATCACATATTTTTTAGTTTTTGAATTTCTAGTTCAGTAAAAAATTTCATTGGAATCTTGTTAAGAACTGCACTGAATCTATAGATGTTTTGTGTAGTGCAGACATTTAAGAAAAATTAATTCTTTAAATCAATGAACATGAGATATCTTTACATTTACTTTGCCTTCTTCAATTTCTTTCATAAACGTCTTCTAATTTTTTAGTGTAGAGACTTTTCACCTTGGTTAAATTTATCCTAAGCTATTCCATTGTTTTTGAAGCTAGTGTAATTGGTATTGTTTTATTTGATTCTCTTTAAAATAACTTGTTGTTTGAGTACAGAAACACTACTGATTTTTATAATTTGTTTTGTGTCCTGTAACTTTACTTAGTTTTTTAGATATAACAGGTTTTGGTGAAATCTTTAGAATTTTCTATAGATAAAATAATCTCATGTACAGAGACAATTGTTCTTCTTCCTTTCTAATTCTGGAGACTTTATCTCTTTTTCTTGTCTAATTGCTGTAGCTAGGAATTCTAGTTCTATGTTGAAAAGGGACAGTGAGAATGGGAGTCTTTGCCTTGACATTAGAGAAAAAGGTTTCAAAGTTTCATCATTGACTATAATGTGAGCTCTGGGCTTGTCATCTACTGCCTTTATTACATTGAGGCATATTCCTTCTATACCTAATTTTTGGGGAGTTTGTATCATGAATAAATGTTGAGTTTTGTCAAATGATATTTCTGTGTCTATTGAGATGAGTTTATGACTTTTATCTTTCATCCCATTGATGTGGTGTACCACATTTATTGTTTTGCATGTGTTGAACCATCCTTGCATCAGAGGGATGAATCTCATTTTATCTTGGTCAGTGAAACTTTTAATGTGCTGATGAATAAAATTTATGAATATTTTATTAGAAATTTTATGCATCTATATTTATTAAGAGTATTGGCCTGTATTTCTTTTTTTCTTGCAGTGTTCTTTCTGGTTTTGGTGTCATGGTAATGCTAGCCTTGTAAAACAAGTGTAAAGTGTTCCCTCCTTTTTCATTTTTTGGAAAGGTTTGAGAAGGATTAGTATTCATTCTTTCTTAAGTATTTGGTAGAAATTATTAGTGAAGCCATCCAAAGGCCCAGGACTTTTCTGTGTTGGGAGAGTTATGAACACTGATTCAATCAACTTATTTAATACTGATCTGTTCAGCTTTTCTATTTCTTTCTAATTCAGTTTGGTAAGTTGTATATGTCTAGGAACATATCCATTTTTCTAGGTTGTCTAGTTTGTTGCTGTGTAGTTGTTAATGATAGTTTCTTATGATCCTTTGTATTTCTGTGGTAAAGTCTCTTTCATTTCTGATTTTGTTGATTTAAGCTCTCTTTTTTTCCTCAGTTAGTCCAGCTAAAGGCTTGTCAATTTTGTTTATCTTTTCAAAGAACTACATTTTAGCTTTTTTAACCTTTTCTATTGTTTTCCTATTCTTTATTTCATTTATTTCTGCTGTACTTTTTATTATTATCTTCTGCTAACTTTGACCTTTGTTTTTTCTTCTTTTTCTACTTCCCTTGGTTGTATTGTTAGGGTGTTCATTGAAATTTTTCTATTTTCTTGATGTATGCATATAAAGCAAGAAGTTTTCCTGTTAGAATTTTTGCTGCATCTCATAGGTTTTGTTATGTTCTGTTTCTATTTTTGTTTGTCTCAAGCTACTTTTAGATTTCCCTTTTAATTCCTTTTTTGATCCATGTATGGCTCAGAAGAGTGTTATTTAATTTCAACATTTTGGGTGAATTTTCCAGTTTTTTAAAATTTTTATTTACTTGGTTGTGATGGCTCTTAGGTGCAACAGGTGGACTTTTTAGTTGCAGATCCAGGTCTCCTTAGTGTGGCATATGAACTCTTAGTTGTGGCATGCATGTGGGATATAGTTCCCTGATCAGAGATCAAACCTGGTCCCCCTTTGTAGGGAGCGTTGGGTTTATCCACTGCACCACCAGGGAAGCCCCTCCAGTTTTTCTTTCATTATTAATTCCTAGTTTCACACCTTTGTGATCAAGAAATATGCTTGATGTGATTTCAGTCTACTTAAATGTGCTAAGCATTGTTTTGTGGCCCAAGGTATGATCTATTCTAGAAAATGTTCCATTATGCTTGAAAATTATGTGTATTCTACTGTTATGGGTTGGAATGTTCTGTAAATGTCTGTTAGGTCCATTTAGTCCATAGTATTATTCAAATCTGCTATATCCTTATTGTTATAGTTTGGACAATAATACCTATTGTATAAAGTAGGTTGTTGAAGTCCCTGACTGTTATTGTATTGCTGTTTATTTCTCACTTTAGTTCTGTTAGTATTTGCTCTATATGTTTAAGATACTTCAATGATGAGTGTATAAATATTAACAACTGTTGTATCAGTTGATTTATCCGTATATCAATTTATAAGGATCTTCTTTGTGTCTTTTGATAATTTTTAGTTTCAAGTCTATTTTGTCTTATAAAATACAGTTAGCACTGTTTTCATTAAATTACCATTTGAAATACCTTTTTCCATCCCTCAGTTTCAATGTACATGTGCACTTAAAGCAAAATGAAATTCCTTAGACACAGCATATCACTATATTTCTTTTCTTTTCTGTTTTTTTTACATATTTATTGGAGTATAATTGCTTTACAATGGTGTGTTAGTTTCTGCTTTATAACAAAGTGAATCAGTTATACATATATTCCCATAGCTCCTCCCTCTTGCATCTCCCTCCCTCCTACCCTCCATATCCCACCCCTCCAGGTGGTCACAAAACACCGGGCTGATCTCCCCGTGCTATGCGGTGGCTTCCCAGAAGCTATCTATTTTACGTTTGGTAGTGTATACATGATCATGCCAGTCTCTCGCTTTCTGACAGCTTACACTTCCCCCTCACTATATCCCCAAGTACATTCTCTAGTAGATCTGTGTCATTTTCCCTGTCTTAACCCTAGATTATTCATGACATTTTTTCCCTTAAATTCCATATGTGTGTGTGTGTGTGTGTGTGTGTGTGTGTATACGGTATTTGTCTTTCTCTTTCTGAATTACTTAACTCTGTATGACAACTCTAGTTTCATCCACCTCATTACAAATAGCTCAATTTCGTTTCTTTTTATGGCTGAGTAATATTCCATTGTATATATGTGCCACATCTTCTTTATCCACTCATCCGATGATGGACACTTAGGTTGTTTCCATTTCTGGGTGATTGTAAATAGAGCTGCAATGAATATTTTCATACATGACTCTTTTTGAATTATGGTTTTCTCAGGGTATATGCCCAGAAGTAGATTGCTGGGTCACATGGTAGTTTTATTTGTAGATTATTAAAGAAACTCCATACTGTTCTCCATAATGGCTGCACCAATTAACATTCCCACCAGCAGTGCAAGAATGTTCCCTTTTCTCCACACCCTCTCCAGCATTTATTGTTTCTAGATTTTTTGATGATGGCCATTCTGACTGGTGTGAGATGATATCTCATTGTAGTTTTGATTTGCATTTCTCTAATGATTAATGATGTTGAGCATTCTTTCATGTGTTTG
>NW_020172149.1:53352-60593 GCF_003031525.2 Neophocaena asiaeorientalis asiaeorientalis
TGTATTGATCTTTGCTATTGTTTCCTTCATTTCTTTTCCATTTATTTCTGATCTGCTTTTTATGATTTTTCTCCTTCTGCTAACTTTGGGGTGTTTTTGTTCTTTTTTCTCTAATTGCTTTAGGTGCAAGGTTAGGTTGTTTATTCGAGATGTTTCCTATTTATTAAGGTGTGCTGGTATTGCTATAAAGTTCCCTCTTAGAACTGCTTTTGCTGCATCCCATAGGTTTTGGGTCGTCGTGTCTCCATTGTCATTTGTTTCTAGGTATTTTTTTATTTCCTCTTTGATTTCTTCAGTGATCAACTTCATTATTAAGTACTGTATTGTTTACCCTCCATGTGTTTGTATTTTTTACAGATATTTTCCTGTAACTGATATCTAGTCTCATGGTGGTGTTGTCAGAAAAGATACTTGACACAATTTCAAATTTCTTAAATTGACCAAGGCTTGATTTGTGACCCAATATATGATCTATCCTGGAGAATGTTCCATGAGCACTTGAGAAAAATGTGTATTCTGTTGTTTTTGGATGGAGTGTCCTATAAATATCAATTAAGTCCATTTTGTTCAATGTCATTTAAAGCTTGTGTTTCTTATTTATTTCCATTTTGGATGATCTGTCCGTTGGTGAAAGTGGGGAGTTAAAGTCCCCTATTATGGATATGTTACTGTCGATTTCCCCTTTTATGGCAGTTAGTATTAACCTTATGTATTGAGGTGCTCCTATGTTGGGTGCATAAATATTTACAATTGTTATATCATCTTCTTGGATTGATCCCTTGATCATTATGTAGTGTCCTTCTTTGTCTCTTCTAATAATCTTTATTTTAACATCTATTTTGTACGATATGAGAATTGCTACTCCAGCTTTTTTTGGTTTCCATTTGCATGGAATATCATTTTCCATCCCCTTACTTTCAGTCTGTATGTGTCTCTAGGTGTGAAGTGGGTCTCTTGTAGACAGCATATATATGGGTCTTGTTTTTGTATCCATTCAGCCAATCTGTACCTTTTGGTGTGAGCATTTAGTCCATTTACATTTAAGGTAATTATCGATGTGTATGTTCCTATTCCCATTTTCCAAATTGTTTTGGGTTCGTTATTGTAGGTCTTTTCCTTCTCTTGTGTTTCTAGCCTAAAGAAGTTCCTTTAGCATTTGTTGTAAAGCTGGTTTGGTGGTGCTGAACTCTCTCGGCTTTTGCTTGTCTGTAAAGGTTCTAATTTCTCCGTCAAATCTGAATGAGATCCTTGCTTGGTAGAGTAATCTTGGTTGCAGGTTTTTCTCCTTCATCACATTCAGTTTGTCCTGTCACTCCCTTCTGGCTTGCAGAGTTTCTGCTGAGAGATCAGCTGTCAAGCTTACGGGGATTCCCTTGTGTCTTATTAGTTTTTTTAACCCTGCTGCTTTAAATATTCTTTGTTTGTATTTAATATTTGACAGTTTGATTAATATATATCTTGGTATATTCCTCCTTGGATCTATCCTGTGTGGGACTCTCTGTGCTTCCTGGACTTGATTAACTATTTCCTTTACCATATTAGGGAAATTTTCATCTATAATCTCTTCAAATATATTCTCAGTCCCTTTCTTTTTCTCTTCTTCTTCTCGAAACACTATAATTCGAATGTTGGTGCTTTTAATGTTGTCCCAGAGGTCTCTGAGTCTGTCCTCAGTTCTTTTCATTCTTTTTTCTTTATTCTGCTCTGCAGTAGTTATTTCTACTATTTTATCTTCCAGGTCACTTATCCGTTCTTCTCCCTCAGTTATTCTGCTATTGATCCCATCTAGAGTATATATTATTTTATTTAATATGTTGTTCATCATTGTTTGTTTCATCTTTAGTTCTTCTAGGTCCTTGTTAAATGTTTCTTGCATTTTGTCTATTCTATTTCCAAGATTTTGGATCATCTTTACTATCATTATTCTGAATTGATTTTCAGGTAGACTGCCTATTTCCTCTTCATTTGTTAGGTCTTGTGTGTTTTTATCTTGGTCCTTCACCTGCTGTGTGTTTTTCTGTCTTCTCATTTTGCTTATCTTACTGTGTTTGGGGTCTTCTTTTTGCAGGTTGCAGGTTCATAGTTCCCATTGTTTTTGATGTCTGTCCCCAGTGGCTAAGGCTGGTTCAGTGTGTTGTGTAGGTTTCCTTTTGGAGGGGACTAGTGCCCGTGTTGTGGTGGATGAGGCTGGATCTTGTCTCTCTAGTGGGCAGGTCCACGTCTCGTGGTGTGTTTTGGGGTGTCTGTGGACTTATTATGATTTTAGGCAGCCTCCCTTCTAATTGTTAGGCTTCTTTTCCTGTTTTGCTAGTTGTTTGGCATAGGGTGTCCAGCACTGTAGCTTGCTGGTCATTGAGTGAAGCTGGGTGCTGGTGTTGAGATGGAGGTCTCTGGGAGATTTTTGCCATTTGATATTATGTGGAGCTGAGAGGTCTGTTGTGGACCAGTGTCCTGAAGTTGGCTCTCAAAGCTTGTGTTTCTTATTTATTTCCATTTTGGATGATCTGTCCGTTGGTGAAAGTGGGGAGTTAAAGTCCCCTATTATGGATATGTTACTGTCGATTTCCCCTTTTATGGCAGTTAGTATTAACCTTATGTATTGAGGTGCTCCTATGTTGGGTGCATAAATATTTACAATTGTTATATCATCTTCTTGGATTGATCCCTTGATCATTATGTAGTGTCCTTCTTTGTCTCTTCTAATAATCTTTATTTTAACATCTATTTTGTACGATATGAGAATTGCTACTCCAGCTTTTTTTGGTTTCCATTTGCATGGAATATCATTTTCCATCCCCTTACTTTCAGTCTGTATGTGTCTCTAGGTGTGAAGTGGGTCTCTTGTAGACAGCATATATATGGGTCTTGTTTTTGTATCCATTCAGCCAATCTGTACCTTTTGGTGTGAGCATTTAGTCCATTTACATTTAAGGTAATTATCGATGTGTATGTTCCTATTCCCATTTTCCAAATTGTTTTGGGTTCGTTATTGTAGGTCTTTTCCTTCTCTTGTGTTTCTAGCCTAAAGAAGTTCCTTTAGCATTTGTTGTAAAGCTGGTTTGGTGGTGCTGAACTCTCTCGGCTTTTGCTTGTCTGTAAAGGTTCTAATTTCTCCGTCAAATCTGAATGAGATCCTTGCTTGGTAGAGTAATCTTGGTTGCAGGTTTTTCTCCTTCATCACATTCAGTTTGTCCTGTCACTCCCTTCTGGCTTGCAGAGTTTCTGCTGAGAGATCAGCTGTCAAGCTTACGGGGATTCCCTTGTGTCTTATTAGTTTTTTTAACCCTGCTGCTTTAAATATGCTTTCTTTGTATTTAATATTTGACAGTTTGATTAATATATATCTTGGTATATTTCTCCTTGGATCTATCCTGTGTGGGACTCTCTGTGCTTCCTGGACTTGATTAACTATTTCCTTTACCATATTAGGGAAATTTTCAACTATAATCTCTTCAAATATTTTCTCAGTCCCTTTCTTTTTCTCTTCTTCTTCTCGAAACACTATAATTCGAATGTTGGTGCTTTTAATGTTGTCCCAGAGGTCTCTGAGTCTGTCCTCAGTTCTTTTCATTCTTTTTTCTTTATTCTGCTCTGCAGTAGTTATTTCTACTATTTTATCTTCCAGGTCACTTATCCGTTCTTCTCCCTCAGTTATTCTGCTATTGATCCCATCTAGAGTATATATTATTTTATTTAATATGTTGTTCATCATTGTTTGTTTCATCTTTAGTTCTTCTAGGTCCTTGTTAAATGTTTCTTGCATTTTGTCTATTCTATTTCCAAGATTTTGGATCATCTTTACTATCATTATTCTGAATTGATTTTCAGGTAGACTGCCTATTTCCTCTTCATTTGTTAGGTCTTGTGTGTTTTTATCTTGGTCCTTCACCTGCTGTGTGTTTTTCTGTCTTCTCATTTTGCTTATCTTACTGTGTTTGGGGTCTTCTTTTTGCAGGTTGCAGGTTCATAGTTCCCATTGTTTTTGATGTCTGTCCCCAGTGGCTAAGGCTGGTTCAGTGTGTTGTGTAGGTTTCCTTTTGGAGGGGACTAGTGCCCGTGTTGTGGTGGATGAGGCTGGATCTTGTCTCTCTAGTGGGCAGGTCCACGTCTCGTGGTGTGTTTTGGGGTGTCTGTGGACTTATTATGATTTTAGGCAGCCTCCCTTCTAATTGTTAGGCTTCTTTTCCTGTTTTGCTAGTTGTTTGGCATAGGGTGTCCAGCACTGTAGCTTGCTGGTCATTGAGTGAAGCTGGGTGCTGGTGTTGAGATGGAGGTCTCTGGGAGATTTTTGCCATTTGATATTATGTGGAGCTGAGAGGTCTGTTGTGGACCAGTGTCCTGAAGTTGGCTCTCTCACCTGTAAGGCACAGCTATGACTCCTGGCTGCAGCACAAAGAGCCTTTCATCCACATGGCTCAGAATAAAAGGGAGGAAAAAGTAGAGAGAAAGAATTAGTAGAAGTAGGAAGAAATAAAGAAGGAATGAAAGAAAGAAAGGAGGGAAGGAAGGAAAGAAGAAAGAAAGAAAGAAAGAAAGAAAGAAAGAAAGAAAGAAAGAAGAAGTAAAGAAGGAAAGAAAGAAAGAATGGAGAGAAGGATGGACGGAGGGAGGAACGGTGGGTGGAAGGAAGGAAGGAAGGAGGGAAGGAAGTAGAAAAGAAAGAAAGAAAGAAGATAAAGTAAAATATAATAAACTTATTAAATTAAAAAATAATTATTAAGAAAACAAAACGGACGTATAGAACCTTAGGACAAATGTGGAAGCAAAGCTATACAGACAAAATCTCACACAGAAGCATATACATACACACTCACAAAATGAGGAAAAGGGGAAAAATCATAAATCTTGTTCTCAAAGTCCACCTCCTCAATTTGGGATTATTCATTATCTATTCATGAATTCCACAGATGCAGGGTACATCAAGTTGATTGTGGAGTTTTAATCCGCTGCTTCTGAGGCTGCTGAGATTTCCCTTTCTTTCCTTTGTTCTCACAGCTCCCAGGGGCTCAGCTTTAGATTTGGCCCCGCCTCTGTGTGTAGGTCACTGGAAGGCGTCTGGTTTTTGCTCAGACAGGACAGGGTTAAAGTAGCCGCTGATTCGGGGGCTCTGGTTCACTCAGGCCGGGTGGAGGGAGGGGCACAGAGTGCAGGGCGAGCCTGCTGCAGAGGCCGGCGTGACGTTGCACCAGCCTGAGGCCTGAGGTGATCATTGAGATAGACCTGTAATAGTGGTTAAGATGTTTAAAGACAAAAAAATGAAAGCTCACAGTATTCAAGGCTGTATAGGTTTACAAAATACCTGTTTATGACAATGAAACAGAACAATCAGCTTCAAAATTTAAAAGCTACATTGGTTCTCCCTGCTACATCTTGTTTTATTACAGGTAAATGGTGCATACATAATCCCCCACATGCGTTTACAACTCTGATGTATTTTAGAAGGCATCTTGTGTGAATGAAAAGAACAACTCACGTGTTTTCTTTTTGTGTGGCCTCATATTTAATTCACCCTCCAGAGCAGTAGATCAATAGTTATGTGCCAAGAAACTGCTTTCCAGTAGTGTTGTGGAGTAGGAAAAAGCACAGAGAAATCAATTTCTCTTTCCTGTCTCAGGAGACTCAGTGCCTTTCATATTGCTCATGGCAACAGTAGTCTCAGCTTTTTATCTGCATTCTCTAAACTCTAAACATCGGCAGTAAACAGGACCACATTCAGAATGATTGAAAATGCTTTACTTGTCATCATTAGCACTGTTACTGATAAATTATTAAGCTCCTATTTGTGAAATTGCTGAAATGAGCATTGTATGAAGCAAGTTTGATATGAATTCTCTGGAGGTTTAATACTTAAAATTGTGCATGAAAATGAAGGCTAAGTATGTACAGGATTTTGAAAAGTGGGAGAAAAATGCCCAATATGTTGACAGGCAAGAACAATAGCATCTAGTTCTGTGTTCCACCTCTTTTATTGAACTCTCAAGCTCTTTAGTTGTTAAATCATTTTTAGCATGTTCCAAGTGATCCAGACCTTGTAAGAGTTCATATTTTAAGTCAAGTTATTGACAGTGTCTTATTTTATCATTATACATTTTCTCTATTCATTTGACAGGACCTATAAAAGTCAGTATTTTAAATCATTTCGTTTTTGGCTGCTGTTTCTTTTGCTAATGACAAGTGCTCTTCTAAGCAAATACTGGGGTATAGAAAAATAAAACTGTAACTATAGACTATTTAGAAAACAGAATGAGATCACTGTACATCTGTACTTCTTATGTCATGTGGCCAGAACAGTAGTCCAAGGAAAATTCATAGCCACAGATATTTTCACATTAACTGAGAAAGATTAAAAATAAATAAGCCTACTAGCCAACTCAAGAGTTATAAAAAGAACAAGAAAACCAGTATGACAGAAAGAGTAAAGACTTAATAAATGTAAAGATGGATGAATCAGAAAGCAGAAAGAAAGGAATTAAAAATTAAATGCAAGATCTTGTTCTTTGATTAAACAACAACAAAATAGGTAAATTTCTGGAAAGAACAAAGGGGAAATGAGAAAAAATTAATATATAATGAGAAAATATAAAGGGAATGTAACAATGAATGGAGTGTTTTATGGGAAATATTTTATAAAGTCCATGAGAAAACTGGAACATCTTAATGAAATGAATGCTTTTCTTGGATACTGTAAACAGTGAAAAGGAACTCAGAAAGAAATACAAAACCTGAAATTAATGACAATATAAGAAAAGTTTAAAAGGACTCTTCCTCTGAAATACGTATGGTCCAGAATCTTCAACTCTGAATATTTTATTTCTTCTACCTTTTCAAGTATTTGTAAACATAGACAATGTTAGAAATATTTCTGTACCATTTTCAACATGGTAATACGAGGGCTGGAGAAAAGAATCAGAGCTTGAAAAGGAACCTAAATATTCTTCTACAAAAATGGATTTAAAAACCTAAAGAAAGAAAAACACAGCAACTAAGTCCAGAAGCATGTTAGAAATCATCAAACTGAGCTTATCTAAGGGTTGGATCAGTGTAAAGAAATTTTAAACTATAATGTACTAAGTGGTAAAAATCCTCGGATCATATTAATAGATACTGAAAAGGCAGGTGATACAATTCAATATAGGTTATTGAATACAATTCAATAAAGGGAATTTTCAGTAAACTAGGAATAAAATAAATTTGATATATCTCATGATCTATCAATTTTAAAGTGACTCACCAGGGAATTC
>NW_020172149.1:61101-63291 GCF_003031525.2 Neophocaena asiaeorientalis asiaeorientalis
AATCAGCTTTAAAATTTAAAAGCTACATTGGTTCTCCCTGCTACATCTTGTTTTATTGCAGGTAAATGGAGCATACATAATCCTCCACATGTGTTTACAACTCTGATGTATTTTAAAAGGCATCTTGTGTGAATGAAAAGAACAACTCACGTGTTTTCTTTTTGTGTGGCCTCATATTTAATTCACCCTCCAGAGCAGTAGATCAATAGTTATGTGCCAAGAAACTGCTTTCCAGTAGTGTTGTGGAGTAGGAAAAAGCACAGAGAAATCAATTTCTCTTTCCTGTCTCAGGAGACTCAGTGCCTTTCATATTGCTCATGGCAACAGTAGTCTCAGCTTTTTATCTGCATTCTCTAAACTCTAAACATCGGCAGTAAACAGGACCACATTCAGAATGATTGAAAATGCTTTACTTGTCATCATTAGCACTGTTACTGATAAATTATTAAGCTCCTATTTGTGAAATTGCTGAAATGAGCATTGTATGAAGCAAGTTTGATATGAATTCTCTGGAGGTTTAATACTTAAAATTGTGCATGAAAATGAAGGCTAAGTATGTACAGGATTTTGAAAAGTGGGAGAAAAATGCCCAATATGTTGACAGGCAAGAACAATAGCATCTAGTTCTGTGTTCCACCTCTTTTATTGAACTCTCAAGCTCTTTAGTTGTTAAATCATTTTTAGCATGTTCCAAGTGATCCAGACCTTGTAAGAGTTCATATTTTAAGTCAAGTTATTGAGAGTGTCTTATTTTATCATTATACATTTTCTCTATTCATCTGACAGGACCTATAAAAGTCAGTATTTTAAATCATTTCATTTTTGGCTGCTGTTTCTTTTGCTAATGACAAGTACTCTTCTAAGCAAATACTGGGGTATAGAAAAATAAAACTGTAACTATAGACTATTTAGAAAACAGAATGAGATCACTGTACATCTGTACTTCTAATTTTTAGCATGTTCCAAGTGATCCAGACCTTGTAAGAGTTCATATTTTAAGTCAAGTTATTGACAGTGTCTTATTTTATCATTATACATTTTCTCTATTCATTTGACAGGACCTATAAAAGTCAGTATTTTAAATCATTTCGTTTTTGGCTGCTGTTTCTTTTGCTAATGACAAGTGCTCTTCTAAGCAAATACTGGGGTATAGAAAAATAAAACTGTAACTATAGACTATTTAGAAAACAGAATGAGATCACTGTACATCTGTACTTCTTATGTCATGTGACCAGAACAGTACTCCAAGGAAGATTCATAGCCACAGATATTTTCACATTAGCTGAGAAAGATTAAAAATAAATAAGCCTACTAGCCAACTCGAGAGTTATAAAAAGAACAAGAAAACCAGTATGACAGAAAGAGTAAAGACTTAGTAAATGTAAAGATGGATGAATCAGAACGCAGAAAGAAAGGAATTAAAAATTAAATGCAAGATCTTGTTCTTTGATTAAACAACAACAAAATAGGTAAATTTCTGGAAAGAACAAAGGGGAAATGAGAAAAAATTAATATATAATGAGAAAATATAAAGGGAATGTAACAATGAATGGAGTGTTTTATGGGAAATATTTTATAAAGTCCATGAGAAAACTGGAACATCTTAATGAAATGAATGCTTTTCTTGGATACTGTAAACAGTGAAAAGGAACTCAGAAAGAAATACAAAACCTGAAATTAATGACAATATAAGAAAAGTTTAAAAGGACTCTTCCTCTGAAATACGTATGGTCCAGAATCTTCAACTCTGAATATTTTATTTCTTCTACCTTTTCAAGTATTTGTAAACATAGACAATGTTAGAAATATTTCTGTACCATTTTCAACATGGTAATACGAGGGCTGGAGAAAAGAATCAGAGCTTGAAAAGGAACCTAAATATTCTTCTACAAAACTGGATTTAAAAACCTAAAGAAAGAAAAACACAGCAACTAAGTCCAGAAGCATGTTAGAAATCATCAAACTGAGCTTATCTAAGGGTTGGATCAGTGTAAAGAAATTTTAAACTATAATGTACTAAGTGGTAAAAATCCTCGGATCATATTAATAGATACTGAAAAGGCAGGTGATACAATTCAATATAGGTTATTGAATACAATTCAATAAAGGGAATTTTCAGTAAACTAGGAATAAAATAAATTTGATATATCTCATGATCTATCAATTTTAAAGTGACTCACCAGGGAATTC
>NW_020172149.1:63474-65406 GCF_003031525.2 Neophocaena asiaeorientalis asiaeorientalis
ATTCATAGCCACAGATATTTTCACATTAACTGAGAAAGATTAAAAATAAATAAGCCTACTAGCCAACTCGAGAGTTATAAAAAGAACAAGAAAACCAGTATGACAGAAAGAGTAAAGACTTAGTAAATGTAAAGATGGATGAATCAGAACGCAGAAAGAAAGGAATTAAAAATTAAATGCAAGATCTTGTTCTTTGATTAAACAACAACAAAATAGGTAAATTTCTGGAAAGAACAAAGGGGAAATGAGAAAAAATTAATATATAATGAGAAAATATAAAGGGAATGTAAAAATGAATGGAGTGTTTTATGGGAAATATTTTATAAAGTCCATGAGAAAACTGGAACATCTTAATGAAATGAATGCTTTTCTTGGACACTGTAAACAGTGAAAAGGGACTCAGAAAGAAATACGAAACCTGAAATTAATGACAATATAAGAAAAGTTTAAAAGGACTCTTCCTCTGAAATACGTATGGTCCAGAATCTTCAACTCTGAATATTTTATTTCTTCTACCTTTTCAAGTATTTGTAAACATAGACAATGTTAGAAATATTTCTGTACCATTTTCAACATGGTAATACGAGGGCTGGAGAAAAGAATCAGAGCTTGAAAAGGAACCTAAATATTCTTCTACAAAAATGGATTTAAAAACCTAAAGAAAGAAAAACACAGCAACTAAGTCCAGAAGCATGTTAGAAATCATCAAACTGAGCTTATCTAAGGGTTGGATCAGTGTAAAGAAATTTTAAACTATAATGTACTAAGTGGTAAAAATCCTCGGATCATATTAATAGATACTGAAAAGGCAGGTGATACAATTCAATATAGGTTATTGAATACAATTCAATAAAGGGAATTTTCAGTAAACTAGGAATAAAATAAATTTGATATATCTCATGATCTATCAATTTTAAAGTGACTCACCAGGGAATTCTGTGGCCATCCAGCGGTTAGGACTCTGCGCTTCCATTGCCGAGGGCATGGGTTCGATCCCTGGTCGGGGAAGTAAGCTTCCGCAAGCCAGACAGCCCGGTATGCATGGATGCATGCATACATAAATAAATGAATGAATGAATGAATGAATGAAAATAAAGCAACTCCCCAGAAAGGGAGCAGCTATCCCTTCAGGGTGAGGAAGAAGACAAGAGCCCATGTGATTGCCACCATGATGTTTCCCTGTTCCCATAGGGCCACTACAGTGAGAAAAAACAACAATAACATCACACGAGAACATACAAGAAGATCCAAGGCTAAGGAAGGTGTGTTTCAACTATTAAAATATATTAACATTGGTTGTCCATGTGGGTAGTAGTATGGGTATTTTGTACTTTTTTCTTTTTGCCTCTCTGTACAGAACTTCTATTCTTTTTTCTATTGTTTTTAAAAATGAGACAACAAACATTGAGAAATCATAATTCAGAAGAGAAGAGATTTTCTTCTCTTTTCAAATGAGTGGCTTACACTGACAAAAACTCAGCATTTTACTGTCTTCAAGCCTTGTCACATAAGTGACTAAGTAAAAGCAGAAGAGAGACATTGATATATTTATGAAGTTTTAAGGCGAAAAGAAGGCTGAATCAGATTTCTATCTCGCTAACAGGGCTTTGTTCCTTGATGCAAATAATCAGCTTTGTTACCATCTCTGTTTATTCCCTCCCCACCCCCAGGATGCCTTTATCTAGTCTAACATTTCCTAAGATAACTTCATCTAGTCTAACTTTGTTTTCAGGGGTCAGTTATGTGGGCCCTTCCTTCTAGGAAATTTCCATTTCATCTAATAGTGAAATTTCTGGAATGACTACTAGGCTAACTTTTGGCCACTTCTCTCTCTAGTACAACTTTTCCTGACTCTGTGCCCCAGCAACCAAGGTGAAGGAGATGAGGAAAAGCTCTTAAGTGGAGTTAGCCAACAGCAGTGGGTCATCTACG
>NW_020172149.1:67114-72445 GCF_003031525.2 Neophocaena asiaeorientalis asiaeorientalis
AAGGCATCTTGTGTGAATGAAAAGAACAACTCACGTGTTTTCTTTTTGTGTGGCCTCATATTTAATTCACCCTCCAGAGCAGTAGATCAATAGTTATGTGCCAAGAAACTGCTTTCCAGTAGTGTTGTGGAGTAGGAAAAAGCACAGAGAAATCAATTTCTCTTTCCTGTCTCAGGAGACTCAGTGCCTTTCATATTGCTCATGGCAACAGTAGTCTCAGCTTTTTATCTGCATTCTCTAAACTCTAAACATCGGCAGTAAACAGGACCACATTCAGAATGATTGAAAATGCTTTACTTGTCATCATTAGCACTGTTACTGATAAATTATTAAGCTCCTATTTGTGAAATTGCTGAAATGAGCATTGTATGAAGCAAGTTTGATATGAATTCTCTGGAGGTTTAATACTTAAAATTGTGCATGAAAATGAAGGCTAAGTATGTACAGGATTTTGAAAAGTGGGAGAAAAATGCCCAATATGTTGACAGGCAAGAACAATAGCATCTAGTTCTGTGTTCCACCTCTTTTATTGAACTCTCAAGCTCTTTAGTTGTTAAATCATTTTTAGCATGTTCCAAGTGATCCAGACCTTGTAAGAGTTCATATTTTAAGTCAAGTTATTGACAGTGTCTTATTTTATCATTATACATTTTCTCTATTCATTTGACAGGACCTATAAAAGTCAGTATTTTAAATCATTTCATTTTTGGCTGCTGTTTCTTTTGCTAATGACAAGTGCTCTTCTAAGCAAATACTGGGGTATAGAAAAATAAAACTGTAACTATAGACTATTTAGAAAACAGAATGAGATCACTGTACATCTGTACTTCTTATGTCATGTGGCCAGAACAGTAGTCCAAGGAAAATTCATAGCCACAGATATTTTCACATTAACTGAGAAAGATTAAAAATAAATAAGCCTACTAGCCAACTCGAGAGTTATAAAAAGAACAAGAAAACCAGTATGACAGAAAGAGTAAAGACTTAGTAAATGTAAAGATGGATGAATCAGAACGCAGAAAGAAAGGAATTAAAAATTAAATGCAAGATCTTGTTCTTTGATTAAACAACAACAAAATAGGTAAATTTCTGGAAAGAACAAAGGGGAAATGAGAAAAAATTAATATATAATGAGAAAATATAAAGGGAATGTAACAATGAATGGAGTGTTTTATGGGAAATATTTTATAAAGTCCATGAGAAAACTGGAACATCTTAATGAAATGAATGCTTT
The DNA here is from genome assembly GCF_003031525.2 of Neophocaena asiaeorientalis asiaeorientalis. Taxonomy (NCBI): domain Eukaryota; kingdom Metazoa; phylum Chordata; class Mammalia; order Artiodactyla; family Phocoenidae; genus Neophocaena; species Neophocaena asiaeorientalis. The sequence goes on from NW_020172149.1 coordinate 68,349, forward strand.
TCTTGGATACTGTAAACAGTGAAAAGGAACTCAGAAAGAAATACAAAACCTGAAATTAATGACAATATAAGAAAAGTTTAAAAGGACTCTTCCTCTGAAATACGTATGGTCCAGAATCTTCAACTCTGAATATTTTATTTCTTCTACCTTTTCAAGTATTTGTAAACATAGACAATGTTAGAAATATTTCTGTACCATTTTCAACATGGTAATACGAGGGCTGGAGAAAAGAATCAGAGCTTGAAAAGGAACCTAAATATTCTTCTACAAAAATGGATTTAAAAACCTAAAGAAAGAAAAACACAGCAACTAAGTCCAGAAGCATGTTAGAAATCATCAAACTGAGCTTATCTAAGGGTTGATCAGTGTAAAGAAATTTTAAACTATAATGTACCAAGTGGTAAAAATTCTCAGATCATATTAATAGATACTGAAAAGGCAGGTGATACAATTCAATATAGGTTATTGAATACAATTCAATAAAGGGAATTTTCAGTAAACTAGGAATAAAATAAATTTGATATATCTCATGATCTATCAATTTTAAAGTGACTCACCAGGGAATTCTGTGGCCATCCAGCGGTTAGGACTCTGCGCTTCCATTGCCGAGGGCATGGGTTCGATCCCTGGTCGGGGAAGTAAGCTTCCGCAAGCCAGACAGCCCGGTATGCATGGATGCATGCATAAATAAATAAATAAATGAATGAATGAATGAATGAATGAAAATAAAGCAACTCCCCAGAAAGGGAGCAGCTATCCCTTCAGGGTGAGGAAGAAGACAAGAGCCCATGTGATTGCCACCATGATGTTTCCCTGTTCCCATAGGGCCACTACAGTGAGAAAAAACAACAATAACATCACACGAGAACATACAAGAAGATCCAAGGCTAAGGAAGGTGTGTTTCAACTATTAAAATATATTAACATTGGTTGTCCATGTGGGTAGTAGTATGGGTATTAATTCCGCAAGCCAGACAGCCCGGTATGCATGGATGCATGCATGCATAAATAAATGAATGAATGAATGAATGAAAATAAAGCGACTCCCCAGAAAGGGAGCAGCTATCCCTTCAGGGTGAGGAAGAAGACAAGAGCCCATGTGATTGCCACCATGATGTTTCCCTGTTCCCATAGGGCCACTACAGTGAGAAAAAACAACAATAACATCACACGAGAACATACAAGAAGATCCAAGGCTAAGGAAGGTGTGTTTCAACTATTAAAATATATTAACATTGGTTGTCCATGTGGGTAGTAGTATGGGTATTTTGTACTTTTTTCTTTTTGCCTCTCTGTACAGAACTTCTATTCTTTTTTCTATTGTTTTTAAAAATGAGACAACAAACATTGAGAAATCATAATTCAGAAGAGAAGAGATTTTCTTCTCTTTTCAAATGAGTGGCTTACACTGACAAAAACTCAGCATTTTACTGTCTTCAAGCCTTGTCACATAAGTGACTAAGTAAAAGCAGAAGAGAGACATTGATATATTTATGAAGTTTTAAGGCGAAAAGAAGGCTGAATCAGATTTCTATCTCGCTAACAGGGCTTTGTTCCTTGATGCAAATAATCAGCTTTGTTACCATCTCTGTTTATTCCCTCCCCACCCCCAGGATGCCTTTATCTAGTCTAACATTTCCTAAGATAACTTCATCTAGTCTAACTTTGTTTTCAGGGGTCAGTTATGTGGGCCCTTCCTTCTAGGAAATTTCCATTTCATCTAATAGTGAAATTTCTGGAATGACTACTAGGCTAACTTTTGGCCACTTCTCTCTCTAGTACAACTTTTCCTGACTCTGTGCCCCAGCAACCAAGGTGAAGGAGATGAGGAAAAGCTCTTAAGTGGAGTTAGCCAACAGCAGTGGGTCATCTACGATAAGCTATCACCCTAACCAGGAAGGGGAAATGAGAAGTGTAGCTGTTGATATTTTTCTTGTTGCTGCTTTAAAAATCAAGATTGTCCGTTTAACAGCAGGATCACCCGATCTACTTTTTCCATTCATGGTTTTCAAGCAATGAGGTGGAATGTGGGGACTGAACACATGCAGAGGCAGCATGGTAGAGAGGAAAGTCCTGACACTGACCCGCTGGGGGGCTTGATCGGCACCTGTAGAATGCCACTAGGGGAAAGATTCTTCTCCACCCGCTGCCGTGGTCCTCAGATCATCTCTGAGGTTTCGTTACAATTTCAGTTTTGATCAGTGATGACCCTGAGATACAGTCACGTTCAGTGTGGTGGAGATAGGGTTCAAGTGTAAGTCATCCAGGCTGGTAAAGTGACACCCATTCCACTCCCTGTTGCCAGCAATGCCTTAAATACTGGATCCTCGGTTTCCTCGTATGTAAGATGATTATACCACAGCAACTGTGGGCTGCTGTTTTGAGGATTAGAGAAATAATTCAGCAAAGCTAGTTCATGGTCGGTAGCTCCTAATTACTGTCGTGTAGCTGCACTGAGCAATGTAGTTGCTTAGCCACATGTTTCTACTTAAATTAAATTAACTTAATAAAAGTTCATTTTCTCAGCAGCACTAGCCCCATTTCAAGTGCTCAACAGCCACCTATGCCTAGTGGCTTCCGTATTGTATACATAGTGTATAGTGCAGATATAGAACATTTCCATCATCACAGAATGTTCCATTGGATCACACTGCTGTACATCATTAACTTTTGATTTTACACAACTACCAGAGCTTAGCGCTGAGCAAAAGCATTCTCTTTGAGTTGGAAACTCTCCTGAATGTTTACCTGTGGAGGTGAGAGTCTAATGAGGCCAGTCTTGGAAGGGTGTCCTTTGTTCACCGAGATAGAACGGAGTGATGTTTGTTTCCTAAATTAAGAGAGTCTATCAATAAGCCAGAGATATTTCAGCCCTTAAAAGATGGGAAGTTCATGCCAAGGTAGACCTCCAGAAAGGACTAATGCTTTCCACCGTGCATTTAACCAGACAACAACAGAAGAGAGGTGGGGGGGAGGATTCTGACTTTTGGGTCAGCAGAGAAAATATTCTTTGGAGGTAGAATTTGGAAAGGACAGCTAATCTGTCTTCCAAACAGATTTTCATAAATAACTGACAGGAGATGGACTGCTTCTCTCAAAGTATTAACCCAGATGATGGGGGTTAATCATTAAACCTTTTAGGTGGTGGCTTGCTTGTTTGTCTGATATTCTAATCCGGGTCACAGAATGGCTAAGGCAGCTTTTAAGTGAAGGGTGGATTTTTTTTCCCTCCGTTTGCCTTGTGTTTCCCACTTTGAAAGAATGTTGTGGCTGCTCCTTTTTCTAGTGAGTGCTATTCAAGCCAGGTACGTAGTAAGCCTTGAAATTTCAAAATAGATGAACAGTTTTCTAAATGATTGACAAGTCTCTGCCTGAAAGACTTCTTTATTTTTCTAAATCTGCCGTCGTGTCATAGCTTGAAAGTTGAGCCTGTGAATGTTTTATGCCTTTGAAATTAAAATTTCAGCCATTTAAGATGATTGCAGTTAAACTTCCAGGAGTATCTGGGGCAGTTTACTTGCAATTCTGTTGATTCGAGTTGCATTAAATGTTAGGATCTATCAGGTTCCATTTTGGAAGATTTATCGTCATATAGTGCTCTCTCTCTTTTCTCTCCCTGGCAGATGCAAAAAATGCTTTTTAAGTGAGACTTAGTCTCAGAACAGCTCTGGGAGATAAAGCAGTAAGTGAAGAAACTTGTATGTTCCTTTAAAATTTTGTTTGCTGATAACACTGCTTTCTCTCCATGGTTATCTTAAACTTGTATAGATCGCTTCTAAAGACCTGAAATCTGATATTTTCTTAAAGCAAAAAAGATTGTAGTGAAATAGAAATTGTTAGTAAAGTGATTTTGCCTGAAGTATTTAATCTGCAGTGTATGCTGGAAAATATGTGAAGTTCTGTGCTGCCCCAAACAATTTTGCAAGCCTGCACGTTTCAGCCTAGCAGAGTGGAGCAGAGGGGCCTGAGTCAGGCTCTCAGGTGTGGGCTGGGCTCTGCTTCTCACCGTTGTGGTCATTTGAACTTTGTCAGTGACTTTTCTCATCATTGAGAGGAGGGCACGTTTCACCCGCATGAGATCTTTCATAGCACAAAAC
>NW_020172149.1:74539-77602 GCF_003031525.2 Neophocaena asiaeorientalis asiaeorientalis
AAAATAAATAAATTTATATTAAAAGAAAAGAGTAAGTGGGCAGTGACCATGTAAAGACAGAAGGATGGACAACTCCTTTGGGAATTTTGGCTCTGGAGGGCAGGAGAGAGACAGCAATGGGTAGAAGAAGGAGGACTGAAAAAAGTGATTTAGTTTTGCTGTTGTTTTAATGGGAGAGAGTTGAGCATGGTTCAGAGTCAATGGACAGCCTCCAGTCAGCACTGAATGCACAGAAGAGAGGGGAAAACTGTATTGTTTAGATCCTGGGAAGGGCCGAATGGAAGCGTTCCTAATAGAGGTGGACAGAACAGCCGTTGACAGGAGGAGAAGCACCACATCTGGCCCTTCGGGGGAGGATGTGGGTAAGACATGTGCCTATGGGGGAAGTTTTGTACTTGGTGTCAGGAGGGCGGGGGAGTGTAAGTGGATGACTCGAGATGTATCAGTAACTTATAAAACAAGAGCGCCTAGTGAGAGTGAGGTTTGAGGGAAGCACTGAGATTTGGGGAGGCCTGAAGGAGCTTTGAAATAGTCATTGTGAACCACGAGAGAGAGGAAACTGATGGAGAATTCTAAGGGGATCCCGGGCAATCTGAGAGTAGGTCATCGTGAGTTTAGAGTTAAGCCGCAGGACCTGTTTTGTGATTTTCTCCAGTTACACTTGATTACCACCTAAAATGTGGGGTCAGCCACTTCAGTTTGCTAGGGCTGCTGAAACACGGTACCACAGATTGAGTGGCTTAAACAACAGAAATTTGTTTTCTCTCGTTCTGGAGGCTGGAAGTCCAAGATCAAGGTGTCAGCGGGGTCGGTTCCTTCTGAGTTCTGTGAGGGAGGGATGTGTTCCAGGCCTCTCTCCTTGGCTTCTAGATGGCTGTCTTCTCCCTGTGTCTACACGTCTTCCCTCTGTATGTGTCTGTGACAAATTTCCTGTTCTTTCAAGGACACCCATCATATTGGATTAGGGTCCACCCTAGTGATCTGATTGTAACCTGATCACCTCTGTAAAGACACTATCTCCATATATGGTTCCATTCTGAGGTACTGCGGGGTTAGAATTTTAACATATGAATTTCTTTGCCCATACTACACACATACACTCAAGTTTTCAGCTAAGAATATAAAAAGTAAAATTGTACCGGAGTTAATAAAGGGAAGGAAGCTGAGAAGGGGAGTCAGTTAATGAGGGAAAGGTGAAAGGGAAGAAGGGAATGAACTGTTTATGTCCAGGATGAGATGTGCAAATGACCTATTTGTTGACTGGCTACTAATACTGCAGATTTGGAAGAAGATAATGCAATGGGAAACACACCACACTTACAGTGATAGAATAGCCGGGAAACTCTATCCTGAACATTATGGTGACATGATTTATCATGGTCTCCAGTCTATATTGTATGAGGAAGATGAGAGAGAGATGCAGACAGACACACACCAACACCAGTGTGGCCACAGTTAGAACCCAGTGGACCAATTTTTACCCCATACCTCTTCACTTTACCTTTGGTTTTACTTCTCTTTCAGTACGCCTGGGATACAAATGAAGAATATCTCTTCAAAGCATGGTGGCTTTCTCCATGCGAAGAGTTCCCAACAGAGAAGCAACTAAGTAAGCAATGAAAAGTCTAAACTGATTGTTTGCAAGTATTATTTGAGACAGGACATTGATTCAAAACTCAATCTTGAAAATAAGGTATACATCTAATTTTTAAAGGACCCACATTTTAATTCAACATTAAAAAGAACCTTTATAATCTAGCTCAGCTTATAGTTCATATCATGTTCTAACAATGTTCTTCATTCAATAGGCACTATGAAGATAAATATAAAAATTTGTAGTTACATGTCATAAGCTTTCTACATTTCTCTCTCTCTCTCTCTCTCTCCATATATATATATTATATAAGTTGAAGTTATATATTATAAGTTGAAGATTAAGTTGCTGACAAGGTAGGTATCATTCTGAGGCCTCTTCTTTCAGCTTGTAGGCAACAGCAAATCTTTGTATGCTCACATGACCTCTTTGTTGACGGGGAAGTGGCAGGGGAGAGAGTGAGCGTTCTGCTACCTTTTTGGATGAGGGCACTAATCCTCTCTATCAGGGCTCCACCGTATGACCTCATTTAACTGTAATTATCTCCTTATAGGCCCTATCTGCAAATATTAATACATTCACATTTGGGGTTAGGACTTCAACATATGAACTTGGCCGGAGAGGCAAGGGGATAAGTGCATAGCACTCATTTTGAAAATAACTTACATATGTATAGGTTCTTCGCACCGTTGGTATCTATCATAGCTTGTTTATTTTATTCAAAGCCTTAGTACAACTTTTAAAGTTTTATATTTGACTCTGTTCTTCCGAAGGATTCTTCCCTATTTGTGGTGTGTCCTTACATCTCCATTTGTGATTCGGGTAAACCTACTGGTTTCTCTCTCCTCCATTACTTCGCTCTTGCCTTGAGCGGTGAAATGACTGATTTGATTGGTGGGCTGGAAGGATAAACTGGGCATGGGTTCTCTTCTCTTGAGGACCCGGCCTGCCCTCAGCACGCATTTTTCTGTGCTGCACCCCAAACTGAGTACAGAATTAGGCCCTGCCTGGGCAAGCTTACCCACCCACACAGCTGTCCGTGTTGTCTGTAGCTGTAGACTGTTTAGATTGGTAGGTGCCAGATTGTAAGGTGTTAAGTATCTGGCATGTTACACCAGAATATGGTGATACCTGCCTTGGTTCAGCTCTGCTTAGGTCACTATAGATCAATTTATCTCATCGCAGGACATTCTTAAAATTAGGAAGGAAATTTGCTCGCTGATAAAAGTCATATCCTCCAACGCAGCCTTTTATTTTGGTCTCCTGTCTGCTTCATTCTTTTGTCTTAATTTTACTGAGAACTTGGCAAAGAGGGTTTCTATTGATTGTCTTCCTCAGACCCACAATGTATTATGCATGGGCTGTGAATATAAGGGATAAAACAGAAGAGAAAAATTGGGGGCAGCAAAATAAACATATGATATGTGGATTTACATGTACACAAACACACACATATATACACAACACAC
>NW_020172150.1:0-36077 GCF_003031525.2 Neophocaena asiaeorientalis asiaeorientalis
CCTGAGCTCACCTCCTCCCACAGACACACCAAAATTACAACATAAAGAGCAACAATGTCTGAGAACACATAACAATAGCATAACAGTTTTTCTACAATTAAGGACGCAAAAACAAACAAACAAACAAAAAACATCCAGACAGGTACGAGGGGTAAAGATATAATCTAGTCAAGACCCACACTCTGGTGGGTGACCAACAAGTGAAAGGTAATATCACAAACACAGAGGTCTTTCCTAAGGAGCAAATGGTTTGAGCCGCACCTTGGGCACCCAAGCCCTGGGGATCAGCACTGGGAAGACGACCTCCCTGGTTTTACAACCAGCAAGGCTTACATCCAGGAGATCCAAAGAGCTGTAGGAAACCAAGGCTCCACTCTTAAGGGACTTTCATACAATCTCACTACACATCTGAACACAGAGACCGCAGATTGAAAAGTGCACGTGCTCTAGCAGGTCTACCAAGACTGCCCCAGCATACCATGTAGCGCATACCAGACACCCACTCCAGCCACCCCCAACCAAGGTGGCAACTCTCAGTGGGCACTGGCTTGTGCCAGGCTCCACCTCCATCCATCCCCCCATCCACCAAAGCAGTGGCCCCCAGCACACCCTGAGAAAAGCCCCAGCCCATGCCTGAATCAGCTCCAGCCCTCCTGCTAAAGCCACTAGGTATACACAGTCTGTATAGGGACATTCCTACACAAGAACACAATTTCAAGACTGGGAGAGGAAAATCTTTTCCCTAATTCATAGAAAGAAACACAGAAAGTCAAACACAATTAGAAGACATAGGGATTTGTTCCAAACAAAAGAATAAAATAAAACGGTAGAATAAGCAAAAAACAAACAAAAACAAACTGATGAAACAGAAAAAAGTAATTGACCTGATAAAGAGTTCAAAGCACCAGTCATAAAAATGTTCATGAAACTCAGGAGAAGAATGGAGAAACATACAGAGAATTTCAACAAAGAACCAATCAGAGTTGCAGAACCCATTAACTGAAATGAAAACTACACTAGAGGAAACCAACAGCAAATTAGACAATGCAGAATAATGTGTAAACAACCTGGAAAACAGTAGTTTAAATCACCCAGAGAGTAGCATTGATATATATACACTACCAAATGTAAAATAGATAGCTATTGGGAAGCAGCTGCATTGCACGGGGAGATCAGCTCAGTGCTTTGTGACCAGCTAGAGGAGTGTGATAGGGAAGGTGGGAGGGAGAGGCAAGAGGGAGGAGATATGGGGATACATGTATACATATAGCTGATTCACTTTGTTATACAGCAGAAACTAACATAATTGTAAAGCAGTTATACTCCAACAAAGATGTTAAAAAAAAACACTAAAAGAAAAAAATAGCAAAAATTTAAAAAATGATTTTTAAAAATTGAGAATAGTTAAGTTTTTTGTTTGTTTGTTTTAATCCATTCAGTCACTCTATGTCTCTGATTGAAGCATTTATTTAGTTACATTTAAAGTAATTATTAATAGGTATGTACTTATTGCCATTTTGTTTCTTGTTTTCTGGTTGTTTTGTAGTTTATTTTTGTTCCTTCTTTTTTTGCTCTCCTTCCTTGTGATTTTATGACTAGCTTTACTGCTATGTTTGGATTCCCTGTTCTTTTTTGAACAGGTATCTTACAGAATACCTACTGAACGCTGGCAGAAGAACTCAGACCTCCCAAAAGGCAAGAAACTCCCCACGTACCTGGGTAGGGTAAAAGAAAAAAGAAAAAACAGAGACAAAGAATAGGGACAGGACCTGCACCAGTGGGAGGGAGCTGTGAAAGAGGAAGGGTTTCCACACACTAGAAGTCCGTTCACAGGCAGAGACCGAGGGTGGTGGGGGTGGGGGAGTTTTGGTGCTGTGGAGGAGAGCACAGCAACAGGGGTGTGGAGGGCAAAGCAGAGATTCCTGCACAGATAATTGGTGCCCAACAGCACTCACCAGCCCAAGAGGCTTCTCTGCCCACCCGCCGGGACGGGTGGGGGCTGGGCGTTGAGGCTTGGGCTTCGGTCTATTCCCAGGGAGAGGACTGGGGTTGGCTGCGTGATCACAGCCTGCAGGGAGCTAGTGCATCACAGCTAGCCGGGAGGGAGTCCAGGAAAATGTCTGGAGCTGCTGAAGAGGCAAGAGACTTTTTCTTGCCTCTTTGTTTCCTGGTGCGCAAGGAGAGGAGATTAACAGCGTCACATAAAGGAGCTCCAGAGACGGGCAAGAGCTGCGGCTATCAGCACGGACCCTGGAAAGGGGCCTGAGACACTAAGGCTGCTGCTGCCACCACCAAGAAGTCTGTGTGCAAGCACAAGTCACTATCCCCATCTCCCCTCCCAGAAGGCTGTGCAGCCCACCACTGCCAGGGTCCCAGGATCCAGGGACAACATCCCAGGGAGAACGAATGGCGCACCTCAGGCTGGTGCAACGTCACACCTGCCTCTATCCCTGCAGGCTCGCCCTGCATCTCTACCCCTCCGACCCCCTGGCCTGAGTAAGCCAGAATCCCCAAAGCAGCTGCCTCTTTAACCCCATCCTGTCTGGGTGGGGAACAGAGGCCCTCAGGCGACCTACAGGCAGAAGCGGGGGTCCAAATCCAAAGCTGAACCCTGGGAGCTGTGCAAACAAAGAAGAGAAAGGGAAATTATGCCCAGAAGCCTCAGGAGCTACACAATCTCCACAATCAACCTGATCTCCAAAATCAACCTGATGTACCCTGCATCTGAGGAATACCTGAATAGACAACAAATCATCCAAAATTGAGGAGGTGGACTTTGGGAGCAATGGTATATATTTTTGTCTCCTTTTTGTCTTTTTGTGAGTGTGTATGTGTATGCTCCTGTGTGTGATTTTGTCTGTATAGCTTTGCTTTTACCATTTGTCCTAGGGTTCTGTCTGTCCAATATGTTTCTTTATTACTTAAAAAAATGTTTTCTTAATAATTATTTTTTATCTTAATAACTTTATTTTATTTTATTTTACTTTATTTTATTTTATTTTATCTTCTTTCTTTCTTTCTTTCTTTTTTCTCCCTTTTATTTTGAGCCATGTGGAGGACAGGCTGTTAATGCTCCAGCCAGGCACCAGGGCTATGCTTCTGAGGTGGGAGAGCCAAGTACAGGGCACTGGTCCACAAGAGACCTCCCAGCTCCATGTAATATCAAACGGCAAAAATCTCCCACAGATCTCCATCTCAACACCAAAACCCAGCTTCCCTCAAAGACCAGCAAGCTACAGTGCAGGACACCCTATGCCAAACAACTAGCAAGACAGGAACACAGCCCCACCCATTAGCAGAGAGGCTGCCTAAAATCATAATAAGGCCACAGACACCCCAAAACACACCACCAGATGTGGACCTGCCCAACAGAAGGACAAGATCCAGCTTCATCCACCAGAACATAGGCACTAGTCCCCTCCACCAGGTAGGCTACACAACCCACTGAAACAACATTAGCCACTGGGGACAGACACCAAATCAATGGAAACTACGAACCTGTAGCCTGTGAAAAGGAGACCCCAAACACAGTAAGTTAAGCAAAATGAGAAAGAGAAACAAACAGCACATGAAGGGGCAAGGCAAAAACCCAGCAGACCTAACAAACGAAGAGGAAATAGGCAGTCTACCTGAAAAAGAATTCAGAATAATGATAGTAAAGAGGACCCAAAATCTTGGAAATAGAATGGAGGAAATACAAGAAATGTTTAACAAGGAACTGAAAGAACTAAAGTGCAAACAAGCAGAGATGAACAACACAATAAATGAAATGAAAAATTTTCTAGAAGGGGTCAATAGCAGAATAACTGAGGTAGAAGAACAGATAAGTGACCTGGAAGACAAAATAGTGGAAATAACTACTGCAGAGGAGAATAGAGAAAAAAGAATGAAAAGAATCGAGGACAGTCTCAGAGACCTCTCGGACAACATTAAACACACCAACATTCAAATTATAGGGGTCCTAGAAGAAGAAGAGAAAAAGAAAGGGACTGAGAAAATATTTAAAGAGATTATAGTTGAAAACTTCCCTAATATGGGAAAGGAAATAGTTAATCGAGTCCAGGAAGCACAGAGTGTCCCATATAGGAAAAATCCAAGGAGAAACATGCCAAGACACATATTAATCAAGCTATCAAAAATTAAATACAAAGAAGAAATATTAAAAGCAGTAAGGGAAAAACAATAAGTAACACATAAGAGAATCCCCATATGGTTAACACCTGATCTTTCAGCACAAATTCTGCAACCCGGAGGTGAGAGGCAGGACACATTTAAAATGATGAGAGAGAAAAACATACAAACAAGATTACTCAACCTAGCAAGGATCTCATTCAGATTTGATGGACAAATTAAAAGCGTTACAGACGAGCAATAGCTAAGAGAATTCAGCACCACCAAACCAGCTTTACAACAAATGCTAAAGGAACTTCTCTAGACAAGAAACACAAGAGAACAAAAGGACCTACAATAATAAACCCAAAACAATTAAGAAAATAGTAAAAGGAACATACATATCGATAATTATCTTAAATGTAAATGGATTAAATACTGGAACCAAAAGACATAGACTGGCTGAATGGATACACAAACAAGACCCATATATATGCTGTCTACAAGAGATCCACTTCAGACCTAGGGACACATACACACTAAAATTGAGGAGATGGAAAAATATATTTCATGCAAATGGAAATCAAAAGAAAGCAATTATCATATCAGACAAAATAGACTTTAAAACAAAGACTGTTATAAGAGACAAAGAAGTACACTACATAATGATAAAGGGATCAATCCAAGAAAGGTCTTGGTAAATTTAAATTGTATCAAGAATCTTTTCCAGCAACAACGCTATGAGACTATATATCAATTACAGGAAAAAATCTGTAATAAATAAAAACACATGGAGGCTAAAGAACAAACTGCTTAATAACCAAGAGATCACTGAAGAAATCCAAGAGGAAATCAAAAAATACCTAGAAACAAATGACAATTAAAACACAATGACCCCAAACCTATGGAACACAGCAAAAGTGTTCTATGAGGGAAGTTTATAGCTATACAAGCCTACCTTAAGAATCAACAAACATCTCAAATAAACAACCAAACATTACACCCAAAGCAATTAGAGAAAGAAAAAACAAAACAAAAAAAAAAAACCCTCCAAAGTCAGCAGAAGGAAAGAAATCATAAAAATGAAATCAGAAATAAATGAAAAAGAAATGAAGGAAACAATAGCAAAGATCAATAAAGCTAAAAGCTGGTTCTTTAAGAAGATGAACAAAATTGATAAACCATTAGCCAGACTCATCAAGAGAAAAAGGGAGAAGACTCAAGTCAATAGAATTAGAAATGAAAAAGGGGAATAACAACTGGCACTGCAGAAATACAAAGGATCATTAGAGATTACTACAAGCAACTCTATGTCAATAAGCTAATAAAATGCAAAACCTGGAAGAAATGGACAAATTCTTAGAAATGTACAACCTTCCAAGACTGAACCAGGAAGAAATAGGAAATATGAACAGACCAATCGCAAGCACTGAAAATGAAACTCTGATTAAAAAACTTCCAACAAATAAAAGCCCAGGACCAGATGGCTTCAGAGGTGAATTCTATCAAACATTTAGAGAAGAGCTAAGACCTAACCTTCTCAAATTCTTCCAAAATATAACAGAGGGAGGAAATCTCTCAAACACATCTTATTAGGCCACCATCACTCTGATACCAAAACCAGAGAAAGATGTCACAAAGAAAGAAAACTACAGGCCAATATCACTGATGAACATAGATGCAAAAATCCTCAACCAAACACTAGCAAACAGAATCCAACAGCACATTAAAAGGATCATACACTATGATCAAGTGGGGTTTATCTCAGGAATGCAAGGATTCTTCAATATGCACAAATCAAACAATGTGATACACCATATTAACAAACTGAAAGAGGAAAAACATATGATCATCTCAATAGATGCAGAGAAAGCTTTTGACAAAATTCAACACCCACCTATGATAAAAAACCCTGCAGAAAGTAGACATAGAGGGAAATTTCCTCAACATAATAAAGGCCATATATGACAAACCCAAAGCCAACATCGTCCTCAATGGTGAAAACTGAAACTATTTCCAATAATATCAGGAACAAGACAAGATTGCCCACTCTCACCATTATTATTCAACATAGTTCTGGAAGTTTTAGCCACAGCAATCACAGAAGAAAAAGAAATAAAAGGAATCCAAATTAGAAAAGAAGAACTAAAGCTGTCACTCTTTGCAATGACATGATACTATACATAGAGAATCCTAAAGATGTTACCAGAAAACTACTAGAGCTAATCAATGAATTTGGTAAAGTAGCAGGATACGAAATTAATGCCCAGAAATCTCTGGCATTCCTATACACTAATGATGAAGAATCTGAAGGTGAAATTTAAAAAACACCTCCATTTACAATTGTAGCAAAAAGAATAAAATATCTAGGAAAAAACCCACCTAAGGAGACAAAAGAACTGTATGTGGAAAATTATAAGACACTGATGAAAGAAATTAAAGATGACAGAAATAGATGGAGAGATATATCATGTTCATGGATTGGAAGAATCAACATTGTGAAAATGACTCTACTACCCAAAGCAATTTACAGATTCAATGCAATCCCTATCAAACTACCACTGGCATTTTTCACAGAACTAGAACAAAAAAAAATCACAACTTGTACGGAAACACAAAAGACCCCAAAGAGCCAAAGCATCTTGATAAAGAAAAACGGAGCTGGAGGAATCAGGTCCCCTGACTTCAGACTATACTACAAAGCTACAGTATCAAGAGTATGGTACTGGCACAAAAACAGAAATATAGATCAATGGAACAGGATAGAAAGCCCAGAGATAAACCCACACACATATGGTCAGCTTATCTTTGACAAAGGAGGCAAGAATATACAGTGGAGAAAAGACAGCCTCTTCAATAAGTGGTACTGGGAAAACTGGACAGCTACATGTAAAAGAACGAAATTAGAACACTCCCTAACCCCATACACAGAAGTAAACTCAAAATGGATTAAAGACCTAAAGTTAATGCCAGACACCATCAAAGTCTTAGAGGAAAACATAGGCAGAACTCTCTATGACATAAATCACAAGATCCTTTTTGACCCACCTCCTAGAGAAATGGAAATAAAAACAAAAATAAATAAATGGGACCTAATGAAACAAAAGCTTTTGCACAGCAAAGGAAACCATAAACAAGATGAAAAGACTACCCTCAGAATGGGAGAAAATATTTGCAAATGAAACAACTCACAAAGGATCTATCTCCAAAATATACAAGCAACTCATGCAGCTCAATATCAAAAAAAAAAAAACCCAATCCAAAAATGGGCAGAATACCTCAATAGACATTTCTCCAAAGAAGATATGGATTGCCAAGAAACACATAAAAGAATGTTCAACATCATTAATCATTAGAGAAATGCAAATCAAAACTACAATGAGATATCATCTCACACCAGTCAGAATGGCCATCATCAAAAAATCTAGAAACAATAAATGCTGGAGAGGGTGTGGAGAAAAGGGAACCTCCTTGCACTGTTGGTGGGAATGTAAATTGATACAGCCACTATGGAGAACAGTATGGAGGTTCCTTAAAAAACTAAAAATAGAACTACCATTCGACCCAGCAATCCCATTACTGGGCATATACCCTGAGAAAACCATAATTCAGAAAGAGTCATGTACCAAAATGTTCATTGCAGCTCTATTTACAATATCCAGGACATGGAAGCAACCTAAGTGTCCATCAACAGATGAATGGATAAAGATGTGGCACATATATACAATGGAATATTACTCAGCTATAAAAAGGAATGAAACTGAGTCATTTTTAGTGAGGTGGATGGACATAGGGACTGTCATACAGAATGAAGTAAGTCAGAAAAATAAAAACAAATACTGTATGTTAAATCATATATATGGAATCTAAAAAAAAAAAAGAAAAACAAAAGAAAGAAGGAAAATGATATGAAGAACCTAGGGGCAAGACGGGAATAAAGATGCAGACCTATTAGAGAATGGACTTGAGGATACAGGGAGGGGAAAGGGTAAGCTGGGACAAAGTGAGAGAGTGGCATGGACATACATACACTACGAAACATAAAATAGATAGCTAGTGGGAAGCAGCCGCATAGCACAGGGAGATCACCTCCATGCTTTGTGACCACCTAGAGGGGTGGGATAGGAAGGGTGAGAGGAAGGGAGATGCAAGAGGGAAGAGATATGGGGACATATGTATATGTATAACTGATTAACTTTGTTATAAAGCAGAAATTGGCACAGAATTGTAAAACAATTATACTCTAATGAAGCTTAAAAAAAAAGTTATATTAAAAAAATGTACCAAAAAAATAATAAAATAAAATACAAGTGCTCTTTCCAGGATCATTCTTAAACATTTATATTTTTAGCCTGTGCAAATAAATATTTTTCCCAGATGTCCTAACAGGTTGGTCATGTACATAGATTTTTGTTTTAATTAAATTGTTCATTTGGTATTGGTTACCAAATCAAAGTTATCAAACTCTATCAAGGGAAAAAGTTTAACAAACAACAAAATTGAGATTGATCCATTTATATAATTTCTTTGATTAAATTATTTATGTTTTATTCAGAAATTCATGTAATAATGGCAACAAAATATTATGATTTTTTTCATTACTAATGCTGTTTATAGTTTTTCACTCATCTGTCATCCTCAGAACAAGAACACTTCTTATTCAGGAACGGGCTCTATTTTTCATTGTATTGAATTTTTAAATTTCTCTATAATACATAATTATTATAAATATCACTTACTAATACATTATTATGTTGTTATTGGTTGATTATTTTATGTTATTAAGATATGCACTTTTGTTTATTAAATATTTGAATGTTGCTGATACAGTGGACACTTTGTATTATTAAATTTGGGATTGGCCACAGTTCTGAAATATTTTATTTTTATAGATTTCATGTAATTTTTCTGATTCTTTCAGCCATAAAATCGTGTATCCAACTGATACATACAACTTTGTGTCTTTTCCACTGTACATTATTTATATTATTTCTGTCCATTTTTTTCCAAAATAAGTTAGATAGGTAATATGAACATCTAAGAAGATGAGTAAACCATTTATTCTTTTTTTCCATTGACCCTGATGAACAGTCATGGGCAATGGATTTCTGTTCTGTATGTGCAGCAGTGTTGGAGAGAGGGGTAACATGATTATGCTTACAATAGTCAAATGACCTTAACTTCAAGGGTGTGAAGATCTGGATTATTCATATATAAGAATTCTGGAGTAGGATCAAGAAGACCAAATAAACTGCAATCTATGTTAAAAATAGTGAGTTTTTACAATATAAGATATGTCAGCACAGCTTTAAAAAGAGGACTTCATACTCTAGAAAGTTAGGCTTGACAAAATACTGAGTTGAAAGTAATGACTTGAATTAAAAGTGGTAATTAATTCTGAGTTTGTGATGACATGGGAAAGAAAATTTCAATGTTTTGTTTTTGCTGAAAAAAACATGTTGCATTTAAACCAAAAGTTGAAGAAAACACCTGAGAAGGGTTATATTGATACTTTGGGTAGCTCTCAACAATGTTCTTACTAAAAATAAACAAGCTAGATTAGGCAATGCTCTATTTTCTAGGAATAACTCTCAAAAGTCTGAATTCTATTCATTTAAAATAAAATAAAGGAATAAGAGAATGTTGGGATTATGCACTACAATTTTATAATAGAATTTTCATCAAAATGATGTAAGAAATTTTATAGAAGTTGTGAAAGTCAGAGAAATACACTAGTTTCTTTTATAAAAAACCAGCCTTCATACAAGAGCCATCCAGAAACCCACCCAAGATCAACTCATTAAAACAAATATTCTCCTAGTGCTCTTATCATTAGAAATTTATAAGGATTTTAGGAGCCCAGTGCCAGGAACTGACAATAGAGACCAATATATACGTTTTCTATTACCTCACAGCAGGTAATTCAGATTAATTAAAAGTAACCAATAATATACTGAGGAGTTACTATTGGCTTCTTGGTGTTCTAATGCCTTAATATAAGTTATCTAAATTAATCCTAATAATATCTTGAGTTAGACATTATAATTATATTTATTCCACAAACAGGCAAAGAGAAATGGAATAACTTGCCTAAGATCACACAGCTAATAATGTATCGGGATTCTTCAAATCCGTGCTATTTATTATATAACAGTCAATTTTCTAAGGAGTCTTCACAAAACTCTTTCTTTAATAAAATGGTAATTAATTAGAATATATGTCCTTCCTTTCTCTCTTATATAGCTGAATAATCTTTATCATATGAATGGAAGAAATACCACCTGACTGTATATTTTCTAAGCAAACAAACACAGATTAAATCAAGTGTGGAAAGTCCAGTGGTATTGTGGAGAGTGAGGAGTCTGTATGTAAGCAAAAATGAATTTCAACTCTATGATAAAGAAAACTATTTTTCATTTGTATATTTTATATTATATTATATAATATATAAAATATAGCTTATGCATACATATTGACTCTTTTCTCAAGCCACCAGAAAGACCAACCCATAATTAGAAGCTTGGATTTTATTTTATTTTATTTTATTTTTTTACTTCCTATTCTCCAGAGAAGGGAGAGGAACTGGAATTGGAGGTAATAATTGATTGTGCCTACAGGAGAAGGCCTCCATAAAATCCTAATAGTGTAGGTTTCAGAGAGCTTCATGGCTGTCAAAAACAACACCTAGAAGGTGACACAGCCCAGCTACACAGGGACAGGAGCTCCTGTGCTGGAGACCCTCCCAGACCTTGCCTTATATATTACTCCATCTGGCTATTCACCTCTATCATTTATCATATCTTTTAATAAACTGATAAACACAAATGTTTCCCTGAGTCCTTTGAAATGTTCTAACAAATTAACTGAACCCAAGGAGAGGGTTATTGGAACCTCCCATTCACAGTTGTTTGATGAGAAGCACAGGTAATAACCTGGGATTGTGACTGGCCTCTGAATTGCTGTGAGGTGCAGGGGGAAGCCTTGTGGGACTGAACCCTTAGCCCATGGGGGTCTGATGCTTTCTCAGGGTAGATAGTGTCAGAATTTCATTAAATTTTAGGACACCCAGCTGGTATCACAGAAAATTGTTTGGTGTGGGGAAAAACCTCCACATATTTGGTGACCAGAAGTGTCAGAAGTGAAGTGTTTTGTGTGAGTAGTAAAGGAGACTCACAGTGGAGAAACACACAATAGGAGGAATTGGGTTTTTCTCTATACAGAAAGAAAAAAAAAGTTTAGGTTTTCCCTTTACACCTGTCATTCCTAGTCTCTTAAGTGATGCATCTCTTATGCATCATCATCCTCTGGGAAACTTTTCTGAAAATCCCAAACTGGGTTATATTTTCCTCTTTCAGTTTCAACAAACACCCTCTTTTGCCTCTATGGTGTTCTTGTATTATATATTGATTTATCTATCTCCCTCAGTAGTTCATGAGTTTCTTGGGAGCCAAACTATGTCCCATTCTTCTTTATATCATTTTAGACTTCCATCTCTGTCTCATACAAAGAAGCATTGCTTAAACTAGAAATTGACTGGGTACAAAGATACAATGTATTACATTTCAAAATAGAGTTTATTTAGTTTAAATCCTTCATATCTCCCTTCTATTGATATATAGGAATTTTCTCTTTGTCCTTAAGATAAGATTTCCTTTCACTCTGCCACAATCAGATGGCATGTTGTGTGCTGCTTTCCCAGTTAACTAGGAGGCAATGCTGCCATGCCAGGTATATATGAAAACAATCAACCATCTAGAGGATTGCTAGTTCACTGGTGGCAACTTAAGGCTTCACAGTGTGAGTGGGGTTTGCAGTTTATTAGAGAGGTCTGAATGCTTCCCAGAATTGCTTTCCATTTTTTATGTAATGTTTTTCTATGCAGTACAGCCCAAGTACTCCTATTAATTGCAGGCCAATGGTTATTTCATTGAAATTTTGTATAATCCTTATGTACCACTTTCTTCTCTTTTTAATTTCAAATGAAGTTAAGGCTTCTGCCTTCAAATTCTTTTGCTCTAAGTGATAAACTTTGACATTGAGCAGGCATAATTTAATCAGCATATTTATGATGATATCTGCAGTTGCTGATAAGTTATTGCATCACTCCTAACTAGATAATTGCTCAAACCTATAGAGAAATGAGTCAGATGTAACATGTAAGAGAGAGGTGCAATTGGTCATCACCTAATTTTTAGATGAAGGTAAAGTTCAGGAGAAGTAAGTTAACTGTGTCAGTGAGAGATGTAAGACTGAATTTCAGATCCCTTACTCAACATTGGCATTTGCTAATTGACACTTGAGGCAACAATAATAAATAAGGTCAGATTACTCTCTTGTGGAACCTATGATGTAAGAAGAAGTTAGAAGGATTACCAGGATCATGGGAACAGAAAATGAACTAATACTTATTCACAGTAAGATCTGGAAAGGTCTCATAGAAAAGGTGGAATTTCAGTTGTTCCTGGAAGGATGAAGAGTGATTACTAGATGGTTAAAAAGAGGAATTCATTCTAGGTGGAGAGTAATATATTTGTCAACTCAAGATAGATCAATATTTATATTGAAATGTGGGGATTAGATCTTGAGTTGCCTTAAAAATTGATGAGTCACCTTCTAAAAAAATGTTGTGCTTTATAAAGTATGATGTTTTGGAAATTTTCTTGACATTCCCCCACCTGAAGCTGAAGCTCACACACATTAAAGATTTCTCAAAATACTTTGCTGGAGAGTAGGCTTCTGAACTGTTCTTTGCCTAGATACTTTGAACATAGGGGGCTTCTCATTTTTTCTAGGGAACTGACATTCAGGAAATATGTTTTTTATTACCTGGTTGCTATCTGTATCTTTATCCTTATTTTATTCCTTTCAGCTCTTGTATTTTGCATTTGACCCATGTTTCCACACACATTTATCTTATTTTTGAAATAATTTTCTTCATTCCATGTTGACCAGTCTAAAACTCCACTTGCCCTTCTTCCACACTTAAAAACAAACTCCTATCCTCATATCACTGGGCACAGAAGCAAGGTAGGGTTTGGGTCTTCTTTCCCCTTCCAAGTTCTAAATAAGAACTCTTCATTTTTTAATTATTTTGTTAAGTTCAAGGTATATTATATATAGATAAACTAGTCTTTAGTCTTTATTACCATTTTATTCATCATTCAAGGGCCTCCTCTATATATACTGAGGACTATTTCATCTAACCCAATGTTCCTCTTTTATTCTTTATTTTGTCATAATTCTGGGAGATGCACTAACCTTGCAGGTAACTCATCAAATAATCTACTCATCTATTCCCTAGATTTTTTAAGTTCAAATAATGTACACATATCTTTCCTTTGATCAGGTGTTTTGAAAGGATTCTAGCCAGGAGGACCTAAATTGTTAGAAGTGCTTCATCATTTCTTGAGATGGTGATGAGAAGTCTCAAGGAGTGTTAATTATATCACAGAAAGCAGAGTTCCAGGCCATGTCATACATCCTGATGATAGAGACACGGTCCTACTTTTGTGAAGTAGGACCTTGGAGGAGGTGGAGCTCTTGGGATCTATATTAACTCTTACTGAATAGAATGTGGATGCCAGAGAAGAGGCGTTCTGATTTGGACAAGCAAAGTTCTGGTGTCTTTTTTTGTCTTCAAATGGAAGTGAGCAGAGTACATAGGGCTGGTTTTAACTGAAATATGTAGAGTACTTGGTTTTCATTTCAATTCCTACAAATGGAGATTTATGGGAAATGAATGTAATCACTATTAATCAAGAAATAATTTGGGGCTGTGAGAAAAATTGCCACACATTAGAAATGACAGAGCAGAGATCTGGAAAAGCCTAGACTTTGTACAGTTTATAGAGCTATCATGCTAGTCTGTCCTAGACTGTCCGAACTAAAAGCTCCAAAATTATTTATGAGATAAACTTATATTGTTTTAAAGACACTGTTATTTTGATATTTCCTGTTTTGTGCAACCAAATGTAATCTTAAATATTATATTCAACATTAATCTGTCATAATTTTCTATTTGCCTAATTCTTGTTCATTCTCAATATTGTTTATGGCATTCCATTCTTTAGCCAACTTCTTAAAAGTTAGTTGTCTTAGGATCTCTTCTTAGCTCTCTGCACTCTTCGATCTCTACAATTTTGCAGAACACACCTGTTTTTATTTTTATTTATGTTTTTTTTGTGTGTGTGGTACGCAGGCCTCTCACTGTTGTGGCCTCTCCCGTTGTGGAGCACAGGCTCCGGACGCACAGGCTTAGCGGCCATGGCTCATGGGCCCAGCCGCTCCACGGCATGTGGGATCCTCCTGGACCGGGGCACGAGCCCGTGTCCCCTGCATCGGCAGGCAGACTCCCAACCAATGCGCCACCAGGGAAGCCCTCTGTATGTTCTTTATTTCAACAAATGGCATCATCATTCACACAGTGATACAAGACTAAAATGTGTAAGTTATTCTAAATACATCTTTCTTTTAATGTCTTCATGTCCATTTAATCACAAACTCCTGTCGATTATATCTTTTTTCTTTACCCTCATGGTTCGTCAGAGTCCTCCCTTTGTTACTTTAAGAATTATATTTTAACATAAAGTAGAACAATACATTTTCTTGGATACCTACACTCTCCATTCTTAACTAATATAATATTTGCAAACCTACAGCCTCTGAGAGGTGGAAATATCATCTTGTATACCAGATGCAGCCACCAAAACATGATTTATTAGAAAAGAGTTGGACAAGTAACTCAAGGAAGTTATCTATATGCCCATCAATGGCTTAAGGCTCAGAATTTAAGAAGTGGTAAATTTGTTCAACCCAATCCCTATTTCAGGATTAGGTTTCAGAAGTTGAGAGATTGCTAGGTAACATGAGAAATGGAACTGAAAGTTTTGTAGATTTAACAGTCGAACAATTCATGATGATTGTAGGCAAAGAAAGCTAATGGAATAATACAATTAAATGTAGCTTATGTATCAAATGAGGCAATGGTAAATACAATATAACTCAAGAAAAATAAAATATGAATTATCAATCAGTGGCCCTACATATATCTGTAAGAAAATATGGTTTTAAAATCTGAAAAAGTAAAAATCTGTATAAAAATCAGAGGAAAAACTTTATTTAATAAGATTTTGTTGCTGTTGTTGTAGAGGTGGTGATTAGTGGGGTTTGAAGCCTAGTACATTACACTATCCTTTTATTTTGGATATCTTAATTAAGCCAACAATATCATGGACTTCATGCTACAGGTCTAAGGAGCTAGAAGCAGATATTCCTATGGGTGATATACATAACTGGGTTACAGTTGCATATAAACCTGAAGAGGTATGGATGATAAATGGGAGAGACAGTGGAGTCCATTAGAAGACCCCTGCAGTTCTATATGATCACCCATAAAGTTGATCATAAAAGGATCACAAAGAAAAAGCCACTTATTTTATTTTTCTTTAAATTGCCAGGAAATTGGTTGTTTTTATTAATCAATTGGCTGTTAAATGGAAAGTTACCATATATCTCAAACACGGACAGGAACTTAACATTCTTTTGATGATATTTCAGGGGCTTTAGAATCTAGTGCAGGCATATGCTTACTACTCAGAACAAGAATTATCATTGTAATACACTTAACAGGGAGGAAATGCTAATCAATACAGTTCCATTCGGTAAAGTCCTGAGTAACTGGCTTTCACTGTTTTGCAGATAGCAAGACTGGGAAGCCTGGATCTTATGAAAAGAACAGACAATCATAGGTATAATGGGATTTTATATTTTTAAAGAAATACAGTCCTCTTTTTTCCCCCACTTCAACTAAAACAGCATGTTTTCATGTGCCTATTTTGTCAGATACTTGGGACCAGTAGTGGAAGACGAGAAGGGCTTAGAAAACAAGCATATCTCTTCCCCTCCAGTTGCTTATAAACTAGTTGGGTTGATAAAGCATCTATAATACTATTCTGGAACATTTTATGCAAACGATGAAAGTTCTTATTGTTTTTTGTAGAGCATTGCCTCTGTTTTGCAAAGATAGTATAGAGTAAAAAAATTTATTCTTTATAATAATAGGTCCTTTTGCATGCTTAAATCTAATACTAACTCTAGTTTTTTACTTTGTTGCTGAAATTCTATATCAAGCAAAATGCAAAAAAATGTGTACATCAGCCATCTTTTAAAAGCACACAAGTTATTTTTCTAAGCAAAGAAGCTTCAACCTGAGGCATCTTCTGGAAGTATTCTACTAGATTTTATTCTTAGGTCCTACTCAGCATTCTTATCAATATTACACATTAGGGCATTTATATCAATCATAACAATAAACTTTTAGAGTGACTCTAAGCTGAGAGACAGCTAATGGAAGGTACATACAACAACTATTAATATATTGTTAACCGGATATAAATGTGAGCTTTACATATTTAATATTAAGTTAACACACATACTTAATACTAAGTTAATACTAAAATGAAGTAAATTTTGTAGATTTGAGAAAACTATTATTTTTCCTATTATTCTTTTGACAGTTTACTTAATTTTGGAAAACCTTAAATGCCCAGATATCTATGTATTTATCCTTATTTATAGGATTTATGTGTTTGAGGGAAACCAAGAGTCCACTTGTGCATATGAGGAAGACAAATCTTCAAAAATGAGATGCCAGCCTTGATAGCAGAAATTTATAATGTTCAGAAATTGTCCTGGAATGCTACGTGTTATAGGCATCAAATAGAGCATGTGATCCAGAAAAGAGGGACATCTATTATTTCTCTTCCACGGGTAATCAAGAGAGAAGGGTTTCTATGATTTATATACAATTGGGTCAATATGTATACTTTTGAGATTGACTTACAATGGCACTTTTTTTTTCCTATGGAGACACTGAACTTCAAAAGTAAGTTAAGATTTCACAAGTTACATGAACTATTTTTTTTTTTTTTTAGTTTTTTACTATTTTCCCCAGGTCTCCATGAATGTAAAACCTGGGAAGGAAAAAGAGTCTGGATTCTAATACGTCCAGTTAGGATGCAATCAGATCTGACAAGAATAAGTCCAAGGCAGGAGATTCATTGAAACTGTTCCATATTGAAAATAGCCTTTGCTTATGAGAGAACCTTTAAGGATATGTGGAACATAGGGAAATTTCTGGAATTAGACAGATGAGAATTGTGAGGCCTAATGTGAGTCCAAAACAAAATTGTGCATTCTATAGGCAATTATGAGAGGAAATGCATACTCAGTTTCTCTGAAGGAAAATATTTCTCATCATGAAAAAGAAAATATCTGCTTTGTGGATTACTGTAGCCCAGGAATATTCTATGGCACACCTTAACACTGTCTGTGAACAGGAAAGAGAAGGAGTTTTATCACTTCAAAAAAAGATATTAAAGGTTTCTGGGACTGTATAATATGACATTTCTCAGCAGCTACCCGTAACATTGTAGAAATATAGCAGGTAACTTTGTAACATTAACCAACCTCAAAGTATGGCTACAATCTTCTCTAGCTGGGAAAATCTTGTTGAAAACTCCACCCAGAAGTTTTCCTCTTTATCTGTGCTGATGTCCCTCCATACTGTGTTACCTTTTTGTTTCAGCAGTGCCTTATGTATTTCTACAGAAATCCGATGTGCTGGAGTACCTAGGGGAACTGGGACAAGGAATTCAGCAGGGTTTGTAGTGAATCTCCTCACATGTATCATATGGAGGGCGCACAGTGTTTGCAAATGGAGACAGAATGTTACTAATCTAACTTCAAAGAGATGAGGTTCATTTACTGGTCTCTGGAAAGAGGTCTGTAAGAATAGATGAGTATCTTGTGATGTCTTTAAAAGGTGGATCAGGCAATAAGCCCTAGACAGAGATACAGGTATATAGTAAAACTGGTACTCAATTTGAGGATCTTAAGTGTGGTTTTGAGATTACAATGGTGGATCAATTACCCTGTCCAAATACTGAAATATATAACAGGATAAAATAATCAAGAAAATAAGTTAAAAGAAAAAAAATTTAAAACACAACACAGAAATTACATCTCAGCTTTGGATAAATTAGTACTGGTGACAACTTGCAAGATGTGTCTGAGAATAGTGATCACTTGACAGTGCTTGAGGAAGGGATGGATGGGGCTATATGTATTGGTTTTTAAGAATTTTTAAAATAAATTTAAAAATACTTATGGAATGTATGAAACAGTTGAAAATAGCTGACCAGGAAAATTTGACTCATCTGATGATACTCCAGTCATTTTTGGTTAGAGCAACTGCTTAGAGGAAAGTAAAGGATTGTGAATGTGAGATAATTAGTAAGATGTATGGAAGCTCTTCTTTTCTGTGGAAGAAATATAACTTGGCTTCTGTTTGAGGACTTTGAAATAGGAGGGAGGCTATCCCTGAAGATGAACCCCTGCCCCCATATGCCCTTATACTGAAGACTGATGATATACTATGGGAATCTGTGGCAGAACCAGAACAGTTTAGCCAATTAGCCCACTTTAAAGGGCTGACTTCCAAGCTCCCTCACTCTAATCACTCAAAGAACAGGGATGACCTAAAACAACATCCACAGGGAAATTTTTCCACCTTCACAGCCATGATATCTGATGATCTCAGTGCTGCTCTGCTAGCTCTCCATGTGACTAACTCCTTCACACACTTCGTGTATCTGCTTAAATGTCACCCCTCCCCCCTGAAAACATCACCTCCATTAACCACTCTTTCTCGTTTCCAGTTCCCTTCCCAAGCCCTGAGTCTGGGTAACAAAGATACTTAAACCATTTTATTTTTTCATGATCAGATATTATTTCAGTGTTTAGTCTTTGATTCTCCCTTTAGGAAAAGGTGCCATGAGAGGAGAGATATTACTTGTTTAGCTTATTGCTATACCCCATTGCCTAAAAAAATCCATGATATAAGAAGTATCTGATGAATGAATGATCAGTTCCCCTGAAGAGATTGTGAATTCAAGGAAGTATTGTAGAGGCCAGAACAAAACACTAACTTTTGAAATATAGAAAATTATCTCTGAATATGATTAAAGAAATTAAAAAATATATATTTTTTAAATTACATTGTATTTCTTACTAAAAGCAAATGCTCCCCTCTAAACACTGGAAAAAACCAAATTTTTTTGATAGGTTAGCTCACCATTGAAATTTATGCTCATTGCAATGAAATCAGTCCTTTATAGCATACAAATATGAAAATAAACTTGGGACAATCACATCTATTCCAAACTGAAATCAGTATTGTACAAATCATACTCAGGAAAATAAACTTTTATATGACAATTTTTTTCTGGACATGCTTGGGACCAGGATTTCACAAATCATCTACATTATTCTACCATATTTCAATGTTCTAAGTCAGATTTGATGTAAAGATAAACTAGATCTCAAGCATAGCAAATACATAACAATTGGATCCCTGATATGGCAAAGACAATTCAACAGTGTCACGTATAATAAATAATCAAATATATATATATTATCAGATGAAGTAAATCAAATTATCTTTTCCAACCTACAAGAACATCATATTTAAATAGAATATTGACAAAGCAAAATGGTAACACAGCTCAAAAATATGTTATGTGCAGAATACTGAAAGTACATTAAGTCTGAGTCTGGTGAGAAAAGAACTAAAATTTATGCACTGTAGGGTGAAAGAGAAAAATATTCATCTCATGTCACATCGATAATAGAACTGGGAGCAACAAAAGTTGCTTCTTTGAAGATTCTAAAATAAAGAAGTAAATCCCCAAAGAGCTATTATAGAATGTATTATTGGTGATGATGATCTTTCTTATCCTTTTTTTTTTAATTTTTACACTGTCTTTGCAGCTGCTCAAGCAAAGACTAGAAATGCCTATGTTGTGAAAAGAATTAACACTAGTTTATGACAAATTACATATGCCTTTTGCATATCTCCTTCCCCTAAGTGGGACCAATTAGCAATTCCATGATGATTCAGATATTTTTCAAACTGCCAACAATCTTTACCTTTGGGCCCCAACAGCTGCTCTGAAAATTCTGAATACTAGACTTTCCATATTTTTTGTACTAAAATGCTATGTACAGAATGTGCCTAGATATTCTTGATCATGAATGTTATTATATTCACAGTCTTCTCTCAAGTGTAAGTTATTAGATGGTCATGTGTGTACCTCTTGTTACCACCACTCTTCCACTACCTTCCCTAAACCACAAAGAAACCAGCATTGGCCACTTAAACCCAAGAAAGAAAATAGTCTGAACAGTGATCTATCTCAAAAAAAAAAAAAAAAAAAAGGGTGAATCTAAATACATTCCCTCCACAGAATTTTGCTTCTGCGAGCAGCAGCTCATAACAGAAATTATTTCATTAATTCAACAAATACTTGTTGAGTGTATTCAGTGTTCCAGAACTATATTGGTAAAATTTAGTCTTTGAGCTCAAGGAATTTTTAATGTTAAGTATTTGAAAATTTAGAGGAAGGGTTTATAATTTTTAGACAGGATAGGGAAATATATGAGTAAAACAACTGAAACTGTAGGGAAAGCCGCCTTTTTGATTTCACCCTGTGTTGCATTGTTTATCCTATCATAGTCTATTGTCCCATTAAGTTATTAGAAAGGGACTTTTTGCCTTTTACTTCTTTTTCATTATATTCATTGACCTCAGAGCATTATTGGGAAGACCTCAGATGATCAAGCAAAGTGTTGACTGAAAGAAAATGCACAACCTACAAGTTGTGAGTTAAGTTTTATTGGGGGTCCTTACTGAGGCTATAGGCTGGGAGACAGCCTCTCAGATACTTCTGAGGAACTGCTCCAAAGAGGTAAGGGAGGAGCCAGGATATAAATGAGTTTTTTTGCTAGGAAAAGAATAAAAAAAATAAAAAAAGAGAAAAGAAAAACATGTAAGGCTTCCCTGGTGGTGCAGTGGTTGAGAGTCCTCCTGCCGTTGCAGGGGACAGGGGTTCGTGTCCCGGTCTGGGAAGATCCCACATGCTGCAGAGTGGCTGGGCCCATGATCCATGGCCACTGAGCCTGTGCGTCCAGAGCCTGTGCTCCACAACAGGAGAGGCCACAACAGTAAGAGGCCCGTGTACAACAAAAACAACAACAACAACAACAAAAACACATGTAGTTGAACATCAAAAGATTACTGCTAATCACAAAGAACAGGCATCTCAAGTTAATAATTGCAGTGCTTTTCTAAATATCGGCAGATGCAAGAATATGGGTTTGTTCAAATTATTCCTTAGATATGCATTTTAACTATCTAGGGAGAGTATCCAAAACACAGAATGCTTCCTGTTTTTCTCCATCTTAAAATTCCCTCAGGGTGTGTTGTCCATGGGTGACTACATGGATAATGGCCTGATCCTTGTAGAACTGGAGTGGTGGGCAATATTTTTTGCTAAAGAAAGCATCAAACAAGTCTTCCCTCTCTTCCTTCGCATTTCTCCATGCCATGGTGTGCACTCATTCTCCTTAGTCTGATCATCATATTGAGTTAGTTAGATTTTTTAATGCTAAATAAAAATGAGATGAGAGAAACAAAATAATGGAAGTAATCATCATGATAATCACAGAGGTTTTCTCAAGTGCTTTTGCATAGTAAGTAACAATCAAAATAGCCAAAACAAAATGCCTGGGGCTCTCTGTGGTGCCCTGATATGTCTTGGAGGAACAACTTGGAGACTGGAAATTGAATTTTACTTTGTTATACAATGTGTTTTTTTTATTTGCTATTCTACAGAATGAGTAAATGTGTTGTCAAGAATTTCTATTAAGCATACATCCTCCCTGTGGTTTCAGATTACACTCCAATATACCCCCAAGAATTAAATAGAGGCATAAAGGGTAAGTGATGGGGATCCAGGACAAGAGAGTGGGGTGTGCAAGAGACTTCTGCAATTGATTTTATTTTCTGATTGCTCTTAATTATCTTTATCTCCTGCTGAGAGGTCAGATATTTTTTCTTCTGTTTCATTTTGCTTATTAGTGTGTGTTTTTTTCAGTACTATGATTTGGGTCTAAAACTAAACTGTGATAAAGCCATTCTTGATATTTCATGGCCAAGCCTTGCATTCTAAAATAGGCAAATCGGTGGAGATTTGAATACAAAGGCCTCTAACAAGAGCAAAGGCAGTGTCCTTGCCTAGAATATTCCTTATATCGTCCCTACCTATTACTGTAAAACTAATTTCTAGCTGCTCTTCTTGTTCACAGAATTCCTCAAATTCTTCAAGCTCATTTCTGCACAAAAGGTTTTGTACTTGACTTGCTCTCATTTCTGTTTGGTTCCCTTCCTCTTGTTGTCCCTCACCCAACCTAACCATCCATTATTATGTAATAATTCCCCAATCCTCCTTACTGTATCATTTCATATCTGAGATAATCTTGCTTATTTAGTAAATTCTTTGTTTCTCTGCTGCTGAATTGTTTATTTTCTCCTGTTTGATTGTAAGCTTCATAAAATGAGAAACTTTTCTAAATGTTCATTATGGTATCCCCAGAATTTAGAATACTACATGCCTGAGACTTAATAGTGATACAATGAAATATATATGTTTGAAGAATTAATTAATTGGCTAATTAATTAATTTGAACATAAAATGTAAAACCTGTTTTCTTCACATCTAATAGTTTGAAAGAGTGAAAGTATACATTCAGAAAAATGAAAGTAATGGATAAAAACATTGAGGCCAAGTTCAAGAAACTTGTGAAGATATATGTGTATAACCATACAAGGATTGCTCTTAATAACTTATTTTTTTTTATTTTCACTTACTCACTTGTTTTCCATGTTAGTGCACTTGAAGAAATCATGCATTATAGATAGCACTCAGATTTAAGATTACTTGTAAGGAAATAACTGCAAAAGAAAAGAAATTAAGATAACAGTTAAACTATGAGTATCATTAATTTATCAGTCCTACAGAATATAAAATGTGCACCAGGCATCATTTACTTCAAAGGCGGCTTCAGTTATTTTAATTAAATGCAGAGTTGAAGTAAATCATAAATCATTGGGGTAAAAATGCAGTCTCCCCTACATAATTAGAAATATAGAATTGTGAAAATGTAAACTTTATACATGAGTTTCAGAAGAGTCGATATTCTGCTTTCTGAAGGTGAAAGCAGTACACTTTTTATTTCCACACATTAGAAATAAAAATATTGGCACTGCTTTTACTATGTCTTTGTGTCTCTGTAAAATTAGACTTACTGTATATGTAGGTATTGTGAATCAAAACTCTCTCTACCTCTCTCTCAATCTCTCTCTCTCCCTCTCTACACACACTCGTGTATTATAAAAATAACATATTCTTTGTAATTCAAAAACTATAATAATTACAATATCCTAAGGAATACTGTTGTCTATTATTTGTGTTGAAGTCTAAGTGATAAAGGGCTTAGACATTGTTTGATCATGAGTTCTCTGGAAAGTAGAGCCTGAGGCATGGATTGACTGCTAACATTGTTTTGGTGAAACAGGTTAAAAGTCCAAGAACATGATGGTAAAAGGAAATCTAAGCAAAGATATAATTGGAATTGGAATTGATGCAATACATTACTATGCTGGCAAACAGCTTCACAAAGCGATGTGAGACAGAGCATGTTGCTCAGGTCTGTATACTTTGCTCATTCTACTTCTACAAGAACATTACAAAGACAAAATTAGACATATCACAGGAGAGCAGGCAAAGAGAATGTTTCTGTTTGGCTCTCTCCTATTTCTTGCTGGTAAAATTTCAGCCCATGAGGAGAAACATTCCCATATTTCTGGTTTGCAGAATCAGCTCCTTTGAGACCACTGAGGAAGCCAGAACCTACATATGGAGGTATGCAGACTTCTTTATGCATGGAATTGGAGGGGTGATGTAGTATGGTACAACTTCCCAAGAGAAAGAAAGTAGGAGGAAGTCAAGAGAACCTGAGAAAGCACACAAAAAGTATATTCCAACAAAGCAACTGAAGTCAAATAAGTATGGGTTTAAATATCTATCCAGTATTTTCTAACATTTTAACCAGGTGGAATTTAACCTCTCTACACTATAGGGGCTTTTGCTGTTTTTGTTGTTGCTTTAATGTACAATTCTGTCTATATCTTAAAGTTGGTTTTAAAAATATTTTGTGCACAGAATGAATATTAATACTGCAGATTTAGTAATTGTAATTAACTACAATTAGTAATTGTAGTTGATAGTACTGTATTGCAGAGTTGAAATTCTCTGAGAGTTGACCTTAACTGTTCTCACCATACGAAAAAAAGCATAACTATGTAAGTGATGTATATGTTAATTAGCTTGATTGTGGCAATTATTTCACTATACACACACACACACATGCACACACATACACACATATATATATATATCGAAATGTCATCTTGCATACCTTAAATATATATGACTTTTATTTTTCAATTTTACCTCAATAAACTGGGAAAATACCATAAAATGCTGAACACATAACATGTGGAATTAAAGAGAAAAAAAAGTGGGGTGGGGCATATATGAAATGTTTGTAGCCTTTACCAGTATGTTACTGCTGTAAACTATGCAATAAAAAGATTGAATTCTCTACCAAATACTTATGTTCTTTATATATAATGGAAAAATCAGCAGGGAAGTAGAAAGAGGAAAAATAGGAACAAATAAAACATACGAGATTATATTATATCTCTTGGTGATAAAAATGGGTCAGAAAATACAAAAGCAGGAAGAAAATCAGGAAACATATATATGGTATGTGTCAGATAAATGATAAGTAATTTTAAATATGGCTTTTTAAAGAAGAGAGTTAATAAGATGGAACATTAATAGTTATAAAACTAGAAAATTAGGTTCCTGCTGAATATATCTACCATGTGTTATATTACCACAGGATCCTCTCCTAATTTTATAAAATCTACCACAGCCAATGAGACATTGCCATCTTATGTGGGTGGCTTGATGGTTTCCAAATAGGATGAGAAAGGAGTGGGTGCAATTGTTTCACTTTGACTACTTTCTAAATTCAATACCCTTTCAACAAGTATGTAAGCATTCTAATACATAAAATGATCATGAAATAGGGACTGTGAATTTCCTTAAAAATAAAAATAGCAGCAGCAATAGCAACAAGGTAAAAAATAACAACAATCAAAATAAGTAGTATCTCAATGTAAATATGTTTCTTAAAAGCTCTTTTTATAATATGTCATATGTTCTTGATATGTCATTGACATATTGCTGTATAGGGAAAAAAAGGACTGTGAATATAGTATCATTCAACAAGGGTATGTCAATTACTCAGTTACAGTGATGTTGAACCAAGGCCTTCTGATCAAATCCAGTCATGTCTCTGATCTCACTTCTTACTACTCTCCCCTGGCTTATACTTTCTTGATCATCTTGGTGTCCTTTCTATTTCTCTATACATTCCAGAATTCCTCCCATCTCAGGGCCTTTGGACTTGAGATTTTTCCTGCCTAGGATGATCCTGTTCTTTACACCATTGATCACTCAGTCTCATCATTCAGTATTAAACAGAAGTCATGATTCCAGTGAGCACTTTTCTGGAAACTGTATCTTGACTGCAAATGCCCCATTTTTGACTAAACCTCTCCACTTTCTGAATTTATTTTCTTTATAACATATATCACTATCCTACACATTATCTTATTTATTTTGTTGAATGCCTTTTCTTTTAGGACATAAAATCTATCAAGTTTTTGTCTTTAACATTTTTTTTCATTACTGTATCCCCAGCACATGTTTTCAATAAATAAGTTTTGAATGACCCCTCAATTCTATTCTATAATTTTCCCCTAACGAGTAAATACAGATTTATATATATACATATATATATATATATATATATATATATATATATATATATATATTATAAAGGGAAATAAGATCAAAGACAGAAAATAATTTGATGTTGTTTGATTGCAATTTGCTTAAATGTCAATGTTAGGGCCTTTAGTGAGTTTTCAAGATGCAGTGATATCTGACCCAGCAGATGATGTTGTCTATATCTGCATCTGCAATTTCTGCTCCTTGCTAAGAGAAAGGGATGCTGGTATGAAAAAAAACAGATATCATTTATACCTAAACAAGAATTGTGACAGAAAATTTTGTGAAAGAATATTGTCATACATAAATCAATAAATCCATCCAAAAGATAACAATGTGGAAAAAGGAATATAACTTTTATCAAAAGTCACAATAAATATTTTTATGAAATGGAACATAATTTGAATCTGAAGTTCGCTGTAGCTCAACATGTAATAACAACATAATGGTTGAAAGAAACACAAAGAAAAACTGCTTGTGATATTCATTTTCTAGTAAACTCTTTCCAAAATTGAGATTCCTAAATAAACTCAGGAAAGATTTTTAAAAATTTAGACACTGGGCTTCCCTGGTGGCGCAGTGGTTGAGAGTCCACCTGCCGATGCAGGAGACATGGGTTCGTGCCCCGGTCTGGGAAGATCCCACATGCTGTGGAGCGGCTAGGCCCATGAGCCATGGCTGCTGAGCCTGCGCGTCTGGAACCTGTGCTCCACAACGGGAGAGGCCACAACAGTGAGAGGCCCGCGTACCGAAAAAAAAAAAAAAGAAATTTAGACACTAAACTGAAAGTCAAGAAATACAAGATATTCACAGTTTTCCATACATAATACTAACAGTCTAATAGAAATCCAACTGCAAATCTTGTTTGGTGAGCCTGTAACACTAGATGTAAAATTAATGTTAAATTTGTTGGCAATACAGGGATTTCCACAGAATAGATTTTCTCTTGTGTATATCTAAAACATTGTTCCTGGCTTTAAAGATTTATCCTCACCTGTATGCAACCAACAAATCAGAATTTTGCCATTTATGTGCTTGTTTTGAAGCATTATGAAATGTTTCCACACAGGTGGGCAGATTGGAAATAGTTTCAGTGACTAGAATCAGCATGTTATGGTCCAGTGACTTGGATCATAGAAATACAGGCAGACTTGGAAAGCTTTATGGATAATCCTGGTTTTGCTGCTGACCTAATGTCAAAATTCACAACTCTTATCAAGCAGGTACTCTCCCACTTCATGTTCCATAGATTCAAGGTGAGCTTCACTTGAAAATTTGTATATTTTGTAACAGAGAATGTGGCTGTGATTGATCCCCCCACTCTAGTTCTCTAACGTTCCCACCATCTGCAGCTTTCCACATCATAAATCAGTGGCACTCTTGAATAGACTTTCATATTTCAAATTAAGTCTTTTAGAAGTCAACAGAATACATTAGACAACATATTTTATGTAGATAGTGAAGAATTAATCTGAATTCAAACTACTTTAGTGGCAACATTTTTTTAAAAATCAAATATAATAGCATTGTCAACCTGGCCTTGAGGTTTCCAGAGTCTATCATTACTCTCTTTAATTTTTCAAACTTATTATTTTGTATTGACCTCATTTCCTCAAATTTCTGATGAAATTTTGCATAGCCACAGACAGTTCTAAGCTTAGTTGATTCAGAGGAAACAACAGGATTCTGTCACACAGTATCTGCTTATCAGATATCAGAGAAAAACACTGACTGGCTTTTGCTGTATTGTGACTAGATTTTCAAGAGATTGTCTTTGGCAGTCCCACAGGAACCACATGGAGTCCAGAAGAGAAAGCGATTTCCTGAAGAAAGGGGCACTGGTGAAACAAACAAGACCAACAAATGTTAGCAGGACTTTCTTTCTTTCCCTTTCTTTCTTTCTTTCTTTCTTTCTTCCTTCCTTCCTTCCTTCCTTCCTTCCTTCCTTCCTTCCTTTCTTTCTTCCTTCCTTTCTTTCTTTCTTTCTTTCTTTCTTTCTTTCTTTCTTTCTTTCTTTCTTTCTTTCTTTCTTTCTTTCTTTCAAGTTAATGTACGATAGTAGAACTTATCAACTTTAACTACAGAGGGAAACACTTGGGTCTCTGAAACAAGAAAATGTATGGTTCGTTCTTCTGGACATGTAGGCTCAATGAAGAACTGCAATTGTTTCTTGATCATAATAAAGCAAGTAAGAAAAACCAGTCAGATGGCACTTTGTTTGTTGTAGGTGGTTCAACATTCTAATCTCTTTGTCTTTGTTACACATCCATTTCCATCTTCAAACCTTCAGAACTCTCTCTCTCTCTGTCACAGGAAGACCAGATGGCAGGTCATGGAAAGACCAGGAGTGGAAATAAGCAATCCAGAGAAGAGTATCATTCACTAAATATGTGCTGGCTGGGGCTGGGTTGGAGGTGGAAGTGTAATTAGGAATTGGTGGGGGGGGCGTGAGCAGCACAGTCCATTTACTCATGACTCTTACTCCAGTCAGAATCTTCAGATACAGAAGTAAAAGTCCTCAAAGCACTTGTGTATCAACTTCTTCATTATGGTCAAGTGTAGGGAAGTTTTCATAGTGGAGAGAGGGGAAGATTAGGAGGCAGGGCTCAGAGATTCTTACTGACCAAATGTACACCTAAAAGGCAGTGATAATAGGAAATGCAAACTTTAGGCTTCTGCAAGCTCATTTACCTTATTGGTTGCCTTTTAGAAACTTAAATATATTTGAAAAAATTACTAATGCAGAAAATATGGGACTCATATATTGAGTTAGAGCTGACATATTGGGAAAAGTGTTTATGTTTCTTATTCTTCAGGCTTAATGTGTCTCATTTTTGGATTATTTATCACTTTGGCTTTGGTCTGCTGTATACTTAATGCTTTTTTTTTATTCAGAGTACTTAATGCATGCTAGTTCAAATCAACTCCTCTTCTTTGAGCTCCATAGCACATTTTGAAGACAGGATCCCCAGGATATAGCCTTCTGCCATGTCTAGCCTTCTGAATCTGTCCTTTTACTCTATCTTAGTGATCAAGTTCTGGCTCTTCATCCTCTAGTTTTAAGACTAGGATTGACTCAACATTCATCTCTCAATGTTGAATACGGGAAAATAAAGATGTATATTTCTTAGGTTACCTCTCCATTAAAAAAAAATCTATATTTATGGACTGTAATAAAGAATACAAACAATTTATTCTCAATTATTTGTGAACATTTTCTGAGAGAACTCAGTGGGTAGAGAGAATTGACAATCTATTAATATCTCAATTAATGGTATCTTTAAAAGGCAGAATTTTGGCTTGAATGTTATAAAATGCCTTTTGTTCTCATCTATTTTGAATGGATTTCTGTCCCCTGTGCATATAGGTGGGCTTAAGCTGGCTTTAGTATCTTCTTGGAGAAGACATTTAAACTTAATCCATTCAGCTATCTTTTCTTACTCTTATGTATTTTTAAATTAATTATTTTTTTTTAATTTCATGGAAGCACATCATTTTTGTGTGTTATGTCCAGTGCTATATGTCCTGGTACTGAGAACATGGCTAGGTATATGGAAAGAACTTTATATACATTTGTTAAGTGAATGAATTTCTTTACTGTTAAAATAAAAATCAAGAAGTCATGTAGTAACAGTTTTCATAGTTGAAACTAATATTAATATCAAATGATATTTTTTTCTAAGAAATCTCTCTTCCTTCCCTTCTGCATAAATGGCATTTGACTCTTTTAGGTACATTTTCTGCCAAAATTCATGTGTGCAAATTCTACCTGAAACCATGGTTATGTTGCTCTCTTGGATATAAGAACTTGTTTTATTTCATACCAAATCTTTTATTCTACCTTGAGGAAAAGAAGGTATATTGTGGAAGAGAAAGTATATTGCAAATCAGTGAAATACATTTTGAAATAGGGAAGGTGATACATTTTTTGATTATCCAAATTATGGAGAACTAACTTTGAGAACAAAGCCTGCTATAGTCTTTTGTTGCAAATGCTGATTTGGAATAATATTATATCTCACACATTTGGGAAGAATATAGTCAAAAAAGTTATCTGTCTAAAAGCAAAAAATGAAGAGGCTACTTGTAAAAGGGTGAAATCAATTAATTTCTAAGAAAACTGATCTGTGGAGAATTGCAATGATATTCAAATACTATCAAGCAAAATACAGAGTGAAGGACATCTTTGCCACAGAAGGCAAACTAATAACTAAATATGATAACTTTTTGGATTGAGAAACTTCATTGTTTCTCCCTCTGGTATATGAGAGCTATTGTTCTCTCTCTCTCTCTGTATATATATGTATATACATATATATGTATACACACACATATATTTATGTGTATGTATATACATGTGTATGTATTTATATGTTTGTGAATAAAGAAAATGAAACTGTCTTTCACATATGTCCCTCTATGAGATATAAATGTGGCTAAAAATATAAAATTAACTTTTCTCCTTTCTGAAACAAAGAGAATGACTTTCTTGATTCCATGGTTCTCAAAAGTATTGTGGACATGCCCTGGGAATGACTCAATCAAGTCATATTAAGACCATAGAGAATATTGTCCTTCTTGAGTGTTTTATGGTGACTTCAGAACATTACAGGCAAGGCAACAATTCCTTCAACATTGCTGGAATCTTAGATTATACAGGTCATGAAAGATTTTTTAAACTCTTTTTTATTTAAATCCCACCCCTGATATTTATAATTATCACCGAATATTGGTGTGTCCAACCTCATTCAAACAAAGAACCACTAAGACACTTCCTGGCAAAATATTATTAGCTTTGTAAGGCAAAACGTATAAAATCATTGTCCAAGAATCCTAAGGGAAAGACTGATCTTAAAATTATGCTGTAGGCTTGCTATTTAACTCTACCTCTCAAAGCCAACGTGGCTTAAGTAAGCAACACTGACAATAATGCAATTTATATTGAAAAAAAATGCTTGCTCACTGATTTTCTGACTAGCCCTTTTTTGAATTTTCTTAACACATATGTTCTTATCTAATTTCCACCTTTGGAAGTTAAAAGCTCAATTATGCCTTGAACACAGTTATAAAGCTTGTACATGTGACTACCTGTTATAACCTTATCTGATTTCCCTTGCTTGAATTTCTTTCCATGGGATACCAGTCTAATACTCCAGCACATTGCTTGAAATGCTAACAATGTTTACTTAGTTCATAATTAGTTATTTTCCCAAGAATGAAACTTGCCTCTGATAGCTTTAACCTTGTTATCAAACAGATTGTCAAATTAGTCTTCATATGATGGCAGATACTGCTATATGGATGTCTAAATACTGGCTTGTAAAGCCTCTCAGATCAGACTTTGTATTGGAAAATGGCACCTGCTGCAATCACACTTGTATTTACCTCACCAATGTTTAGAGTTGATTTAAGACGAGAGGCCTCTTGCTAAAAGAAGTGTTAAAAACCATCATCCTGGTTTGTGTCTACACCTCATTGACCTATCCCTCATTTATTCTGAATTATCTTCCTCTTACCTGGCAGGATATCATAATGGCTATTGTACCATTCACAGAATAATTTTAGCCATATCTCACTTTGTTTATTCTGATTGGCATCTGGCAAAGACAAGTTTAATTTTGCAATTACAGTAAAAATAGAGGTTAGGGACATAATATAACTTGGTCAATCCAGATAAAATTTTAAAGCAGACAACATGCATCTACAGCTTGTTCCTTGGCACATTTACCTAACAACGGAAGTTGGGAAAATGTTGGAAAAATTCCTTAATCAGGGGTCAAGAGACACTAGCTTAAGTCCTGACATCACCCTGTACTTGCTGGGTGACAAAAATGAGGAAAACTAAAGCTTATAAAAATTACGTAAAATTATGTATGTGCCTGCACATTTCAAACTGTAAAATTCCATTAAAATGTTAAGTTTTTCTTTGTTATTATGGTTGCAATTGAAACAGATGGATCAGCTACGGAAAAGAGAAAGGGTATAATGAGTATAAGATCTCACAATACATTCGTTATAAAGTCAAAATTAAAACCTACTCTTCTTACTAACAATTCTATCAAACCATAAAATTGGGAAAACGGATTTTCAATTACAACAGGAAAAAGCTGAGAGATGTGTTTTGATCACCTCCTATTTACACATTGGTGAGGGAGGAAGCCCTGATCCAGGTTTATGGGGATGGCCAATCCAGGTTTATGGGGATGGCCCCATAAACACGACACACAGTAAAGGAGAGCTGAAACCACAACGTTTATTACTCATATATGCTCACAGCCCATGGAGGAGGAGAGAACATGCCAGTCATGCACAGTCACATGAGTGTTGTACTTGGGAACAGACTGAAGAATCAAGGGCTATGGAAGGCAGGCTCTGTTGTATCAAGAGGATGGGGTGCCCTTGGTGACCATGGGAGAATGTGATTTGTCTGTTGGAATAATTCCATGGGCTGGCAGGGAACTGACCCTGCTATTCAGAGATAAGCAAGAACTGGGTCTGGCCATTTTGATAAGGAAGGTTGTTTAGCTAAGGGACCATTTCTCTGGGGGCACAGTGGAGGGGAAAACTTGTTGTTAGGCCATCTGAGGCCTTCCTGTTCTCATTGGGTGCCAAGGCAGGACTTAAAATTAGGGTTTAATTTTAGACCTTTAGACCTTATCACATGAGAGGCATTAACTCAACTAGTAGAGATAGAAGACCTCAAGTGGAAGTTGTGACCATGGGGGCAATTAAATAGAAAAGTCTAAATTCAAGAGCCTGGAAACAATAACTTTTAATCAAAAGAGACAAGGGAAAATGGCAATAAAAAATAATGAGGGAGTGTGGAATAGGTTGAGAATAAAGAAAAAATAATGTCTTGAAAAATCAAAAAACATTTCAAAAACTGGAAGATGGAGATGATCAATCATGTCAATAGATACAAAGAAAAGTAATCAGGCGATGACTAAAGATTGATTTTGAATTTTTTTTTTTAAATTATGAGGTCAATTTCAATGTCCATATTTGAGTACGTCTGCCACTGTGGGCCAGGCTGAAAATTCTGCATGCTCTTGGAAGTGAATTCAGGACAACCAAGGGACGGTGGTAATGTCATTGCATCCCAAAGAGCACCTTGAAAACCTTAAAGTCTACCACTAGGGATCCATCACTTCACCTTAAGTATACTTTTTAAATTCAAACAAATAAACAAACAAAAGTTCAACTAACTATAGCAAGTTAATGTTCTCACTTAGAATCCTGGGGAATTGAGGCAATGAAAATCAGAAATCACAATATAAATCACCTAAAATTCCATTACAGACAAATAATGACAAGTAGCATACCTTGGGATACTTATCATCATTGATATATGTTAATATACTTGAAAGGGTAATGTTTTCTGAAAGTTATAAGTTATCTGAATAAAAGTCTTACAAATATGCCCAGAAAAATGAGTTCTGTTGAGAAATACCTCTCTTAAAATGTAAAGAAATAAGGCAGCTCCTTCTCAAGTGTTCACAAATATGGAGTTGACACAGTAAAGATGCAGAGTCCTTTGATGAAGAGAGTTATTGTAAAAAACTTTAATAAATTTTTTCTCTAATAAAATCTGTTTACATTTCCAAGAGATGAACTTCCTCCCCATTTCTGATCAGTTATCTAAAATAGCCAAATCACCCTAGCCATCTGCAAATGTATTACTTTCTCCACTCTTATGGTGCCTCATTAGGCCCTAAGTATCTTTTAACTGGACCAGTTTAACAAATTCTGAGCTGAATTTCCCCATCACCAGGCTTTCACTGCTCTGGTCCATCTTTTCTATTGTATCACAAAAATCTATCTATAGATGACCACAGCTTGTGTGTTAGAAGCTGTTAAGTTTTGGTGTTCCTCTTAGTAAAAAACAAACAAAAACAACAAAAAACACAGTATTTTACTTTCAATGTTTATAATAATATATCACCATATATACTGTTTTCATAAGGGATGCATATAATCCATAAATTTGTATGTCAAACTGTGTCATTATAAGTATATTTTCTAGGAAGAACTTATATGGCTTCTATCATTTTCAAAAGGGATCCAGGTACCCAAGTGTTGATAAATATGGTCCTAGAGCATAGATTAGGGAGACACAAAAAGCTAGACATTAGCAGCAGTACCAGTGTCCCATCCAGGGAAAAGGATGTCCTGACTCATGGTTTCTGTGGTGAGCAATCTCTAAATCCTTTTGTTCTGATGCCTAATAGTTTCTGTTTTTTCATCTTTCCAAGTGCACATAGAACATCTTCCAAACTTGATCATAGTGTGGATTATATAGAAAATCACGTTGAGTAGTTTCTCCTAAAACTATGCATGTACAGTCTGTCACACAGCAACTTTCATCCTATGTTGTAATAAATTGAATTGCATACATGTGTGTATTAAAATTATGTATAAAATATTCATAATGATATTATTCTCAATAATCAAAAAGTGTATGGCCACCCAGCAAGGACAGAATAGGTAGATGGCACATACAACAATATGGATTAATGATAAAAATAAAGTACTGTGGGAAATAAGCCAGATTCAAATAATGCATACTGTATCATTCCACAAATATGAAGTGCACAAACGGACAAATCTAATATAATGTGTTAAATGTTAGAATGATGGCAAAATTTGTAGAATATGATGACTCAGATAAGGAATAGCTCCTGTCATTCTATTCTGTTGTGCTATTAAGATTCTATTTCATAATCTAGATAATGGTTACACAGGCCTGTTCATCAAGTAGTACATCTGAGACTAGAAAACTATGTTGTATATATGTTATCCTTCTAAAAATATACAATTACGTTTTTCATGTAATTCTATTAATATCTTTTTCAGAGTAGCAATATTTTTCCTCCAAATTTACAGACATATTTGAATGGCATAGAGTAAAAACTAAAATGTTTTGGGGGGCAAGGATTCTAAAGTTATTCTTTAACTCAATAGAGATATATGTTTACTCCATCTGTAACAAATTTTACCAACCTGTTTTCTTTTGAAGAAGCCAAAGCTTTCTTTTATTTTAGAAAGTTTATTCTTATAACTAAAAGCACCAAAAAATGAATTTCCTCAATACTGAAAGTGATCTAAAACATATGTTAAAAAAAATAATCAGTTTCTCTGTTGTAAATTATGCTCTGACAAGGTGAGACAAAATCACTTCAAGTATTTAGGAAAAATGAAAACAATAAATATTCAAACTGGATAGTATGGGCACTCAGCAGGTTCACATTAAAATGTAATGGGCCATAATTTGATATCTTTGTTTTTCTACTTCAGGGTTTAAAAAGATTAAAGCCTTCAGTTAAAAAAAAAACAAACAAACAGAAATAACACCAAGAACGAGAAAGACAAAGAAAGAAGGGTTAGGTGGACACATTAAGATAGTGGAGTGAGAGGACATGGAGTTCACCTTCCCCAACAAACACATCAAAAAGTACCTCTATATGTTGAAAAATTCTCACTGAAAGCTAAGTGGAAACTGCCAGAAGGACTCCTATATAACCAAAATAACCACCTCAAAAAATTAGTAAAAGAACAAACAAATCTCAAAGTCAATAAGGAAGCAAACGATAAAGATCAGAGAGGAAATAAATAAGGATTAA
This sequence comes from Neophocaena asiaeorientalis asiaeorientalis, assembly GCF_003031525.2. NCBI lineage: Eukaryota > Metazoa > Chordata > Mammalia > Artiodactyla > Phocoenidae > Neophocaena > Neophocaena asiaeorientalis. Next base: position 35,552 of record NW_020172150.1, read on the forward strand.
AATAATAGAAAATATCAATGAAATCAAAAGCTGGTATTTTGAAAAGATAACAAAATTGAAAGCCTTTAACTGGACTCACCAATAGAAATAGAGAATACCAAATTAAATGAAATTAAAAAATGAAAGAGTAGAAATAGCAATTAATACAACAGAGACACAAAAATTTATAAGACAATACTACTAACAGTTATATGCCAACACACTGGACAACCTAGAAGAAACGGACAAATTTCTCCCAAGACTAAACCTGCCAACACAAAAGACAATACACAACATACAACCTGCCAAGACTGCATCAAGAAGAATCTGTTGGTGGGTATGTAAATTGGTGAAGCCACTATGGAAAATAGTATGGAAATTCTTCAAAAAACTCAAAATAGAACTACCAATAATCCAGCAATTCCACTCCTGGATATATAGCCAGAAAAAAAAAGAAAACACTAATTCAAAAAGATACATGTAGCCCAATGTTCAGAGCAACACTAATTACAATAGCCAAAATATGGAAGCAACCCAAATGCCCACC
>NW_020172150.1:36302-74135 GCF_003031525.2 Neophocaena asiaeorientalis asiaeorientalis
TATATATATATATATATATATATACACAATGGAGTGTTACTCAGCCATATAAAGAATGAAATTCTGCCATTTGCTACAACGTGGATGGACCTAGATTATGCTTAATTAAATAATGCAGACAAAGATGAAAGACAAATACTGTATGGTATTATTATATGTGGAATATAGAAATTACTGCAAGTGTTTGTGTAAAACAGAAACAGATTCACCAATAAGTAAACAAACCAGTGGTTACCAAAAGGGAGAGGGCAAGACAGAGGGGCAAATTAGGGGAATGGGATTAAGAGATACAAGCTATTATGTATAAAATAGGTAAGAAACAAGGATATATTGCATAGCACAGGGAATTATAGGCCTTATCTTGTAATAAATAACTTTAATGGAGTATAATCTGTAAAAATTCTGAATCACTATACTATACACCTGAAGTTAATATAACATGTTATATCAATTATACTTCAGTTAAAAAAGACAGTCAGTATTACCTCATGAAACTATAAATTGGATGTTGTAGCCAATATGAAAACTTATCTTAGAAATATAAAAATTACACTGATACTTAATCTGAAATGCTAATACACCATTTCCTCTGCTTCTAACTTAACTTAATGATGACAGTTTTATACATTTCAATAATGGTCCATATCAACTGCAGATTCACAGTGGAATTCTAGAATAGACGTATTGTTTAGGTATCATCAATGGGATGGTTTAGGCTAGGTTCTTCCTAGATGGATGGGGTGGAAAAGAACTGTGGTCACTAGAATACATACTAAGGGAATCCCTAACAAGAATACAAAGAGTGAGCATAAAAGTGTCCTGTATCTACTGTATGTGGCCAGTTTTCTTCTATAGCATATAAATCTCATCTGTTCTTACTGAACTTTGAATTTTGTTTTACAACATCTATATGGTAAAAGAGTTAGCAAATGCAAAGAATGGAAGTGCAACTTTATTTTTGTTTTGTTTTACCTCATTTTCAGACCATATATTTTGTGTTAAAATTTTATTAGACTATCAAAGATTGTCCATACTGCTCACTTTCTTCCATTTTCTCTTTCCTTTTCTTCCTTCCTTCTTTCTTCCATTCTCCCTTCCCTCCTTACTCTCCCTCTCCTTTCTTTCTTTCTTTTTCCTTTTCTTTCTTTTCTCCTTCCTTTTTTCCTATCTTTCTTTCCTTCTTTCTTTTCCTTCCTTCCTTCCTTTTTCTTCCTTTCTTTCTTTCTTTCTTTCTCTCTCTCTTTCTTTCTTTCTCTCTTTCTTTCTTTCCTTCTTTCTTTCTTTCTTTCTCTTTCCCTTCCTTCTCTCCCTCCTTCCCTCTTTCCTTCTTTCTCTACTTTTTCTTTCTTTTCTCCTTCTTTGCTCTTTTTCTTCTCACAAAAGTACTATTTTTATTAAATACTAGGTATTTTCTTAATAAAGAAAACAGTATGTTTTAAACCCTGCCAATGCAAAGTTTATCCATTAGTGGATAGAAGAGACACACCAGAAACACAAAAGTAATACAAGTTAATGTCATGTGATTTAATACAATATATTCATATATGCCAATATATTCATTTTCTTAATCATCTTGTTCAGTTTTATGATATCTTTATACATTTTGAATTTTGTTTTGTTTGTTTGTTGTGCTTTATTTGCTCTGTGTACTACTATATAAGAAGTTTTATAGTCAACTACTGCAATTGTGACATATTTTGTTTTTATCTAATATCATGCCACTTATTTCTAGTCTTCCCACTTGTTTTACAGAATTTTTTTTTTTTTTCTATTTTCAGGTCCTTTTTATCCAGTAATTTTATTATTTAATTTTTCCTATGTTAGTTTCTTAGTGGCTTCACCTTGCTACAGTGTTTTGCATGTGAAATGTTACCTTCTTAGAATGAACACCTTCCCCCAAAAAAAAATCTGTGAGGTTAAGTCCTCCTCATCCTTTAGAACTTAACTAAACCATCATTTTCTGTTGGAATGCATTCCAATTCTTCCCTGACTAGCTTTAATGTCTTTTCTCTGGATTCCATACAAATCTACATCTTCTCTATAGTCAATTGTGATGGTTCTACCTTTGCATTTTCTTGAATAATTGACAATGTTTTGTGTATCCTATTAGATATTTAGTGACATGCTGGCAGTAGCCAGTTCTGTTGTGACATATTTATGTACTCAATGCCTAGCCAAGTACATGTCATATAAGAAGCACTCAAATTTTCACAGAATAGATGAAATAAATTATACAATTCAAGCTATGGGTCAGAAGAAAAACACCTATTCATTAAATGCTTTCCAGGAGATGGAGTGCCATAGTCTGAAACTCAGCACCAGAATTCCATAACATCTTTGGGAACATTGTGTTGGATAATGATTATGTAGGAGTGAATTAGAAGAAAGATCAGGGCCCATGGCAGCGTTAAGGTCATTTACTAATTTCTTACTCAAGAGTTTTGCAAATGATATATCTTATCAACAAATTAATTTTAACCTCAAATGATTCATATTGTTTGTAACTTTAGAAAATGAATTAAAACATTTAGTACAATGTCAGCAAGCCTTAAGATGAAACAACCCAGATATAGATAATGGACCAAGTATATAAATTTGTCAGTAAATTTTGATCTACTCATTACCATCTTCACATGAAAAGCTTGCTAAGCTATTAACCTTCATTAATAAGCACTATTATAAATTATAGCAAGTGTTATCATGTATGTCTAATATTCTATGAACAATGTATGGTATGGCTGTAATTCTTTAAGCATTGTAATAAATGCGTTACAAATATGAAAACTATGCTTTTTTAACTCTTGACATCTTATGAACAGATTGCTTTTTTAAATCATAAACTGTTTATAAAATAATGGCAAGAGTTGCAAAAAATCTCAGTAATTTTTTGACAAATTAATAATAATAAAAGGAAAAGGATTCAAGAACATTAGGTCATTTTAAAAAATCCTAAACAACTCTAGGGTCAAAGAGACTATACTTTACATTATACTTAGTGACCACGTGATCATTGATTATCAAAGCATAGCAAGTAGACCTACTGTACTCACAGTAAAGGTTAATGCTCTAAACACTTCCAATATTAAAGAAGACATAAGTAAACATTAAACTTAATAGTTAATTCTGGATACTTGAGAAAGAACAGCAAAATAATCTAAGATTCAGAGATAAATGATAAGAAAAATTAGTGAATTCAAATAGAGAAAAAGACCATAAAATAATCAATATTTATTAAGACTAATCAATATGTTACACACAAAGAGAGAAGAGATAGAATGAAAGATAGAGAGAGAACACTTTATTAGTTGTTAATATATGTGAGAAAGCTAAGTTAACAGCATATAAAGAGTAGGGCAAATATTAGTGAATATTTATCTAAGTAGATGTTAAAATATTTATTGAAAAAATTATTTGAGACTACCCACCTTGGATTAAGCCAACCTGGATAATCTAAAATAATGTCCTCATTTTGAGGTCCTTAATCTTAATCATATTTTCAAAGTTCATTTTGCTATGTTAAGTAACATATGTACAGGTTCAAGATCAGGGTATGGACATCTTTAGGAGACAATTACTCTGCCTATCATATACAATGAAGTACAATTTTCACCTCTCTTTTTCTGTAGTTCTCAAAAATTTCAGTTTTTCAACCTACCTTTTTAGGAGTCAGCAAAAATACAGTCCCCAATTTCAGGTTTTACCACACAAGTAATTCTTCTCTCCTAATTCTTTATCATGTTCTTTGTTGTGTGATTTCCTCAAGCACATGAATAGATAGTTCAGCTTTCCCAGTTATTTTCATTGGAAGTGTTGGTCTTGATTATCTAGTCTCATTCTACTGGAAATAAAAAACAGACGTCTCCATTATTCACTTCTAATTTGAAGGCTCCAATACAAGGATCTTATAAGATTCCAAGTCATATTCCTATGCCCTATGTATTATGGAGGATGAAAGTTAAGATAAAGTATTTGTCTTGGACATATATGACTCAAAATAAGAATTTCCTGAGAGTCAAGGTGGCGTAATAGCAGGATGCAGAATTCACATCTCTGCACAACTAGGGCACCTACAAGGCACCGGTGGGGGACCACGGACACCTAAGGGGATGGGAGGAATCCCCAACGACTGGGTAGGATGTGAGGTGTGGAGGGAGTGAAGGGGTAGGAGAAGTGGAAGTGGGATGGGACTGGTGCCCCTAAGGGACAGCTGTGGGAAGGGAAGGGATACCACACTTGAAAGGGGAAATTAGAGAACCATTGGGAGAACAGTGGATAAAAAGAGAGTGTAGACAGGTTTCCATTTTTCACTTGTACCCCGAGGAACCTGTTGAGATCCCAGGCCTTATCCTCTGCCCACCGAGGTCCCCTCCAGCCATGTGGGTCCTGAGCGAGTGAGAGGGAGAGAAGGGGAGCAAAAGTAAAGGCTGGACCTCCGGGATGGCACCCCTCAGGGGTGTCTGGGGGAGGGGAGGAGTTCCTACACCCAGCAGGACCTAATCATGGTTCAGGGGTCCAGTGACGATGAGGGAGACCCTGGGGGAGACGGTTGGATAGGGCCGCAAAGGAATGGAAGGGAACAGGGCCAGTGCTTTCCCTGTCCATTTAGGCACTGGGAAGCCTGTTGGCTTCCTGGGCCTAATCCTCTGCCCTCAGAGCCTCCCTCCTGCCGTGCAGAGTCCAAGCCCCACCCCACACCCACACCCAGGGCCCCACCTCTACACTTGGAGACACCCTGCACCGTGTTGGGCTTAAACCCCACCGACACCCCCTCACTCAGGGCTCTACCTCCAAACTCCAGAACTCCACACTCCAGAGGCTCTCCTTTCCATGTGCTGCCTCTCACCTTCTGCACAGGTCCTAACTAGAGGCCCCACCTCAGGCATGAACATCACCCCACATAGACCCTGCCACACATTCACACGTCACCCACCACCCACCTAGGTCTCACCCCACCCTAAACCCTGCCCCTGCCTAAGTTCCACACCCACCACCTAAACTCCACCTCCATAGCCAAAGCAATTTTTTTTCTTTTCTTTTCTTTTTTCCTCTTTTAGATTGGGGTCCTGTTTACCTTGTTGATTCATTGTGGTTGATTCTTTTATATTTTTATATTTCCTAATAAATCTTTTATTTTTCTAATATTTTATTCTTTATATATAATCTATTTCTTTTTTTGGTTGTGGTTTTATTTTACCTTGTTGCAGTTGTTTCAGATATAGTTTTATTTTTCCTCATATATTTTTTTATCATTCTAATTTTATTTTGTTTTTTATTCTTTGATATTGTACTGTTCCCTCTTTTTTTTTTTTTTTTTTCTTTTTTTATCATGCCATCAAGCTTGTGAGATCTTGGTTCTCAGGCCAGAGGTCATGCCCGAGGTCCTGTGGTGGGAGCTCTGAGTCCAAACTGCTGGATTAACTTAGAAACTCAGACTCCAGGGAATATCAAACAGAGTGAGGCCTCCCATATGTCCTCATCTCAGTATGAAAACCCAGCTCTATCCACCTATCTGCAAATTCTACTGCTGGACAACTCAGGACAAACAACAAGTAAGACAGGAATATAACACCACCCAAAAAAAAAGAAATGACAAAAAAATTTGTTACAGACAAAGGAGCAAGGTACAAACCTACAAGACCAAATAAATGAAGATGAAATAAGAAACCTACCTGAAAAGGAATTGAGAGTAGCGATAGTAAAGAGGATCCAAAATCTTGGAAACAGAATGGAGAAAATACAAGGCACATTTAACAAGGCTCTAGAAGAACTAAAGAGCAAACAGTGATGAACAGCACAATTACTGAAATTAAAAATATCTCTAGAAGGAATCAATAACAGAAGCAGAAGAATGGGTAAATGAGCTGGAATATAAAATGGTGGAAATAACTACCAGGGAGCACAATAAAGAAAAAAGAATTAAAACAATTGAGGACAGTCTCAGAGACATCTGAGACAATACTAAACATTCCAACATTCGAATTATAGGGGTCCCAGAAGAAGAAGAGAAAAAGAAAAGATTGGAGAAAATATTTGAAGAGATTATAGTCAAAAACTTCCCTAACATGGGAAACAAAATAGTCAATCAAGTCCAGGAAGCACAGAGAATACCATACAGGATAAACCAAAAGAGAAACATGCCAAGACACATATTAATCAAGCAATCAAAAATTAAATACAAAGAAAAAATATTAACAGCAACAAGGGAAAAGCAACAAATAACATACAAGGGAATCCCCGTAAGTTTAATAGCTGATTTCAAGGCAGAAACTTTGCAAGCCAGAAGGGAGTGGCAGGACATATTTAAAGTGATGAAAGGGAAAAACCTACAAGCAAAATTACTCTACCCAGCAAGGATCTCATTGAGATTCAATGGAGAAATTAAAACCTTTACAAGTAAGAAAAAGTTAATAGAATTCAGCACTAACAAACAGTTTTACAAGAAATGCTAAAGGAACTTCTCTAGGCAGGAAACACAACAGAAGGAAAAAACCTACAAAAACAAACCCAAAACAATTAAGAAAATGGTCATAGGAACATACATATCAATAACTACCTTAAATGAAAATGGATTAAATGCTCCAACAAAAAGACACAGAGTGTCTGAATGGATACAAAAACAAGCCCCACATATATGGTGCCAACAAGAGACCCACTACAGGCCTAGGGACACATAAAGACTGAAAGTGAGGGGATTGAAAAAGATATCCCATTCAAAAGGTAATCAAAAGAAAGCTGGACTAGCAATTCTCATATCAGACAAAATAGATTTTAAAATAAGACTATTACAAGAGCCAAAGAAGGACACTACATCATGATCAAGGGATCAAGCCAAGAAGGAAATATAACAATTGTAAATATTTATGCACACACATAGGAGCACCACAATACATAAGGCAAATGCTAACAGCCATAAAAGGTGAAATCAATAGTCACACAATAGAGTAGGGGACTTTAACATCCCACTTTCACCAATGGACAGATCATCCAAAGTGAAAATAAACAAGGAAACACAAGCTTTAAATAACACATTAAACAAAATGGACTTAATTGATATTTATAGACATTCCATCCAAAAACAACAAAAATACACTTTCTTTGCAAGTGCTCATGGAACATTCTCCAGGACAGACCATATCTTGGATCACAAATCAAGCCCAGGTAAATTTAAGAAAATTGAAATCATATCAAGTATCTTTTCGGACCACAACACTATGAGATTAGATATCAATTACAGGAAAAGAATTTGTAAAAAATACAAACACATGGAAGATAAACAATACACTACTAAATAACCAAGAGATCACTGAAGGTATGAAAGAGGAAATAAAAAAATACCTAGAAACAAATGACAATAAAAACATGATGACCCAAAACCTATGGGATGCAGAAAAAGCAGTTCCAACAGGGAAGTTTATAGCAACACAATCTTACCTCAAGAAACAAGAAACATCTCAAATAAACAATCTAACCTTACACCTAAAGCAATTAGAGAAAGAAGAACAGAAAAACCACACAGTTAGCAGAAGGAAAGAAATCATAAAGATCAGATCAGAAATAAATGAAAAATAAATTAAAGAAATGATAGCAAAGATCAATAAAACTAAAAGCTGGCTCTTTGAGAAGTTAAACAAAATTGATAAACCATTAGCCAAACTTATCAAGAAAAAAACGGAGAAAACTCAAATCAATAGAATTAGAAATGAAAAAGAAGTAACAACTGACACTGCAGAAATACAAAGGATCATGAGAGATTACTACAAGCAACTATATGCCAATAAATTGGAAAACCTGGAAGAAATGAACAAATTCTTAGAAAGGCACAACCTTCCAAGACTGAACCAGGAAGAAACAGAAAATATAAACAGACCAATCACAAACATTGAAATTGAACCTGTGATTAAAAATCTTCCAACAAACAAAAGCCCAGGAACGGATGGATTCACAGGGGAATTCTACCAAACATTTAGAGAAGAGCTAACACCTATCCTTCTCAAAGTCTTCCAAAGTATAGCAGAGTGAGGAACATTCCCAAACTCATTCTATGAGGCCACCATCACCCTGATCCACAACAGACGATGTCACAAAAAAAAGAAAATTAGAGGCCAATATCTCTGATGAACATAGATGCAAAAATCCTCAACAAAATACTAGCAAACAGAATCCAACAGCACATTAAAAGTCTCATACACCATGATCAAGGGGGCTTTATCCCAGGAATGCAAGGATTCTTCAATGTATGCAAATCAATCCATGTGATAAACCATATTAACAACATGAAGGAGAAGAATCATATGACCATCTCAAGAGATGCAGAAGAAGCTTTTGACAAATTTCAACACTCATTTATGATAAAAAAAAAAAAAATCTCCAGAAAGTAAGTATAGAGGGAATGTCCCTACCTCAACATAATAAATGCCCTATATGACAAACTTACATCCAACATCGTTCTCAATGGTGAAAAACTGAAAGCACTTCCTCTAAGATCAGGAACAAGACAAGGTTGCCCACTGTCACCGCTATTATTCAACATAGTTTTGGAAGTTTTAGCCACAAAAGTCACAGAAGAAAAAGAAATAAAATGTTTCCAAATTGGAAAAGAAGAAGTAAAGCTGTCACTCTTTGCAGATGACATGATATTATACAAAGGAAATCCTAAAGATGCTTCAAGGAAGCTACAAGAGATAATCAATGAATCTGTGAAGTAGCAGGATACAAAATTAATGCCCAGAAGTCTCTTGCATTCCCACACACTAATGGTGGAAAATCTGAAAGAGAAATTAAGGAAACACTCCCATTTACCACTGCAGCAAAAAGAATAAAATACCTAGGATAAACCTACCTAAGGAGACAAAAGACCTCTATACAGAAAACTATAAGACACTGATGAAAGAAATTAAAGATGATACCAACAGATGGAGAGGTATACTATGTTCTTTGAAGATTTGAAGAATCAATATTGTGAAAATGACTCTATTACCCAAAGCAATGTACAGATTTAATGAAATCCCTATCAAACTATGAATGATATTTTTCACAGAACTATAACAAAAAATGTCACAATGTGTATGGAAACACAAAAGACCCTGAATACCAAAAGCAATCTTGAGAAAGTAAAACAGAGCTGAAGGAATCAGGCTCCCTGACTTCAGACTATACTACAAAGCTACAGTAATCAAGACAGTATGGTAGTGACACAAAAACCGAATTATAGATCAATGGAAGAGGATACAAAGCCCAGAGATAAGCCCACGCACATCTGGTCACCTTATCTTTGATAAAGGCAGCAAATTTATACAATGGAGAAGAGACAGCCTCTTCAATAAGTGGTGCTGGGAAAACTGGACAGCTACATGTAAAAGAATGAAATTAGAAAACTCCCTAACACCACACACAAAAGTAAACTCAAAATGCATTAAAGACCTAAATGTAAGCCCAGACACTATTAAATTGTTAGAGGAAAACATAGGCAGAACATTCTATGACATAAATCACAGCAAGATCCTACTTGACCCACCTCCTAGAGAAATGGAAATCAAAACAAAAATAAACAAATGGGACCTAATGAAACTTAAAAGATTTTGCACTGCAAAGGAAACCATAAACAAGATGAAAAGACATCCCACAGAATGGGAGAAAATATTTACAAAAGAAGAAACTGACAAAGGATTAATCTCCAAAATATATAAGCAGCTCATGCAGCTCAATATCAAAAAAAACAAACAACACAGTCCAAAAATGGGCAGAAGACCTGAAGAGACATTTCTCCAAAAAGTTATACAGATTGCCACCAAACTCATGAAAGGATGCTCAACATCACTAATCATTAGAGAAAAGCAAATCAAAACTGCAATGAGGTATCACTTCACACCAGTCAGAATGGCCATCATCAAAAAATGTACAAACAATAAATGCTGGAGAGGTTGTGGAGAAAAGGGAGCCCTCTTGCACTGTTGGTGGGAATGTAAATTGATACAGCCACTATGGAGAACAGTATTGAGGTTCCTTAAAAAACTAAAAAAGAACTACCATATAACCCACTACTGGGCATGTAGTCTGAGAAACCATAGTTCAAAAAGAGTCATGTACCTCAATGTTCATTGCAGCACTACTTACAATAACCAGGACATGGAAACAACCTAAGTGTCCATTGACAGATGAATGGATAAAGAAGATGTGGTACATATATACAATGGAATGTTACTCAGCCATAATAAGAAGCAAAATTGAGTTATTTGTAATGAGGTGGATGGACCTAGAGCCTGTCATATAGAATGAAGTAAGTCAGAAAGAGAAAAGCAAGTACGTATGCTAACATATGTCTATGGAATGTTAAAAAAAAAAAAAGGTTCTAATGAACCAAGTGCAGGACAGGAATAAAGACACAGATGTAGAGAATGGACTTGAGGACACGTGGAGGGGAAGTGCAAGCTGCGACAAAGTAAGAGAGTAACATTGACGTATATACACTACCAAATGTAAAATAGATAGCTGGTGGGAAGCAGCTGCAAGACACAGGGAGATCAGGTCAGTGCTTTGCAACCACCTAGAGAGGTGGGTTAAGGTGTTTAGGCAGGAGATGCAAGAGGGAGGGGTTATGGGGATATACGTATGCATATAGCTGATTCACTTTGCTACACAACAGAACCTACCACAGCACTGTAAAGCAATTATACCCCAATAAATATGTTTAAAAATATAAAAAATAATTTCCCAAATATAGTTAGGGAGCTGGATGTGTCAAAATATGAAAAATACTTACATTCATACCAAATTTATATTGATCTGCTAATGTATTAATCTATATATCATAATCATCTATCTTTGTAGACCAAAATGTAAAAAATAAATCTTTCTCATAAATTGAAAATATCTTGGATGAAATTTACCTTTTATATATTATTGAAACTTTTCTAGTGAACTTATTTTTCCTATAATTGTACATAAAACAATATTACCGTGTGATAGTAAAAATGGAACTTGTTCTTGTTCACTTTTTTATCTCCAGGTTATAGCATGATTGCTGAAAAAATTTGGATAGCATCTCCATCTCTGTTATTCATATATTTTAACATCACTGTGTTCATCTTTATTTTCAATTAGAGTAGAAAGAGATTTACAAATTATCTTGCACATGACATTTGATATTTGTTTCTGTCAAAATACTTCAATACTATATTTTAATTTTTCTACTGCAATTTTATTTCCTTAAAGTGTTTTAATATCACCTGCTTCCATTTCACCTCCACTATTTCTGACATTTTATGCTATTTTCCTTTTATCTCTTGATGTTTTGTTCTTATGCCTTTCATCTTTTTTTTCCAGAGGTGTGCGTTTGTTGCATACTGTTAAGAATGTCAAACCATGTGTAAACATGTCCTTTGTTTCCCACTGTTAATCATTCTTCAGAGATATTCAGAGGTATGTTCTCCCTCAGGGTTGTCTGAGGTATGTTTTTTTTTTTTTTGTTTTCTCTTTGCTAGAACATTTATCCTGTTTGAGTTTTTTTCTTCTGTACTAATCCTTAAATGAAAAGAAAGAGCATGTTTGTTGGCTATGGCTCTGCTGTGTTTTTATTTGGGCATTGAATAATATCCCTCAAAACCTAAGGGAAAATTACTCTTCAGGGAATCTTATCTGTTTCCTTTTGTTTACCCACCGTTCATCTAACCTATAGGTTGATCTGTTGAACTTCTAGATTCTCTCCTACTCAATTTCCTGATTCTATAAAAAAACTTAGTGAGTAGATAACACAAAAATCTTCCATTTCCAGAGTCCAATTTCCAAAATGCAAGGATTCTTGCAGACTCTGTTCTTCTTCAAGATCTCTATCATAGACAGTACAGATTCCACTGGTCTCTACTTCCTTCTTACTTCCTGATTGTGGCTTTTAGTTTTTGTGGTCTTTGAATACATACAGAGACATGGTTTGATATGATGTAAATGACATACAGACAATATTCCTGGGTTTCTAAAATTACAACTCATGTTTGTATATTTCACTCTCTTGCATGGCCCAAAGCAAAACATAGAGCCTGAAAGGCAGAAATGATAAAGAGAGAAAGAGGTAACTTTTATGACTATGTTACAGAGAAGAAAAGTGACTAAATCATGCAGAACACAGATTCAACCTAAAACTTAGGTGATGTTACCTAAATATATACTATATTCCTGTGAAATTTTTCCATTATTTTCTCCCTAGTAGAGATACTGGGCTAGTGAGCTAGGGCAAAGACAATACGTAAAGTAAAAACATATTTATTATTTCTTTCATATGAAGAAATACATTGAAACAGGACATTTTATTAATTTGTTATTTTTACTTTATTTATTTTGCTCTATTAAACAAATATTTAGGTATAAAAAATGCTCCAAATTTCAAAAATCTTAATATTTTGTGCTATAGTCTATATAGCCTCATAGGTATTTTATTTTGAAGCTGACTATTTTATTTGTGTATATTATTTTTTATTGACGTTCAAAATTACTTTCTAGAAAAATCTACCATCCCAGTGTCATCTATGCTTTGTGTTCTAATTAATATGTAAATTTTAATCTATGTTGCTTTCTTAAATCTAAAATTGTATTATGCTTTGCAGTGCAGAATGATATTTGCCTCTTGATTTATAATTGAAGCAGGTTGCTCTTATTAACATACTTCCTCTAGGCAAGGGCAGAAATGTGGCTATATTTTTTAAACTGTAATAAAAGAAGATGGTGAAAGTTTGATTAATATTTCATTTTTTCATCTTTGAAAATAATAAAACTATGTAAGACTGCCTTTAGGTTGAATACTTATATTCTTGAATTAAAGAGCCAACATATTTATCCCTTTAACACAAAATGAATGTTCTTATCATTTGTTATTCTATAATTAAAATACATGATTTTCAAATAATTCGTGTAGTTTACAAAATAACACAGCGAAATGATATAATATTGGATAAATTAATTGCAATCAAAATATTATAAGTGACAAAGATCTGTCTGATGTTTCATTTCAAATGCTTCAATTTGGTTCAAACATGCCAGAGGAGGGCAAATTCCTTCATGGATGTTAGAGGATAGAGAAAACTGGTCCTTCAATTGCATTCTCTAGTCTCCATCTTCCTCCTGATAGATTAGTGAAAAAGGAAATTATAACTGAGTCAATCGTTCATTTTTCTCTGATTCTTTCACAACACACTGTAAATCTTCCAAATTCTATTATCACAGAATATTTTAATTTCATAGTATAAAATGTTAATATCATTTTATTAATTTTTTTAATGTAGGGAGCATGAATTCAGAGCAAGTTCTGACTCTCCAATTATCCTCCAGTTCAAGGGCACTGATGTAGTGCATGAACTCCTTTTACAACACACACCTCAGGTGACTGAGAACTCTTCCCATCCTGAGGTAGTTTCAATCTTGGAAGTCTTTAGATGTTTCAGTGACCATCATGCAGTCAAAATGGGTCATACTTTGGTTCCATTTATTCTCTTATTTTCCCTTCTGGACTGCAGAGAAAATATCTGAATTTCTCCCCTCATGATTTTTCTCCCAACACCCCACTGGTTGCCACACTCCATTTTATATTTCCTAGTCATTCTCTTCAGTTTTTTTCTTTATTTTCTTCATTGTCACAATCCATTTTTTTCTATACACTCTTAACCAATTAGTTTCCTCATCCTTCATTTATTTAATCATTGAATTGGGCCAATTGAATTGGCCCATTGAATTGGGTCAATTCTATGTGCCTGACTAGGCACTAGCCACTAGGGAAACAGGAATGAAAAATTAGACAAAAATCACATGAAATTTTGTTCTTTTACATTTTCTATCAGTTTTTACTTTATTTGCCATCCTTTTATCCTTTCACTCTAACAGAAACTAATGAATAACTTAAACATAGTTTAAAGCCCTGAATAAGCAGAATACAGCCTGTATTTACCTATCACTTAAGGAACATCATGGAAATGTTAGTGTGAGTTTTAATCTGAACACAATTCTATAGAAGGTTAAATGTACTTAGACTTGGTCTAAACTTATACATTTAAAAATGCAATTAATCACAATAAATATTATCCAGTAACTTTATTGGAAACATCATTGAGCACAAACAAAATTATCTCATGTAAATTTACCCCTGGTGTGGTAAAGCAGGTTTTCCATACAGGGACCTGAATTCAGAGTAGGCCCTGGCTCTCCTATTATGCTCAAATACATAATTTGCTTCCTAAAGCATTAATCTTCATGTCTTATATGTCCATTCACTCAGACAACATCATTGGTTACCTATTTTGTACCAGACCCTACATTGAATGCAAAGAGGAAAAATAAAATCTTAAATTCTGCAACAGTTTATAATTTATACAATGTCTTTGCATTTTAATATCTTCAACCATAGTGGAACTTTATTAAGCCATTTTACTTGATGTAGAAACAGACTAAGGGACTTTAAATATTTGCTGGACATCACACATAAAAAATAGCATAAATAAAATTGAATATGAATTTTCTCATTCCAATATCACTTTTCGTTCCCTAGCTATGATTCAGGGATCCATCCAATTTGGTCTGCCATGAAAACTTAAACTATTAAATAATTTCTCCAACCTATAAGTAAAAGACAAATCTAATCAGAGATCTTGACTTTATCTTGCCTGTTACTGGACAATGGTTTCTTCCAGAAGGTTCTTCCCTAAAGAGATTTCTAGGCTGAAGTTCAGCAACATAAATTCTTCAGAAAGGAAGATGGCCTCCTTTATCTGGATTGTGCTCTGAATACCATTCCTTGCCTAAAGGTAAAAGTAGACAATCCACTGAATTTGAGTTTTAGGTTAGAGGTGAGAGTGGTTTGAAGCAAGGTTAAAAATAAAGCTACCTTCTTTATTTGTCTGAAAAAAAACATTTTAAATCTTCTGGGATAACTGAAACTCTTCTTTAAAATTATAAATGTGCATTGCATGCCTTCCAGCCAAAAATGACCACTTTAAAAACCTGTCCTTCTCTTAACAGATTCCAGTGTTCATAACCAACTGAATAATGTTTTAATATTTTCTTTGTACACATTTTGGCCAAGATTCAGATGGTAAGTTAAAAAACAAAATTCACTTGCTAAACTTTGGGCTACAAAGTGGTTAGATCTAGTCAGTCTATAAAGATACCTAGACAAAGATAATCTTCAGATAATCTTAAACCAGCAGAAACTTTGTAGGAGAATGTTTAATAAAATCGAATTAATTAAAAATATAATGCAGGGACATTATGTAATTTTTCTAGAGTCAGAAATGCCATTGCACACCCATCAGTATGATCCAGACCTACCCTTGAATCCAGAATTTTTGCTTACACCATGCTTCTTTTCAATGACTAAAATGTCATAAAAGGAATGAATAATATTAATCAATTTACAAAATTCTGAATTAAAAATAAATAAGTAGCTATACTTTTCTGAGGGTATCTGTGGCAGGCAGAGTACTATGTCTGTGTTGGTACTTTATTCTACATAATGCTTATGGCAATAATTATTTGTGCTCCTTATATTTGGATAATTCTCCTTCTGGGCACAGAGCTTACATGTCCCAGACACCCTGCAGTTAGAACCATATGACCAATTCTAGCTAATATGCCGTAAACAGAAATAATGTGTGCCATGTCAGGCTGGAGCATAGAATAAAGGATGAGAAATCTCTATACATGTATTTTATATGGTAAATCTGAAAGATAACAGAACCCACATATGCTTGCCAACCAATGGGAAATATGCAGAGTGAACAAGAGAGGCACATTTTTTAAAAATCAGGTCACTGAGATTTAGATGTTGCTTTTCACCAAAGTGAAATCTTGCCTATTCTGTCTAATATATTATTTTGCCCAATTTGAACTAGATTTTGTTACCTCATTTTACAGGAAAGGAAACTGAAGCTCAAAGTATTCATGAGAGTTACAAATGCTCAAAGGTATAAACTATGAGTATTGAAGGAAATAGATACAATGTCAAAAAAACACAGGTGTGACAAAACCTAAACTATCATTTAAGTAAACTTATGTTCCACCTTATATCCCTTATCATGCTAAATACAGAAAGCCTAATGTAGCTAAATCCAAGTAAAGTATGTTACGAAGGTACTTTGAGTTAAATTTATTCAATTGAGAATTTCTATCAACCTGCATGGTCTTAAATACTACACATTTATAGGAATTGCTTGAAATCAGATAATATGATTCTTTTTTTAATCAAAATAGTGTTGGCCATTTTAGGTCCATCCATTTCTCTTGTCAATTCTTCCAAAGGCTGCTGGAATTTTATAGACCAAATTGAATAGAATGGACTGAAATTTGGGGAGGATTTACATGTTGTTTTCCCTCTAATTAATGTAGACTATCTCTACTTTTTCATGTCTCTTATATTTTTCACCAATGTTCTTTAAATTTCAGTGTACGTGTATTACAATAAAGACACAGAGGTAGAGAATGGATTTGAGGATGTGGGGAGGGGAAAGGGTAAGCTAGGATGAAGTGAGAGAGTAACAGTGACATATATACACTACCAAATGTAAAATAGATAGCTAATGAGAAGCAGCTGCATAGCACAGGGAAATCATCTCAGTGCTTTGTGTCCACCTAGAGGGGCAGGATAAGGAGGGTGGGAGAGAGACACAAAAGGGAGGGGACTTGGGGATATACATATGCATGTAGCTGATTCACTTTGTTATACAGAAGAAACTAACACAATATTGTAAAGTAATTATACTCCAATAAAGATGTTAAAGGAAAAAAGAAAAAAAAGGACTCATAAATTTATTCTTAATTATTTTATGGTTTTGTTGCTACTGTATTTTTTAAATTTCATTTTCCATTTGTTTGATGCTAATTGTAGATAGAAACAAATTTGTTTACCATGAATAATTTTTTAAATATGAATAATATTACATCTAGTACTTTTTAAACAGAATTCTTAGGATTTTCTACATATACCACAGTGACATCTGTAAATAAAGGCAAATTTTACTTCTTCCTTTCCAATTTTTATGTTTTTTATTTACTTTCTCTTATAATATAATTGCTAGGACTTCTGCTATAATCCTAACTTGGAGAGAACAGAAACCTTGCCTTGTATCCAATGATTTTTGTGTGTGTGTGTGGTTGTTTGTTTTTTGAGTGGGTGGAGGGCAGATATTCAATATTTCACTACTAAGTAAAATGTATAATATGAGTTATTGGTTATTTATAGATTCCTGTTTACCGGATGAGAAAGAGACCTAGTAATCCTTTTTTTGAGTATTTTCTTCATGAGTAGTTAAAGTTTATCAAGTATATTTTTCAGTATCTTTTGAGAAGTTCTACATATTTCTCTTTATTTCATCATTGTGTTGAAGCACATTGGTTCATATTTCAATGTTAAATCAAACTTACATTCCTGAGAAAAATTTGTCTGGGCTATCTCACTTAATCCTTATAATTTTTGTGAAGTTATTATAATTATCATCATTTTATATGTAAAAAAAATTAAACATAAAGATATTAAATAATCTGCCAATATCAACTACTTAGTGGGAAATTAAGAGAAACTATAGATTTAGACTTGTTTATTTAAATTCTCTGAGGAAAAGAGTGAAAATAATCTATATGTATTAAATCAACATTACAGATGGATTAGAGAAGACTAAAATGTGAGGAAGGAAACAAAACTATTGTTAAACTACTATGCAATGAACTGTAATAGCCTATTCTAGGAAAGTACACATAAAGGTAAAAAAGCAGAGGCACAGAGAGGCAATTTTCCTTCGTGTGCTTTCAATTCAAAATGTCCTGAACAAGATGACATTGTGGCCTATTAACTTAATACCATCTCTTAATTGTGACTTTCACCTAATTTGCCTAACTTTGGCCTGAGTCTATGGTAGTCATGTAAGCATTTAGATTTACACAAGGAATTGCTAATAAATTGATTAATTCTGTAAATCAATCAATCAATGGGATTACCCAGAAAATTCAACAACTCAGGGCTTTAATTCTGTGTCTACCCTGTTAAACGAAGTGTGTAAGCTTTTCAAAATTACTTCTTTGCAGACAACTCCCTATCAGCTAGAAACAGATGGGCTGATGGATAGTTTAATCAAACACGCAAACAGATGCTAGGAAAATTCATCATCATTGAACCATAACATTGGAATAAGTTGATAGTTTTTGTCGTTTTACCTATTGGGATGTTAGTCAATCATCAACAGTCTTGTTTCCTTTGAAATGTGCCATTAGAGAATTTCCAATTAGGGCACACCAGCAAGCACAAACTAGCCTAACTGATGACAAATATCTTAATGATGATAGGTATAAAGATAAAATAATATTGTCAAGCAGATAAACAGAGTTCAATTCTCAGTAGGACAATTTACATTCATCTTATTGTGTAGAAGACAACATCCTCATTTGGGTGAAATACTGAGAATCATTTTGGATTTAGGCTAACAGCTTTGTCATTCTCATCCTCAGTTTCCTGATCATTAAAGGGCTGTAATTACAAACCTGTGGGTATTTTGAGAGGATAAAAATGTAATGAGACTTAGTTGAATAATCTTAATTCATATAATCTATTATGTAGATATAATATATCATTATCTCTGCAATTATTATTACTATTGTAAGTGATACTGCCACTGGATTTAGAGATGATGACTCATTCCATTTTTGACTCCTAAAATTAAATCCTAGTTGATTGTATACTAAGTAGAATCACCATTTTAACCTTTCTTAAGTGTCAGATATGAACATGGTAACTAACTTTTCATGGAGGGCAAAGTTTTAATGTATTACCTATGTATTTTGATTTTCTTTCAATATTACTTGGAAATGGGTAAAATCATGACAAATACAGTGGATTTTCCTGCATGAGAATGAACATAAAATGCAAACATGAACAATTTCATCCACTTACTTCACATATTTCGTAGAAGTTTGGAATATTTATTTGTGAGCTATAGACAAATTAGAAAGTTAATTTGTATCATCTTACAGGTATTATCTTTCTACATACACACCTGAATGTGTATATACATGCATACATAAATAAAGAAGAAAAGAGAAGTTACAAAAAGTAATGTATATATCAATCCCAAACTCCCTAACTATCCCTCCTCCCACTTTCCCCCCTGGTAACCGTAAGTTCCTTCTGTAAGTCTGTGAGTCTGTTTCTGTTTTGTAAGTAAGTTCATTTGTATCATTTCTTTTTAGATTCTGCTTATAAGCAATATCATATATTTCTCTTTGCCTTACTTCACTCAGTATGACAATCTCTAGATCCATCCATGTTGCTACAAATGGCATTATTTCATTCTTTATAATGGCTGAGTAATATTCCATTGTGCGTATGATTGCTATATTTAAAATGAATAACCAAAAAGGACCTACTGTATAGCACAGGGAACTCTGCTCAATATTATGTAATAACCTAAATGGGAAAAGAATTTGAAAAAGAATAGATACATGTATATGTATAATTGAATCACTTTGCTGTATACCTGAAACTATCACATTGTTAATCAACTATACTCCAATGTAAAATAAAAAGTTAAAAAAGTAAAGTATAAAAATAGTGTAATTATTAGATAAGTGCAAATCAAAACCACAATGAGGTATCACCTCACAGAATGGCTATCACCAAAATGTCTACAAATAATAAATGCTGGAGAGGGTTTGGGAAAAAGGGAACACTCCTACACTGTTGGTGGGAATGTAAATTCATGCAGCCCCTATGGAAAACAGTATGAAGGTTTCTTAAAAAACTAAAAATAGGGCTTCCCTGGTGGCGCTGTGGTTGAGAGTCCGCCTGCCGATGCAGGGGACACAGGTTCATGCCCCGGTCCAGGAGGATCCCACATGCTGCGGAGCAGCTGGGCCCGTGAGCCATGGCCACTGAGCCTGCACGTCTGGAGCCTGTGCTCCACAACGGGAGAGACCACAACAGTGAGAGGCCCGCGTACCCCAAAAAGAAAAAAAAAAGAAAAAACCTAAAAATAAAGCTACCATAGGATCCAGCATTCCCACTCCTGGTTATATATCTGGAAAGCAAAAACTCTAAATCAAAGGGATATATACAACCCAAGGTTCATGGCAACACTGCTTTAAATAGCCAAGACATTGAAATAACCCAAGTGCCCATCAACAGACAATTGGTTTAAGAAGATGTGAGATACATATATATATATATATATATATATATGTGAGATACATATATATATATTTTATTATATTATTTCTGTTTCTTCTGAAATTAATTTTTATATTGACCTTTATTTTTTGTAACAGATGGCAAAATTGAATGAATTTAGAATCATATGCCAAAATCCAGAAACCGATCACTTTAAGCTCACTTAATTTTATAGACTCAATATTTACATTCATTAAATGCCTTGGATAATTTATAAACTATTTCCCTGACAAACTCCTCAGACTGAGTGTGTGTGTGTGTATATATATATAACTAAGCCTTAAAAATTATTGTCATTTGCAGCAACATGAGTGGACCTAGAGAATATTAAATTTAGTGAAGTCAGTCAGAGAAAGACAAATATCATATGATATCACTTATATGTAGAATCTAAAAAAATAATACAAATGAATCTATATACAAAACAGAAACAGACTCACAGACATAGAAAACAAACTTATGGTTACCAAAGGGGAGAGTGAGGGAAGGAGGGACAAATTAGAAGTGTGTGATTGGGCTTCCCTGGTGGCGCAGTGGTTGAGAGTCCGCCTGCCGATGCAGGGGACGCAGGTTCGTACCCCAGTCCGGGAAGATCCCACATGCCGCGGAGCGGCTGAGCCCGTGAGCCATGGCCGCTGAGCCTGCGCGTCCGGAGACTGTGCTCCGCAACGGGAGGGGCCACAGCAGTGAGAGGCCTGCGTACCGCAAAAAAAGTATGGGATTAACAGATACAAACTGCTACACATAAAATAGATAAGCAACAAGGTTTTACTGTATAGCACAGGGAATTATATTCAATATCTTGAATAAACAACAGTGAAATACAACCTGAAAACAATATAACTGAATCACTTTGTTGTACCCCTGAAACTAATCCAATATTGTAAATCAACTATATTTCATTAAAAAAAAATAGTGTCAGGAATTAGAAATCAATTTCCTACCCTACTTGCAGTTACCAAGTAGTTCACTCATTTATTCATTCATTTATCTATTCAACAATGAAACTCTGATTATATTTATTATATAAATGTGTCAGACACGTACACGTTGCAGGGGTAAAAATATCATACACTCTCTTGTCTTATGGAGCATATGTTCTGTAGCAAAAAGGGGAAATAAGATATTTATGAGGCAACTCTTCTCCTTTGTTTCCTTTTCTCCTTTGCCTGGGTCAAGTCCTGGCTGGCAAAAATTTGGCTGTGGTGGAGCTAGGGATGAGGATTTGTCTATTGTTGTACTGAGACTAAAGATTTGGCCCAGGCAACTGGAATGATAGGTATACTTGGCCTAACAAATGGTCTGGTGTGACTGGTGTGTTCTGTGGGTCCATAGTCATGGATTTTCCTGGCACATTTGTTGTGTTCAGTAAGGCTATGACCCATGAGGCAACCACTTGGCCAGCATGTTTGACACAGCTAAAGCCCAAGAAGCAGCCTATGAATTTGAAAGATTGATTACATTCCAGAAGAGTGAACAAATTAGTAAATACAGAGCGATAAGATAATGTGAGTTAGGTTTCTCATTGTTAAAGAGAAGGTTAAAAATATGGAAGGAGAAAACTGAAATAAATCTTGTATTAGAGGTATCAGTGTGAACTCATGGTTTTTAATATATAAAGGTAGTTATAGTTATATGAATAAAATCTTACATATCTATTTATCTCTCAAGAGATAGAGCTAAAGATCAATAGAAATATATGTGTGTGTTTCTGTGGTGAATATATATACATATGTACATATTCTAGCCCTGATCACTGCATTCCAAGAGCAAATAGCACACTTAACACCCAAATTTTGATTCCTAAATAATATTGTCCAATGAAAGGAACCAGGGCTGATTCCAGAGCTGGGGCAAGTATAGGATGAGCCTGAAATATCAGGTTGTGTCATCAGTAAGAAAATAAAATTAGAAATGCAAATGAAAGTAAGAAATACGAAAATTTTTGTTAAAATATAGAATTTCAAAAGTTGTGATTTATAATTGCCACAAGCTTTTATTCTTATTCAATAAACATCCACTTCCATAGAATCAGAGTTAAATATTTTATGTTTCAGTCTTAGGAATTTATCTAGGATATAGTTTATCCATTATCCAAGACATATAATGAATGTAAACTTTGGGTCTATAAAATTAAGTGAGCTTAAAGTAATCAGTTCCTGAATTTTGGCATATGATTTTAAATTCATTCAGTTTTGCCATCTGTCACAAAAAGAAAAGGCCAATATAAAAATTAATTTCAGAGGAAATAGAAATAATATAATAAACAAAATAAAAAATAGAAAGTTTTATAATATATTAAAATACAGTATTGACTTTATAAAAAGAGCTTCATGCAAAGGAGTCTATAGAGATCATGAAAGCAATTTTGGAAATTAAAAATTGTAAAATTGTAGTGGCTGACATAAAAGCAATACAAAGTATGGGTGCTAGAAGACAGGAATCTTTCCAAATTTATAGAAGCATAAACATTGACAGAAAATATGAGAGAAAAGGGAATTTCCTGGCGATCCAATAGTTAGGACACCATGCTGTCATTGCCGAGGGCCCAGGTTCTATCCCTGGTCAGTGAACTAAGATCTCACAAGTTGGACGGTGCAGCCAAAAAATTAAAAAAGAAAAAAAAAAAAAACAAAAAAATCTAAGCACTCCTTAAAACAAAGAAATTATGACAGAAAATATAGGTGGTTTAGTGAAATTTCAAGAAGGGTGGACTTTGAAAACTGGAGAGTAATAAAGATATAATTAAATATAACCTGATTGATCTGAGGAATAGTTAAAATTCACCACTGTAAACATAATGTTTATGCACTTTTCTGATGTTAAATTCAAGTTAAATTCAAAAACATATTAATTATAAGGATTGCTAAAAGAGTTCTCTAAAATGGAGCCTGGAGGCCTTAGAGGCAGTGAGACTTAAATTTTACAGCTTTATACCAACTTTTTGCTCATTTCCACAGCACCATGACAGTCCTAGCTTGACCATGTAGGGACAAGAAAACTCCCCTGCCTGATGTGGAGGAGGAGCTGATGATGGAAGGTTGACGTCTACTCAAGAATGAGGAAGAAGGTGTTCTTTTCCTCCTCCCAATTTTTCCTTTGATTATAAAACTGTAGCCCACTGAGTTCTCAGTGCAGCACTCCCTTGCCCACCTGCTTGTAAGCCTCACAAGCATCCTATTCTAATAAATCACTTTTTATCTATCAAAAAAATATTTTATGGCTTTAAATAACATCTACACACAGATGACTTCAAATCCATAACTTCAGTCTTCTCCCCTGTGCTCCAGGTCAGCATCTCTAAAGGCCTCTATTAGATTTCCAGTTAAATGTTTGATAGGAATAACAGAATTCTTGATTTTCCTCTCCAGAATTGCCCCTCCCATCAGCTATCCACTAAGACAAAAATCTAGAATTATCTTTAATATGCCAACGTCTCTTACTCCAGTCCTCAATAATCATCCCCTATACCCACACCCACACACCACACACCACACACCACACACTACACAAACTCAAGCAATCCATCAACAAGCTGATATGCCCCGTATGGATCCACAGTTTTTAAATTATGCTCTTAACATTCTATTCTAGACCATTTTATTTCTCACCTACAACATCTTAAACATCCCCTATTTTTTCACACTTAAACAATGAAATCCAAACTTGTTATCATGACTTTCAAGGCCTTGCCTAATTGAAAGCTTCTCCATTATTCTCTTTTACCAAGATCCCTCATATTCCACAAGTTGCATCCTCTCTAGATAAGTAGCTTTCTTAATATTCTTCAAAAAATTAATTTTGTTCTGACTTTCAGGCCTTTCTACTTACTATTCTTACTCCTGGAGCCACTGACACCAGGTCTTCATATTTTGGGTCTTTCTAGTTTTAAATGTATTTCTTCAGATTATCCCTGTTTACCCAATCAACTGAATACCAAAACTTTGGTTGACTCTATTATATCACCTTGTTTTAATTCTCTGTAGGTTTATTACCGTCTGAAATAATGTATCTCATATATTTCTTCATTTTTTTGTTATTCGTCTCTGTCACCTTTAAACTAAAATCTCAACCTGAGCTGTTTCATCAACTGCTTTACTCACCACAGCTAGAAAATACATGTCTGGCAGAGAATGAACATTCAATGCACATATGTTGGAAGAAATAATAAAATGCTACAATCAACAATACATTATAGAAGATATTTTTTCTTTTTCAGCAAGGATGGAAAATATACAGCAAGAACACTTCCCCACAGTTCTGCACACCTAACCCCTATGAATAACTGGGAATAGCACATTTTCCAATTGATTTTTAATATAGCCTGAGATCCTTCTTATTGCAATATTCAACTTGGCTACTATTCAAACAGCTCCAGCTATGAGTTGGAACCTGGTTCCTGATCCTAAATTAAATATCTAAATTAGATAACCTGGTTCCTGACCCTAAATTAGATAAATTAGTTTGTACATGGTTTTAGACAAAGCTGTGAACTTCATTACATAAGTGTCTGATACTTATTTCAATTCAATAGACATTTAATGAGCATCTACTCCACTATAATCTTGGTCTCTGTTTTTGAGAGATCACAGTGTAACAGGAAAAGTAATGTACAAATAATCAAAGTCAATGCAGGAATTTAGGGAAGAGAAAGCAGCACGATCAAGGCGTGAAAAGTTGAATAACATGGCAGTCAACAATTGATGTTAATGTTTGGAAGGAAGGTCAAGGAGTGATGGTGGAAATAAGGCTGGGAACAGTCAGGGTCATATTGTGAAAGACTTTTTAAAATGAGATGGAGAGCTTAGATCCGGATGTGTACTCACTGGTGAGGGAAAAGTATGATCAGAGCTTTGTTTGAGAAAGATAAGTGGTGGTGGAGGGTAGAACTGAAGAGAAAAGGAAAAAATCTAGGGGCACAGAGACCAGTTAGAATAAAAATGCAAAATCTTAAGTGTCAGACAATTAGGACTTAGATCATGTGTTAATTGAAAAGAAAGGAAGGAATATATTTCAGGGATTATTGCAATTATGACTATGCATTTAATGTTTGTTTTGTCCTGAGTGATGGTAAGAGAAAGATATTGAGTAAAAAATATCACTACAATAGATGGTGACAGGCACCCAAGAGGAAGAAGCACTTTCAAAAGAACAGAGAAGTCTGTTTTCACACATGTTGAATTTGAAAAGCTGTGAATCTATCAATGTAGAGTTATTTAGCCACTGTAGAAAATAGATGCCTTGGAGTTTATGTGGGTCAAATATATCCCTTCTCTATTTGAGTACTGAACTCACATAGAAACACACACAAAATTCATATAGTTCCAAACTATTAGCTTTGTTGCTACTTAAGCTGAATTAGAGAATATAACATAGGTTACCAAAATCTTTTAGTTTCAATTATTGAAATTTAAATTGATTGACTTATCCTCCCAAGCAACAAGAGGAGATCTGTCCAATGAGTGTGCAACATGGCACTTATTTTCTACTGCTGTATATTTCATTCTATTTCAAGTTGTGAAAAAATTCTCATCTGAACAGCAGGCCTATCAACTGGGTTGAAGCTGCCATATAATGGGTCTTAAAAATTGTCAGTTATTTGGACCTGAATTAAAAGCCTGAGACACAAATGTTGGGTTTCACCATTAGTCACCATCCTTCATCAAGTTACGCTCAAATAAATCCCGAATTCATTGTCTGCAAACATGTGGCATAATCCCTCATCTAACTTTTAGATTTTGCTAATAATAATAACAACAATAATAATAATATTTAATCCTTAGCATGGGCCACCCTGTGCTAAACATATTACATTCAAAATATTAATACAGAAACTTTATGTTAGGTATTATTTTGATTATTACACTACTATTTTATTAGGAGTCTTGACATTTACATTATATAACAAAGCAAACAAGATCAAATAAAATGGAGGTCCAGAAGTCCTCCTGAACTTCACCTGATTATCTCATTCTGGGATCCATTCTGTCAGTTGATCAGATTCATTATCTCAACTTGTTTTATCCTTTGGAAGCTCTACCTTGACCTCCTAACTATACAATTTGATGCTATCTGTATGTCTACACTAGGTTTCCTAACCCTTGTGTTGGATTCATAGTACCTGGAGAAGGTTTTAACTTTACTGCTTCCATTTGCTTCCTGTTGCTACCCTTAATGTTTAATATCAGAACTTCAGTCTTTCTAAGGCAAGTTTCATCACATTCGTGTTTTTCTAGGCATTTGAGTCTAGACAAACAATGGCCTTAAATATATGCAACACAAACATATAATATTGCTTCTTGATTTAGACATAAACTCTACTCAGAAATACAATCTCTCTGCTGAAAATGCAGCTATTCAAATGGCATTTGACTACTTTATTTTATCACAACAAAACTGTCATTAATTTTTAAAACACACCATCAATTTATGTATCATTAGGAAGGAAAATTTTACAAATTATTTAATTTCATCAATTATAAGACTGAGATTTCAGAGTCCTTAAATGTGAAAAAAAAAGTTGTATCTTGGAATCAATGAAATATCATAAGTTCCTTGAATTTTCACCACATTTTAGTTTTCTCTTACTACTGTTATGCTTTGTTAATTAACTAACTGCCCCTCTTTTTAAAAATCCTGCCAATTTTGTGTGAAGGAAAATCTCCCAAAGTAAGTTATAGCAGACAGTTTATTGTTATTGTTACCTGCAGAGGCAGATGGGTCCTTACTCCAAATTTATTTTGAATATTGAGCCTGAAGATACCACACACAACAAGAAGGAATGAAAAGTTTTATTACTGACATGTTTGAGATCTCTGGGGAGAGCAGGACAGGCCTATCAAACAAGTCTGAAATGGCTTGAGGAGCAGGGAAAGGAGACAGGCCTGGTTTTGAATTGTGATTAGTATGTGGGGCTGAGTGAGACTTCCCAGGCACAGGCAGAGGTTGGCAGTGTTTAAGTCTCCCTCTGGAGCCAAAGGAGGGAATATTGGGCCTTCTTGTCATCTTACCCAGATATGGAGCACAAGAGGGAGAGGAAACGTTGAGTTTTAAAATCTGTCAGCGGTCAAATATAAAAAAATAGAGTCCAACTCCTGCATTTATTTTCAAAACGTATAAAGGTTAGTGTTTCAATTTAATAGGACAGAAAATTCTAACATAATTGCTATGAAAGCTAACTTTCCATATGTATAGTAAAACACTAAGATCTTTAGATAAACTGGAATTTACCATACATCTATTTTCCAAAATTCTTGAGCATCCCTTTATAGAATCTTTCTCAAAGATTAGTGTCACTCTCTCAGAGACAAAAGATGAAGAGTTTACCTGATGCATTTTGGCTTTCTGATAACTTTCAGGCAGTTAATCATATTGTTTCTCTGATCTAATGACATGGCCTGAGTAGAGAATGACTTATTTGTTTCTATCTGGCCCTTTTTTGGCATGTTGGTAGGTACATTCTTAATTGACTCTTCATTTCATTTTGCATATGAAATGTTAAGGAAAAATAATTATCAGTATCTGAACATGGAAAATTGCACCATCCAAAAGTACAGATATGAATCTTGCTTAATGTTCTCAAATTTTGTAAAATAATCTTCTCATAAATATTTTTCTATATTTCCTCCATTTTAATGTTATTGAGATGAACTCTGGTCTTCTAGAAAGTTTAAAACCTGCTGAAGTGACAAGTTACTACTGGTGACCAGATAGCTTCTCACCACTACTTCACTAGTCCAACATTTAGGGAAAATATGCTGCCTAAAAAGGCCATTATGTTTCTGTTTCCTTTTTTTTAATTTTTTTTTTTTTCTTTTTTGTGCTTAAATTGGTTCCAAACGGCAAAAGGCAAAGTGAAGCATACAACAATCAAATCTGGGTGAACAGCCTTCAGTGGAAGAATTTCAAGTCTCAATTTATGAACTTAGAAGCACTTATGCTGGAGATATTCGCTCTACCAAAGCATAGTGGAGTCCCCTTTCCCACATAAACTCTTCTGTTGGTGGTGCTGTGTTGAAAGCAGTTATGTACGTGCGTTCCTTTGTTCTTATTTTGGACAAACAGCAATTGTTGGACACTGGATCACACCAATCAACCCAGAAAAGAAAGGATATTATCTCCAGATATTTGAGATTTGCCTTAGGAAGAGCACAGAGGTCATCAGTGCTGTAGTGCCTTTATTATGTCTCCTTCAGGGAAGAGTCTGAAATCAATAACTCATGAAGCACAAAACCCTCACACAGAAATTTTGATAATACTTTGTTAATAATACTTAGGCATACAAACTTGGACTGAATTCAGCTATGAGCTCAGTATCCTGGCCATTAGCAACCTTCCTGTGTGAATATGTCCCTCATTTATTGCATTCTTTGCCAGTTAAACAATGCACTGGCTTGGCAGTTAGAATTTTGTGAAGAGGTGGGCATTTTTTTATTTGTCTCAAAAGAATTTGAACCTGAAGTAGTATCTGACTCTAAACACTTTAAGTGACATTTATTTGAGAGAACAGCTTTAAAAGATTTCAGAGCTAGACAATTTCTCACTTGGGTTGCTTGTATTTCTATTTCACCTAAATTTTTCATAGCTTTTGAAGTAGTTTCAGATGGTCTATGGAAACACAGGTGAATAACACTTACGGTCTTTGGCCCATTTTTCTTGTTTTCCCTACCAGTTACTATGTAAAATAAAACATACCTATTATATTGGACTCTAGTCAAATCTGCCCATCCCCAAGGAGTTGCAACTTCCTATGGAAGATGCATATCACCTTGGACAGTGGGGTCTTCAGATCTCCCCATCAAAGCACATTAAAGACTAACACATTCCAGGGCTTCCCTGGGCTTCCCTGGGCTTCCCTGGTGGCGCAGTCGTTGAGAGTCCGCCTGCCGACGTAGGGGATACGGGTTCGTGTCCCGGTCCGGGAAGACCTCCCGTGACGCGGAGCGGCTGGGCCCGTGAGCCATGGCCGCTGAGCCTGCACGTCCAGAGCCTGTGCTCCGCAACGGGAGAGGCCACAACAGTGAGAGGCCCGCGTACCGCAAAAAAAAAAAAAAAAAAAAAAAAAAAAAAAAAAAAAAAAAAAAAAAAAAAAAAACTTCCAAATTGGGGGTTGGGGGGGAGAAACAGAAAATAACAACACCAAATAAGAATAGGTGTATCATTTTAAAATGTAGTTTTGCTTTTTAAAAGTTTAAGAATCAATCTTGAGAAAGTTTTAAGTATTGGAATTTGACCTAAAATGTATTTGCATAAACTTGGAATATGTTTTTATGGTGCACAGTATGAAAAAAATATGGACTGAATTGACAATTCCTTTGTAATTTTGTTTCTAGGAGCTCCCTTGGAAACTTGTTCCCATGCTTGTAGTGGGGAAAGAATGGAAGAAGAAGAGGTCCAGAAATTTAGGTTCAAATTCCCTATTTCAGTGTGACTGCAGATTAGAACTTGTCAGTGCAAACTGCTCAGGGAGATCTGAGGGCAGAAAGGGAAGAGAGGGCACAGTTCTTCAGAGGCAGCTACAAAAGATTAAGGGGAAGACGTGAAGTTCAAAGTAGCTTCTAGTTATAGAGATGAAGCAGCCTGGGAGAGTTGGTGGAAATTCCCAACTTATGCTTCATAGTGGCATCAGCAGCAAGCTATAGAGAAGCTACAGTATAAACAGGTAGTTGTTTGAATCTTCCAGTTCCTAAGAATCTCAGCAGCTTCCAGGCAAACTCTTAAAATTCACCCCTTCCTGTATTGCAGGCTGAAGCCCTTAGTGGAACCTCCTCAGACCTTCACTCCTCCTGTTCTCTCAACATGGGTCTAAGCCTCCACTTTATTGTTTTATAATCCTTCTGAATATCTTCTGATTATTTGACTTAATTTTAAATAACAGTAACATTAATCATCATGTTTAGATTCAAAAGAAATACATGGAATCAATGCTTGTATTTAATTTTTTTAATCTTTCAGAGAGTTTAAGGTAAATACTAGATATCCTCTGAAAGTGTGCAGTCCCAGCATAAAAAAATTATTTCAGTATTTCATTAATAACACTGTTAGTTAAGTAGCACTATGTTTTTGAAACCTATCACAGGTGCAATACAAAACATGAAAGTTTGGTTTGTTAGCATTTAAATAATTTTCTTTGCCAGTAGATTTTCCTCAAGATATAGGAAATTTAATACTGAATTTAATTTTATATATTAAATCTGATAATATTTGGTTTCTATTAAAGGATTATGTTTCCCTTAATATAATCCTGGGAACTCAGGCTGATTTGAAGAGCTTTTCTCACATTTGTTTGCTTTGATAGAAGGACTTAAAATGGTGGCATACTGCTTTGGTGTTAATATGTGATTCCTGTAAGTAAACACAAATGTGGGAAAAGGTTAATGAGGGATCTATAGTACTGGTTAAAGAGGTGTAGAAAATTAATTTAATTAAAGTGAAATGAACTATCATTATTTAATTTGCAGAAGAAATCTGGGCAAAAAGGTGTGAATTTACAGACAGAACTGTGCTAAGTTCTTTTGCATTTACACTAGGGTTGCAATAGAATGTAAAACTGTAATATAGGGTTTTCAGCTCAACACTTTAAACAAAAAGTTTTGTGCTCATGAATTTGTATTTGGAACTATGTCACTGGATATTCTCTAAACATAGGATGAAATGGGATAACTTTCCATCTGTCAGTGGTAAGTGAATTTTAGTCTGAATATTGATGAAGCTGTTGGACCTTGCTGCTTCCTTGCCTTAGAAACTTTTTGCCTCACTCAACATATAAGATGTGGGATGCAGAACTTCCATTTCAAAAATAGGTAAGGTATCCTCCTGCCCTGTTGATAAAATACGATCTGATATTTGATGTTGTAACCTATGATGATTTTTGTCTATTCCCTGAATGTGGTCTTGTCAAGCCTAAATTTTATGGCTTACTGTATCCACTAATTCATCGCCTGAATCTTACTTTTCTCTTTAATGGAATAGACACATACTCTTCCATCAGCATTTCAAGATTTTCCCAACACGCCTGTAGGTCAACAGATCCGCTTACCCAGAGTCCTTCAACTTAGAGATGGGCATTTACATATTCACTAAATGAATCACCTAGATTACATAATTTTCCTATGCAGTCATTTTTTTTTGTTTGTTTTTTTCTCAGTTGAATAGCTCTTGGGACCATTTTAGGCACAAGGAAGTGTTGCCCAAATCATTCAAACAAGGTCAATTATTTGAATGTGAAATGTAATTAGTTTATCATATCACTCTCAAAAATGGTAACCAAAATAATAACTGTATCAGCAACCTTCCAAACATTACATCTCAAATATCATTTTTTGGCAATATTTTCTAAAGAATGGAAGAAATTTTGGAAAGCATAATTGTCCACAGCAGCTAAGGTAAATGGAATTTAACTCAGTTAAATTATATTTATCATTGAAATATTCAAACTATTTTAACTGTTATGATTGAAGCACACCTTATATTTCTAATGAAAACTTTTCATTTTACAGTTGGACAAACAAGCCTCCAATGAATGGAAATGCTTTCCAATGCTCTTTTAATTCTCGATAATAGTAGCCTCTTCTCATAATATCTTGAATGCTCTTCCTTTGCAATCTCACACATTTTCTCCCTGAGAGATGAGGCAGAGGAAGAGATGAAATATAATAGGATTTAGATGAAGTACTTGGAATTTCATCTTCCATTCCAGGAAGAGTAAAAGCTTTTAGTAGATAAGGGACGTTCTCCCTTTTACTTTCCCCAAACTGGGATTCTTTTAGCCCAAATGAGTTCCTTTCAATCCAGGATATATAGGTATTTGGCATTGCTCCTGCTTTGGGAAAATGAGGTCCTGTAACAGAGTTTGCCTAGAAGATTGGTAGCTATGCTTTGCTAAAAATTCAGGGGGAAAACCCCACCAGCCTGTAGCTTGTCAGTCTTCCATCACCTTGAAACATTTTCTTAGCGTTGGTAAGGGATGTTTTTAGTTGTGAAAATGGTGTTCCTCAAAGCTTTTATAGGACTTTAGGGCTTGGCAAAGTGGAAATGCCTACACTTTTGCTATCATAACAGAAAAGAAGAACATTTCTTGGCAAGCTGCCTACAGTGAGAACAAACTCTGATCAGGGAGATGATAAAGCTTCACTGCCAGGGGATATATAGGAAAAATTGGATAGAATACTTGAACCTTCCAATACAAAAAGTGACTGAGCACAAATAATTTTTCACCTTCTCTTTCAGAGAGGAACAAACACAGAATGGATAGCTAGATGATGTAGATAATAATTTAATGCCTAAAGTATCCCCTGATGGGGATAAAAGACAGGTAAAGTCTCTGCATTTCTAGTAATTATATTTTAATAAAAGAATCAGAAATATACTGTCAAATCTACAAAGAAAATGATTTTTGTTAGTACTAAAGAAATGCATAGGGTTAAAATCAGAAGAAATGGTCATGGAGGAGGCAAAGGTCAGGCCAGTTTGTGGGTTAGACAAAATAGAAAATGAGAAAGTTTTTTTGAGAAACATATCTCAAGAAATGATCCACATTTTTTGAATAGTTCAAACCCTTGTTTAATCCTTCTTTAATTTTCTAAGCCTTGCTAAGAAACTCTTCAATTACAAAAGATACTTTGTCTGACACAGTGCCACTCTAAGCCAAAAAGAACCCACACTGGGTAAAAAAAAAAAAAAAAAAAAAAAAAAAAAAAAAAAAAAAAAAAAAAAAAAAAAAAAAAAAAAAAAAAAAAACAAAACCTGGTGTGACTTACTTTTATATATACTTATAGAGATTATATTATGATCTTTATTGTGCATTATATTAAAATATGTAGTTTTGTGCATTTTAATTTCAATTTTTTTAAAAGAAAGTTTGTCAGTAGTACAGTAGTAACTAGGCATGTCATAAGTCAATATCTAAGAATTGCAGTACTATCAATTAAGGCAAATGATCAGAATAGTGTAGGAGTCATCCAGGAAACTGCTATTTGAAAGGAATTGTGTGATTGGTCCTTAATGAATATATATATGTAAATTGGCGAATAGA
Source organism: Neophocaena asiaeorientalis asiaeorientalis (assembly GCF_003031525.2). Lineage (NCBI taxonomy): Eukaryota > Metazoa > Chordata > Mammalia > Artiodactyla > Phocoenidae > Neophocaena > Neophocaena asiaeorientalis. The sequence continues at coordinate 69,524 of NW_020172150.1, forward strand.
GAGGATGTTTAATTTTGAAAAAAAGATATTTATTATTCACTGACAATGGGAACCGTTTAAAACTTAGCACCCTTTCCCCCTTAGCCCATGTTGAGAGGCATACTTCCAGTGGAATAGGACCGAATTGCTGGGTACTATTGTTTCCTTCATCTGAGGCATATAATCGATTGAAAGGCATTCTAGGAGAAATATAACCAGTTAACACTGTTCATGATACAAATGTAGACAGCAGAAATATTAAAGTTTCTAGAAATCAGAAGGAGTAATGTAGCCTTCACAGCAAAATTCATCATAAAATATAAATAAATACTTTCAAATCATCTTATTTTATGCCATTTAATTCTTGTCAAACATGTTGTAACCTTTTTTTTTTTTTACTTTGCTTCCTGATTTGGAAAAAGAAACCTGACATCTCACTATTTTTTCTTTTTCATATGAAAATTATTTTATAATCTGAGAAGAAAAATTTTCCTTCCTGGCTTATTCCTTGATTTTTAATAAGAAGTAGCCTAAGGCAGGAAGAACAAAACCATTTCCATGCCTAAAATTTTACATAGGTTTTGGAGTAAACAGGTTGAATGTTTGGGGCAACTGTCCCAATGAAAATAGTCTAAGATAGGGAAGTGGTAAAGGAAATGCAGATTTATAGGGGAATTTGGATTTCTAATGATATTGGAGTAATTCTGAGATTGTCTTTTCTCTACAATCCTGTTTAGGCTTCTTCTTTTCTTTGTGCTAGCCATTTGTGCAGCTCAAAAGGATTGAAAATGGTAAATCGGGGATGAGAGTGCACTTAGATGGATGGAGGTCATGGTTCACTAGTTATTTAACAGACTGGATACCTTATTGGGTATCAACTATGATTTAATAAACCTTCATCAGTGCTTGACTTTTAAAACAAACATTTTTCAAGTTAGTGTTTGGATTGGAGCCCATCTGTTGTAGGGATTATATTGATACATATCTACAGGAGTGGAAAACTTGCTTGAGTATGGCAGCCAATAAAATGAAGTACAAAGAATAGCAGGAGTTTTAAATAAACAGTTATATGTATCCTGGACATTGATGCTAATCTGGGCTTCATGATTTCTTCCATAATCCATCTAAAATCTTTAAATACTCTAGAATCATGATGATCTTGTACATTGCAGCAGAAGTTGAAAATTGGGATCTCTGGACCAGATTTGAATGATTTGCCATGGTCTACATAATGTTTACCAACACAGAAGTTGTCTAATATCACTTAATTGCCAAATAAAAATGAATTGATTTTATAAAACCAAGATCATCTGCTTCTTTTAGGAAATCAGATTGTCAACAAGTAGTGTCAACATTCCTGTATGGCAAAAATTGGCTTTTTCTCAGAATTGCTGTTTTGAAGGAGGCTGCACACTCTGATTTGCTGTAGTTCCAATTTCTCTCTTTTTTCCGTCACAGAAAGCTACTCTTAGTTGGCATGCATCCTTCCCTTTGCACTATAGTTTTCCATTTAGTAAAACTAAGGGTCAGTGAAATATTACTCAAACTTCAAAAAATGAAAGTGAGAGAGGGATGCATTTTTTAGAAAGTGGGGTGTAGTATAATTATTGTTAAAGTGAACTATTCTTAGGCATTTACTGAATGAATTGTGTTTGCTTCCAAAGAACAATTTGTTCATGCATTTACTTATCTGCACTGGCCTCTTTAGACATGTGAGTATCCAATGCCTGCAGTAGAGCCATTATCCTCCTGAATATCCTTGCTGTGTCCAACAAATAAAGAACTCGCCTTGCTTGCAAGTAAGTGTATATTGGTTTTCTCATCATTTAATCTTCATTTGGGATTGATTGTCACCTCTGACATCAGAGATTTAATGCTGTTGCCAAATTATTAAAGTTCTCGTATTTTTCTCTCTCCACAGTACTGGGTACTTAGTAAGGTGTATTTGGTCTCCCTGCACTACCAGATATGACTTGGGTCATATGGGACATCAGTGTCACTGTAAACAGGTATTTGACTCAGGTAATATCCTTGGCCTTGATCTCTTAGAATTAGGTATTGTGTTTTTTATAGCTTGGAAGTCAGTAATTCAAAGTCGATTTACCTAGTTATCTTTTGGGGTAAAAAAAATCCAGCAAAACCACAAGGCAAAAAAGAATGATTTCTTTTCTACTTAATTTTTAAAATTATTATTCTTTTGATGGCAACAAAAATTATTGACACAGGTTAGCAATCCAAAGACATCGGTGATGTGGGAATGTCCCTATGTATCTCTCAGGTATGGAATGCATCCTTAAACAATGTTACATCACCTCAGGGACATTCCTCGCCCTCCCTCACCCACACCATATCAATGAACAGTTCTTATGTGGATAGAGAAGCAAGGGTAGTTCACTAAGTTTGACATACAAAGTCAAAATTCCAATGAAATGAGGCCAGTAATAATTATCCACACAAACTTGGGCAAGTTATTTTTAATTCCTAAGTCTCAGTTATTTCATCTGTCAAGAGGAGATGGTAATACTCATTCCACAGGGTAACTGTGAGAGTTTGAGGAGGCAAAGAGAAACAGGATAATAGAGTGGTTAGGAACATGAGCTCAGGAGTTAGGCTAACTTGTTTAAAATCTCTTTCCATTGATTACTGGAGCCTTGGGACAGTTATTCAAATTAAGTGAACTTTAGTTTCTTCATCTTTATCATGTAATTATAATCTGTTCTTTCTGGATTGAAGGATTCGATCATATAACACATATCTAGCAGTCACCTGTCACATAAGTGCTCAGTAATTGAGGATAATAATATATATGAAAAACATTTAGGGCTTCCCTGGTGGCGCAGTGGTTGAGAGTCTGCCTGCCGATGCAGGGGACTCGGGTTCGTGCCCCGGCCCAGGAAGATCCCACATGCCACGGAGCGGCTTGGCCCGTGAGCCATGGCCACTGAGCCTGCAGGTCTGGAGCCTGTGTTCTGCAACGGGAGAGGCCACAGCAGTGAGAGGCCCACAGGCCCACATAAAGAAAAAAAAAAAAAAAAAAGTTTAATAAACAAAATAAATATGCTTAATAAATAATTCTGCGTTCTTGAAATAAGTTAGTCCTAAGAGAACTTGCATATAGAAGTACTTTACCACTCGTATAGTTTTTCTCATAATCCTATTTTTCTTCAACTTTAGGAAACAACTTATATTTTTTCCTGAATGATGTTATTTTCTCAAAAAAATTCTGTTACTGGGAAATGATCTGATACAAAAACATTTTGCGACTCAATTGAATGAAAAAAATATTTATCTAGTAAATTTTCCCCTGGAATATTTATGTTTTAAAACAAATATTATTTTCTGAAAGGAATGGGGATTCCTGATAGCAACAACATTGTGTGAGAATGTAGGATATTTGGATAGGAGATTCCCTGACCATTCCATACTGCTGATCATATAAAATTTCTTGGCCCAAGGCTGTCCTAGCTTGAAATATTTAAAACACGATGAGTATGTAGAAGACCTTCTCTGGTTCTATACAAGGAATGAAAGCTAACATGCTTGGATCAAGCAGCATATATCTGCATGTCCGTTCTCCAACCAGCTTGCAAAGAACGTGGCTCACTATTACTTTCTTATATTATTAAAATTTACCTCAGAATATATATGCTGAAAAAAATATTCAGAATTTGCCAAGTCCAATTTTATAACTATGAAGAAATGCCTGAAATCACAATATCTATATTTACCTGCTAATATATTCTTAAATTCAATGGTAATAACTACCAGAATCACCTCTTTAGGTTTAGGTATGCATAAGTGGCTTGGTTTTGTGCTGAATATGTTTTCAACAGTAATGTTTATAAATCATTTCCATAAGGGAGTTTTCTAATGAATTTAATCAATTCATTTGGTTTTATGGCAAAACTAGTTTTATTACTTAGATGCACAGATAAAGATATAACTGTAATGTATTTTCCCTAAAAGTCAGTTATAATAGATATCAACTTCTACACAAAATCTGAAATCCTAAAACTTGAGTTGCTCTTAAAGATTTTCCAACTTTTGATTTAAATAACATATCAATCTATCTTAAAGCCAAGGAGAAAACTTAATTTGAACTTTTAATAATAATTGCATATACACTTATTGTTGTATATTATTTAGTTTCTATATATTTTTATTATTTAAATCATACATGTACTGAGCTATAACTCACATGTGTTCTGAGATATCAATGGCCTTATCAGATGGACATTCATCTTTAAAGCAGTATCTAAATAATGATAGAAATAGACTAATGAGGAATTAATTATATCAATATCATTGGCTTATAAATGATGTTCTATTCATAGGTGGAAAAAGTTAAGAAATTTTCATTTGAAAAATAAATTCTCTAATTCACTATATCATAATAACTGTAAGGTTCTTACAGCTATATTAATCCACAGATTTGGAGGGCATTATGATACTTGCTGGTAGGGCTTTTTGTGCCTCTTTCTGAGATTAGTGTTCAAGATCAAATACAATAGTGTTTCTACATAGAACAATTTATTTGATAGGATCAAAACATCTGTCTGCCAACACATAAGCCACTAAAATTTACAGTATATATATATATATATATATATATATATATATAGAGAGAGAGAGA
>NW_020172150.1:74248-119454 GCF_003031525.2 Neophocaena asiaeorientalis asiaeorientalis
AGAGAGAGAGAGAGAGAGAGAGAGAGACAGAGAGAGAGAGAGAGAGACAGAGAGAGAGAGAGAGAGAGACAGAGAAACAAAGAGACAGAATGAGAGAGAGAGAGAGAGAGGAGAGAGAGAGATTCTTACTTTTCTATTTTATTCTCTGGTATAAGATTAATCTTCATGGAATTATTACTACCCTTTATATCATTGTTACTCTAGCAAGGATATTAATAAATATAGGCTAGTTGAAATATCACACTCCAAACTGGCTGTGTGTGGAAAGTCAAAGAAAACACCTGGAATTTTACTGAAATACCTGTCTGATTTTTTCACACGATTTATTAAATGTAGCCAAAACGTAGTTATTGTGTGATTCCTATCTCCTAGTTTTAGTGTTAGCTTTGGAGAATATAAATGATGAATAAGAAAAGGTTTGTACCTTCAAGAAATTTAAAATCACATTTGAGAACAAAATAAATTAGCAATTTTAATATTGTGATAATAAAAGTGTGATATACACTACTGCAGTACTGTTATAAGTACTCAAACTACACATAGTGTGCAAATTATACTTTACTGTATTCCCTTTATGTATTTATGTTCACATTGGCAAGCCTAAGCAGTATGAGACTAATGTGTGGTTGGTTACAGTTGGGTGATCTTTTCAGCAGCTTGAAATATTTTATGCATTTTTTTCTTCCTTCATTTTCCAAGATGGTGGCGTAGTTTAAAGAAAGAGGGGCCTGTTTGCACTTTGGGATCACAATGAGAAAAGGGGTTGCTCAGTCTACATGATTTCCTGTGCATCTTAGCTGCTATATTCAGCGTTGTTGTTTGTATTGTCTTTGAACAGTAACCATGGAGGACCATTAATAATTTAGGGACTACAGACTATCTAAATCACAATCAGTTTGTGGTCACAGGACTTTTTCTCTTAGACGTGTATTAACTACACAGTTTTTGGGGTTTTGATTTTTATTTCTGTTTTCCTTTAAAGCAGGTTTGTTATTGAACTGGGCTGCTTATTACCAGTGCAACCCTTTTCTAGGACATGCCAGAACTTCTGGATTTTTCCACACAATTTTGTAGGCTATGGGGTCCAAGTATACTTCTAGTATTTTATTTTTCTAGCTTCATCCATAGCACCTACAAGCCTCCTCTTATTCTAATGTTTTCCAGAGCATCAAAGTGGACTCTACGTACATGCCTAGAGTCTTCTGTACTTCATGCCTTCTTCATCTCAGGGATTCAGATACACAAATATTAGATGTAAGATTTTTGGTAATTTTCTGTATTTCTCATTCTTACCTGGATCCTCAGTTCTGGGGTTGACCATGAGAGAAGGCTAATCAGGGCACTGGTATCTGACTTTTCTGCTATTCTTTTCTCTCACTTTTCCTTACAATACACTTTTGTAGTAGCAATGGCCTTTTCTTTTCCCCATTCTTTCTATACAGAACATCTGAGAGAGATTAAGAGTAATAAAGGGTTCCACATAAATATAGCAGTGCTTCCATAAAAACAGTAATTCAAAAATAGAACAAAGGTAAAGATTAATCACTAAGACTTCACATTAAAAGGGCTCATAAAAAATAGAGTAATAATATAAATGAGAAAAAGGTAAATATATATTATTTTGACATTTAAGAACATTAAAGACCAAGAGAGAATACTGAAAACTTATGTAAAGGAAAATCAGGAAATGGTGAAAGGATAGAAGCTAATTAATATTATACTTATAAACATCATCGGATGCAAAAGAGAAAAGAATAATAATATATCCATTGCTGAAGGAAAATGCCTTAATATTTAAAATGTTCTCACTTCAACAGTTTTATTCCAAAGAATAGCTACGTTTCCTAGGTGCACCAAGAAAAAACTTGCAGCACATGTGTTAGATAATGTTCCAGGTACACCCCATGTTTGGTTCTTGCCCAGCTCTCTGACTTTCCTTTTCAGATAGAAGAGATGGTGTTCTCTTTTGTAGGTCCTACCAAAGGAGAAAAATCAGAGGGAAGGAGAATAAAAACAATGTGATACTAGTTAATTAGTTAACAAAATACACCTCAAAAAGAGTTCCCATTTAAACTTATTTTGTGTTGTTAAAAATTAAAGAGGGAAGCGGGGGAGAAAATCAAATAAAATCTATTTATGGCACTGTAGGCAAGTTCTTTTTGTGTACTTCATGTACAAATATGAAAAAAAAAATCAGTCTAAAGAGAGGAGGAAATTAAGGATGTGGATTATTATAATAGAAACATTATTAAGTTCTAGAGTTTATTGAAAGTGATAGTTTAGTTACTAAGAAAACAATGTTAAGAATGTAAATGAGAAACAATACTTTGTTAAGAATGTACATGGCATACTTTGAATTATCATGCAGAGCTATAGAAAACTAATTAATAAAATGCTTTTAATGTATTTCTCATAAATATCACTTTAATCAAACTAAATTTAAGTAATTCTATTACTGGAAAAAACAGTGCTGGTACATTGTAAAACCATGATGTAAAAAATATTAAAAATTACAGTTCAACTCCTTCCCTGATTGTTCATGCTCTGAGCCCAGTTTCAAAATTGTTCCCATTTCCTTGTCTCTTCTAATAAAGAAGTCTCTTGCACATAGAAACCAGCTGTCTTTCTTACACATAATTTCCCTGATTGATCCACAAAACCATAGTGTACATACATACCTGTGTATTGCTTGTGAATTCCTTATCTTTAAGCATGTCTCCCTAATGGTTGACAACATTCATTGTTAGTGAGGTGGAAGAAAATGTGAGAGGGAACAGTTGATGAGCCAGGTAATGAAAGGCCTTAAAAGCCACTGGAGGTGATCTTCTTTTATCTCTTCAGGGATCTCTTGGTTATTTAACAGCTCACAGTTTAACCTCCATGTGTTGGTGTTTTCACAGTTTTTTCCTGTAATTGATTTCTAATCTCATAGCATTGTGGTCAGAAAAGATGCTTGATATGATTTCAATTACCTTAAATATTCCAAGGCTTGATTTCTGTCCCAAGATGTGATGTATCCTGGAGAAGGTTCCATGTGCACTTGAGAAGAAAGTGTATTCTTCCGCTTTCAGGCAGAATGTCCTATAAATATCAATTAAGTCTATATGGTCTGTTGTGTCATTTAAAGCTTGTGTTTGCTTATGTATTTTCTGTCTGGATGATCTGCCCATTGGTGTAGGTGGGGTGTTAAAGTCCCCCACTATTATTCTGTTACTTTTGGTTACCCGTTTTGTAGCTGTTAGGGTTTGCCTTATGTATTGAGGTGCTCCTATGTTGGGTGCACAAATATTTATAATTGTTATGTTTTCTTCTTGGATTGATCCCTTGATTATTATATTGTGTCCTTCCTTATCTCTTGTAACAGTCTATATTTTAAGGTCTATTTTATCTGATATGAGTATTGCTACTCCAGCTTTCTTGTGATTTCCATTTGCATGGATATCTTTTTCCATTTCATCACTTTCAGTTTGTATGTGTCCCTAGGTCTGAAGTGGGTCTCTTGTAGACAGCATATATACAGGTCTTGTATTTGTATCCATTCAGTGAGCCTGTACCTTTTGGTGGGAGCATTTAATCCATTTATATTCAAGGTGATTATTGATATATATGTTGCAATTAACATTTTCTTAATTGATTTAGGTTTGTTTTTGTGGGTCTTTTTCTTGTCTTATGTTTCCCTCCAAGAGAAGTTCCTTTAAATCTCAAATAAACAATCTAATCTTACACCTAAAGCAGCTAGAAAAAGTAGAACAAAGAAAACCTAAAGTTAATATAAGGAAAGAAATCATAAAGATCAGAGCAGAAATAAATGAAATAGAAATGAAGAAAACAAATAGCAAATATCAATAAAACTAAAAGTTAGTTATTTGAGAAGATAAACAAAATTGATAAAAGTTTAGTCAGACTCACCAAGAAAAACAGGGAGAGGGTTCAAATCAATAAAACTAGAAATGAAAAAGGAGAAGTTACAATTGGCACCACAGAAATAGAAAGGAACATAAGAGACTACTACAAGCAACTATATGCCAATAAAATGGACAACCTTGAAGAAATCAACAAATTCTTGGAAAGTAACAACTGCAAAAGACTGAACCAGGAAGAATTAAAAAATATAAACAGACCAATCACAAGTAATGAAATTTAAACTATAATTAAAAATCTTCCAAAAAAATAAGTCCAGGACCAGATGTTTTCACAGGCCAATTCTATCAAAACACCTATCCTTCTCAAACTCTTCCAAAAATCGTAGAGGGAGGAATACACCCAGACTCGTTCTATGAGGCCACCATCACCCTGATACCAAAATCAGACAAAGATATTACAAAAAGAGACAATTACAGACCAATATCTCTGATGAACCTATATGCAAAAATCCTCAACAAAATACTAGCAAACAGAATCCAACAACACATTAAAAAGATCATACACCATGATCAAGTGGGATTTATCCCAGGGATGCAAGGATTCTTCAATGTATGCAAATCAATCAATGTGATACACCATATAAACAAACTGAAGGGTGAAAACCATATGATGATCTCAATAGATGCAGAAAAAGCTTTTGACAAAATTCAACACAATTTATGATAAAAACTCTCCAGAAAGTGGGCATAGAGGGAACCTACCTCAATATAATAAAAGTCATATATGACAGACCCACAGAAAACATCATTCTCAGTGGTGAAAAACTAAAGTATTTCCTCTAAGATCAGGGACAAGACAAGGGTGCCCACTCTCACCAATATTATTCAACATAGTATTGGAAGTGCTAGCCACAACAATTAGAGAAGAAGAATAAATAAAAGGAATCCAAATTGGAAAAGTAGAAGTAAAACTGTCACTGTTTGCAAATGTCATGATACTATACATAGAAAATCCTAAAGATGTTACCAGAAAACTACTAGAGCTAATCAATGAATTTGGTAAAGTTGCAGGATACAAAATTAATGCACAGAAAGTTCTTGCATTCCTCTTCACTAACAATGAAAAATCGGAAAGAGAAATTAAGGAAACAATCCCATTCACCATTGCCACAAAAAGAATAAAATATCTAGGGATAAACCTACTTAAGTTGGTAAAAAAGACCTTTACTCAGAAAATTATAAGACACTGGTGAAATAAATCAAAGATGACACAATGAGATGGAGAGATATACCATGTTCTTGGATTGGAATAATCAATATTGTGAAAATGACTATACTACCTAAGCAATCTACAGATTCAGTGCAATCTCTATCCAATTACCAATGGCATTTTTTACAGAGCTAGAACAAAAAATCTTAAAATTTTTCTGGTGAAACAAAAACCCTGTATAGCCAAAGCAATCTTGAGTAAAAAACAAACAAACAAACAAAAAAAATCAGAGCTGGAGGAATCAGACTCTCTGATTTCAGAGTATACTACAAAGCTATAGTAATCAAGACAGTATGGTACTGGCACAAAAACAGAAATATAGATCAATGGAAGAGGACAGAAAGCCCAGAGATCAACCCACACACATATGGTCACCCTATCTCTGACAAAGGAGGCAAGAATATACAATGTAGAAAATACAGTCTCTTCAATAAATGGTGCTGGGAAAACTGGACAATTACATGTAAAAGAATGAAATTAGGACACTCCCTAACACCAAACACAAAACTAAACTCAAAATGGATTAAAGACCTAAATGTAAGACTGGACACTCTAAAACTCTTAGAGGAAAACATAGGAAAAACACTCTTTGACATAAATCACAGCAAAATCTTTTATAACCCACCTCCTAGAGTAATGAAAATAAAAACAAAAATAAGAAACAGGACCTAATGAAACTTAAAAGCTTTTGCCTTTAAGGAAACCATAAACAAGATGAAAAGACAACCTACAGAATGGGAGAAAATACTTACAAATGGACAAACGATTAATTTCCAAAATATATAAAAAGCTCATGCAGCTCAGTATCAAAAAAACAAACAACCAAATCAACAAATGGGTGGAAGACCTAAATAGACATTTCTCCAAATAACATATACAGATGGCCAAGAAGAGCATGAAAAGATTCTCAGCATCACTTATTATTAGATAAATGAAAATCAAAAATGCAATGAAGTGTTGCCTCACACCAGTCAGAATGGCCATCATCCAAAAATCTACAAACAATAAATCCTGGAGAGGGTATTGAGAAAAGGGAGCCCTCTTGCACTGTTGGTGGGAATGTAAACTGATACAGCCACTGTGGAGAATGGTATGGAAGTTCCTTAAAAAACTAAAAACTAGTACTACCATATGACCCAGCAATCCTACTCCTGGGCATACGCCCTGAGAAAACCATAATTCAAAAACACATATGTATCCCAATGTTCATTGCAGCACTATTTACAATAGCCAGAGCATGGAAACAACCTAAATGTGCATTGACAGAGGAATGGATAAAGAAGATGTGGTGTGTGTGTGTGTGTATATAAATATTTCTCAGCCATAAAAAGAAATGAAATTGGGTCATTTGTAGAGATATGGAAGAACCTAGTGTCTGTCATATAGAAGTAAGTCAGAAAGAGAAAAACAAATATCGTATATTAATGCATATATGTGGAATCCAGAAAAATGGTACAGATGAACCTATTTGGAGGGCAGGAATAGAAATGCAGATGTAGAGAATGGAGGTGTGAGCACAGGGCAGGACAGGAAGGGGAGAGCGGGATGAATTGGGAGATTAGATTTGACATAAATACACCACCATGTGTAAAATTGATAGCTAGCGGAAACCTGCTATAAAGCACAGGAAGCTCAGTTTGGTGCTTTGTGATGACCTAGATTGGTGGAATTGGGGGGGGGGATGTCCAAGAGAGTGGGGATATATGTATACATATAGCTGATTTACTTCACTGTACAGCAGAAAGTAACAGAATATTGTAAAGCAACTATACTCCAATAAAACACACACACACACACACACACACACACACACACACACAAAAGCCACTGGAAAGATTTGAGAATTTTCACTGAAGTTAGAGAAGAGAGAGTAGAGACTTCTAACATCATGAATACAGTCCTTTAGGAGACTAGTCATTGTTTAAAAATATAGCCATTTTTAGAATAAAACTTTTGAAAGAAGGGTAAAAAGGAATGCTAGTTAGATTTCAGATAACTTAAGCCACTCTACCTCATGCAGAAAAAGATGCAGTTCACCTAAGTAGATGTTTAGAACATTGGGAGCATTGGAGGAGTAGGCTTATAGGCTAAATTCCAGAAATACTCCTGTGGTGTTCAAAACTCTCCCCCTAGGGATACAGCAGTGTTTGCCACAGTCAGGAAGAGAAAACAATGGCCAGAGCTAGGTCATATGAGCTACTTGCTGCAAGACCACCTTATCTCAGCTGTGATCCAATGCCAGAAAAACAGATGCCCTATGCCCTGATTTTTCAGATTCACAAGTCTTGAGCACTGGAATACTTGCTATAAATACCCACCCGAATCCCACTCCTCCCCCAACAGAAACCCTTACACTAGAATCAACAGAATCAGCAGAAATAGCAAAAGCACCAACACAACCTCATTCCTATCTTTTCAATAGCTCATGAATGCATCTACTTGGCATAATTCACATATGTGCAAAACCTGGGCTTGTAAGATTATTTGAGCAAGGTTATCTTTAACTTTTCAGCTTCTAGCATATCCTAAGAAATGTAAAAGGACAGCTGGCATGCAGTTAACAAACCAATCTGCTATCTCTGCCACAACCAGGAAGGAAAAGGATGTGTATTAATGTTACATTTGAGTTGAATAAGGAATGTTTAATATTCAAATAGATCAAGTAAATACAAAGGAGAATCCACTCTCTTGGGAGAAATTTTCTTTTGGTGATCAACAGAGACTATACCAAATTTTGAGAATAACTTTTTTTCCCCTAGAATCCTCATATTGCACAAGACAGCTGGTCTGATCCACACACTTAAAAAGGTTTTGGATTCTTGCCTAAAGCATAATCTTGCTCATTTTTCTCTCCCATTTCTCCATCATATTGAGATTAAAAATATATATATTGAAGAAGTATTTTTTTAAAAATAAGCAAACAAACCTTTTTACTACCTTTCTTTACTTTGAATCCCTCTTCCAAAGTGGTGTTACCATTCATGTATTAATAATATAATCTTGTTTTATATTCTAAATCAGAAGAGGGATAAGCACAGGAATATTGTATTAAAGTGATTTCTACTACCCACTGTAAAAGCCTCAATGTGCCATTATCTGCAAAATGCTATCACTGCCTGGCTAGAAGATCAAACCACCCATACTAGACTCTGCAGTTTTTTGAAAGGATACACTGAGTGCCGTGACATAATTATAAAGGGATGCAAAATGCATGCAGAAGACAAATCAGTATTGTAACCAAGATTTAAAATATAGTCACAAACAAATCATAGTAACTTTGTTATGAAGCTAGTTGCCTTAGTCCTTTGAGGCTGCAAAATTCCATAAACTGGGTAGCTTATAAATAGCAGATATTTATTTCTCATAGTTCTGGAGGCTGGAAGTAAGAGATTAGACTGCAAACACTGTTGGGGTCTGGTGAAATCCTTATTCCAGATTGCAGACTGCAGACTTCTCTCTGTGTCTTCATGTGGTGCAAGGGACTAGGAAACTCTTTTGGGCCTCTTTTATGAAATCATTAATCCCTCTATGGCTATTAACATAACTAACACCATCTTGGGCCTGTTCAATTCCTCCTGTCCTTCCACTGACCCTACCTAGTACTGTAATGTGTAGTAGATCTCTTTAGTCATCAAGAGCTTTGTAGTTAATAGATATTGTTTAATGACCATTAGGCCCAGGTGACCTCCATGCTCTGTTAGTCTATAAGCAATGATGAAGACCTTATCTGAAGTATTCTCAATGCCCATGAGACTAGTTACCCATCACAAATCTTGACTTAGGAATGCAATCTCTGTCTGCAAGTGTGTACTCCTATACCCTAGGTTAATTATAACATTTTCCCAGTGGCCCCTCAGAGGTGCAGAGTGTAGTTGCTAATGCTTCTGGATCACAGTCTGACTGACCCTACCCTGGATGTAAATTACCCTATAATATACCGATCCATTGATTATATGGAACTGCCTGCCTCATTCTTCAGTCTCAAGATAACTTCTCAGTTCAGTGGGCATTTTTTTCTCTTTGTCTTCCAACAATCCTATTCATGAGGGTCTCTTTTATGAAAGCATTAATCCCATTCATGAGGAAGGGCATAAACATTCCATCTATAGCACTAGCTTTTGTCGGTTTAGTTTGAAAAGTAGCCATTTGCAAATATAAAACAAATGAATAAACAAATAAACAACAGGAGACAACAGCTTCCAGGCAGGCAAAAAATTTTAATGTGAGAGAATGTTTAGAGGAACTGAAGCAAAGTGTACCTGATTATATGGGTATAAAGGAGTGCAACCATTAGAATAACATACAGAACCTCATATGGACTGATACTTAGGTTTGAATTATCTCACTGCTTGCAGTTTGACAGAGATTTTTAAAAAGTATAAATGGAGTAAAGGCTTCAAGTAAAAGAAGCAAATTGCAGATTGGGTATAGGGTGCTAATATATGTTTCATATGCCCCTTATATGTTATATATATAACATCAAGATACAGGAATAATGAATATAATTGATTGGAAAATTATTCCATCCAAATACTAATAAAAGCCAGATGATAAGTCCGTATTAGTATAGCACAGAGTAATCTTTAAGATTAAAAAATACTACTGGAAGTAAAGATGTTCACTTCATTGTGATAAAGACTTTAATTCACAAGTAAGATATAATTTTAAAGAAAAATGTACCTGCTAATAAAGGCTCAGGATATATCACTGATAAAATTTAAAGGATAAATTTTAAAATGATAGATTTACAGTGATCTCTGTAAAGGACAGGAAAAAAATAGACCATGAATTCATAAAGTTATAAAAAAGTGGAACAATGCAATTGGCAAATTGTATTACCTATCCTAAGGAACTTTGAATTAAGCAACAACAGATTAGCAGCTGTATTATTTTTATTTCCACATCAAACTTTTAAAAACGATTTTCATAAGCTGCTCTACAAAGCAAAACTGAGAAATTTTGAAGTACTGAAATAATATAAATGCAGTTGAACCAGAAATCAATAAAACAGCAACAAAAATGCAAGCACATCTAAATTTTTTGGAAATTTAAAAATGTATCTCTAAATAACCCATGGGTAAAGATGAACTCAATAAGGAAATTAGATGTACTAAATTGAAACTTGTGGAGTGTTGTTAAATTTATGCCTTCCAGGAAATAGATTTAAATGAATTCATTATGAAAGAATAGGTGGAAAAAATCAATAAATTGAGCATTTTTGTCTGGTAGTAAGTGGAAGAGCACTGACTTAAACAAAATAGAAGGAATGGATGAAGTATAAAAATAAGGAAAAAAGCAGAATAAAAACATAAATTAGAATCAAGACATGCTGAAAAATAATAACACAGTTCAGGAAAGTGTTAGAAATGATGAAAAAAACTCAGAGAAAACATCAGTTGTGAAAAGGACTCATTACCATATGGGTCTAATAACATTAAAGAGACAATAAAAATCATAGGGCTTCCCTGGTGGCACAGTGGTTGAGGGTCCGCCTGCCGATGCAGGGGACACGGGTTCATGCCCCGGTCTGGGAAGATCCCACATGCTGCGGAGCAGCTGGGCCCGTGAGCCATGGCTGCTAAGCCTGTGCATCCAGACCCTGTGCTCCACAATGGGAGAGGCCACAGCGGTGAGAGGCCCAAGTACCACACACACACAAAAAAAAATCATAGACAACCTCTATTCCAAAATATGTTAATATTTAGGAGAAGCACACCAATTCACACCTAAAAAATAACATCAAAACTAACTAAAAATATTTTTAAAAAGAGTAAACAGGGAATAATAAATTGATTCTACAATGAAAAACACAACTGCAAAGGTATCTTCAGATTCTAATGACTTCAACAGTGAAGCCAAATATAAGGAAATAATGCCAAATATATACTGTATTTTTCCTATAATAGCATAAAGATAAAAATCCTAAATGATTCTATGATACCAGCACATCTCTGTACTTAAAAGGAAAATTATAGCCCAATCTCACATAAACACAGATGTAAAAATCCTAAAGAAAATATTAATAAGAAGAATGTATAAAATAATAAGATAAAATAAAATAATAATTGAATTAATAATAAATAAAATAAAAAGTTAAAATATATAGAATAATAAAATATATAAAAAGCATAATATGCTGTAACTAATTTGAATTTATTATAAGGATTCCAAATTACACTGAACATTGAAAATTAATCATTGTAAAACCTTATATTAATGGGATAAAAAGAAAAACATACTAATATTTTAGTTGATTCAGAGAAAATATTTGTCAACAAATTTCAAGATCAATTTTTACTTTCAAGCATTCAGTAAATTAAGAAAGATAGCAAACTTCATTAATCTGATAAAGTACATGTATTAGATATCTCTTTCTGCTTAACAAATTACCCCTAAACTGGTGACTTTAAAACAGAATACACATTATCTCATAGGTTCCGTGGTCCATGAATCTGGGTTTAGCTTAGCTGAATGCCTCTGACTTAGTGTCCCTAGCAAGGCTGCCATCAAAATAGTCACTGATTCTCAGTCAACTACAGGTTTGACTGAGAGATAATCCATTTCCAAGTTCACTCACATGGTTATTGGCCTCAGGTTCTTACTGGCTAATGATCAGAGACATCAGTTCCTCATCACATAAGCCTTCTCGAAGGACTACTCAAAACATGGCAGGTTGCTTCCTGCAGAACAAGGGCTCCAAAAGCAAGAAAGTAAAAGCAGGTAACCTAATATCAGAAGTGACATCTCATACATCACCTCAAGGACAGTCTATTTTTTAGCAATGAGTGGCACCCATGGGTTGCAGATTACACAAGGGTTTGGATGCCAGAAGGCAAGAACCACTGGGATCCATCTCAGAGTCTGTGTACCACAAGGTGTCAACCTCAGTAGCAACAAAGAAGACCTTCAGCACTCTTTGTACTTGCTGATAAAATGTTGAAAGTATTTCCTCCAAACCTAGGAATAAAGCATGATGGTCTCTCACATATTAAAAATTGTACTCCAGTTCCTACCCAGTGCTATAAAGTAAGAAAATAAATAGCATTAGGAGATTTCAAAGAAAAAAATTATGAAATCATTATTTGCAGAAGGCATGATCATGTATGTAATTTTTAAAAAATCTATTATAACATGGCTTTAAAAAGTGATTATTTCAAGAGAATATTTCAAATAGCATGAAAATATATTAATGTAACAATAAATCTAATAAGAAGAGTAGAATTCTCCATATTGAAAACTGTAAAACACTATTAAGAGGAATTAAGAAAGACTTGAATAAAAGAAAGAATAACTCATGTTATTGAATTTAAAAACCAAGTATTGTGAAGATGTCAATCTTCTCCCTATCTCAGTGGACTCAATCAAAATACCAGTTTGGTTGTTATTGTTGTTCTTGGCAAATAAATCTGATTTTTTAATGGAAAAAAAAAAAAAAAACACAAGAAACACACATAAACACACACACATATAAAACAGAATGTTATATGTTGCAACTTATTCTATTAGTTTACAAGTCATATTTTATAGCTTCACTAAGGAAGATGGTATGGTATTTGTATTGGCACAGAATAGAAAAGACCAGTGTTATAAAGCAGATCTTTTCAGAAAAAAGACCCTTTCAAAAATAGCCAGCTGACTTGTGAAAAAGTGTGAATTCAGTAAACAAGAAAACTAAAAGACTAACTACAAAAAATAAATTGTTATATGTTAAAAGTAAGAGTTTCTGTTTATCCAAGATCCAATTAAATAAAAAAGAGGAAAGAAAAGCAATAACCAATTAAATAAAAGAAAGAAAAGAAAAACAAGGTACCAGTTCAAAGAAGATCTGGCAGCACATGTAATCCTATAAGATGTAAAACTTGTAACCAGAATGTGTTAAACAAACAAATAGAACAAAAAAACTCCTCAAAATAAAAAAAAAAAAAAATCAAAGAAAATGGATAAAAGATTTGAAAGGCCACTGCACAAAAGAAGATATCAAATGGTCAATAAATATATGAAATTTTGTGCAACTTCACTAATAAAGACAAGAAAAATTATGTGTTACCAAGTCATTGTCATGAAAACCACAAACACTGAATAGAACACAACTTACTTTCAAGGACAATTAGGAAAAAGAACCAAGTTTAGATAGATTAAATTCCATAAAAAGACACAAAGCAGCAGGTAAACTTAAGCTATTTAATCTGCATTAATTACTTCAATAATGCTAAATCAACAATTATTTACACCATTTACAGACTTGAAATTTCTTTGCATTCTTATGAGATTTAGAAGATAGTAATTTGGGTTTTTTAAAATAGTTCCTTGTTTTTTTAATTCTACTGGCTTGTTTATGTCCTTTCTTAATATTTTACATATATATTACACGTTGTAGTTCACAAATTTGTTCCTCATATCTCACTTCTATGGTGCCACTAAACAACTTTGTAGGTGATCTAAGTTCCCACAGACAGAAAATGGAAAGTACTACTAATTCGGAGTCAGGGTAAACTTCCTTCCATTTCAGGTACCACTAATTTCTTTTATTTTTGTTAACTTAGGTAGGTAATTCATTTATTTCAATGTCATTTCTCATAAAATGCAAGAAAATATACTTGTGTCTTCCTCACTGTGTTGTGAGGCAAATGCTATGAGATGGTATCTTTGAAAACCATTTGAGACACTGCAAAAAATTGGACAAGTTATGGTGATGATGACGAATTTGTGGAGTGTTCCTAAGCCCAAAATTTCCTCTTATTTCTACAATACAAATCTTTAAAAAAAAAATTGTGAGAAACTGAGTATAGAATAAACAGATACTCCAGCCACATACTCCACAAGTCTGAAAAGGAATTTTGGACTAAAGAATAGTTAACTGAAAATCATTACTGTACACACACATTTGTAGCTAAGCAACAATCTAAAATTATCCTGTACTTCTACTGGCGAATTTGCCTCACATTCATTAAATAAAGTTCTTTCAAAATCCACTTTGATTTTTATCCACTTTGATTTTGACTTTGTATTTTCTTTTGAAGTGGCTATGTACTAATATATTTTGCAAGCTAACATAAAGCCATCTTTTAAATAAACATATTTAAAATAGGCATATTGATGCCTAATTTAAAGTCCTGTTTATGTTGGAAACATTAGAATAATTTTATTTAAACTGTGACATAATTCAGTTTCCATGGGAACCTGGATGCTAACCAAGACAAGTGAGGCACCATGGAATTTATTTCTGTTTCAGCAATGCTTGCCAAGTTTTCTTCCTAAGGTGTTTACCAAATATAATTACATTAGTTTGGTGGAGACGAAGAAAAATCTCTCTGTCATGCAGGGGTATTATTTTTTAAGTTGTTTGGTTTTGTTTTGTTTTATTTGTGAGTCTTTTTGTTTGTTTGTTTGATTCTCCATAGAGGGACACAGGTATTTCTCAAAGAAAAATTTACTTCAAAAAAGGTGAAGTAATACCTTGGCTTTGAATTTCTGAGCAGTGAGTAATTATCAAAGACTTTCAGGAGCTTCAAGATGGCGGAAGAGTAAGATGCAGAGATCACTTTCCTCCACACAAATACATCAGAAATGCATCTGCATATGGAACAACTCCTACAGAACACCTACTGAACACTGGAAGAAGACCTCAGACTTCCCAAAAGGTAAGAAACTCCCCACATAGCTTGGTAGGGTAAAAGAAAAAAGAAAAAAATAGAGACAAAAGAATAGGGATGAGACCTGCACCAGTGGGAGGGAGCTGTGAAGGAGGAAAGGTTTCCACACACTAGGAAGCCCATTCATGGGTGGAGACTGCGGGTGGCAGAGCGGAGAAGCTTCAGAGCCACTGAGGAGAGCGCAGCAGCAGGGGTGCAGAGGGCAAGGTGGAGAGATTCCTGCACAGAGGCTCAGTGCTGACCAGCACTCACCAGTCTGAGAGGCTTGTCTGCTCACCCACCGGGATGGGTGGGTCCTGAGGTTCCAGCTTTAGTCTTATCCCAGGGAGAAGACTGGGGTTAGCTGCATGAACACAGCCTGAAGGGGGCTACTGTGCCACACTAGCTGTGAGGGTCTCTGGGAAAGGGTCTGGAACTGCTGAAGAGGCAAGGGACATTTTCTTGCCTCTTTGTTTCCTGGTGTGCGAGGAGAAGGGATTAAGAGCACTGCTTAAAGGAGATCCAGAAATGGGCATGAGTCACGGCTATCAGTGTGGACTGCAGAGACAGACATGAGACGCTAAGGCTGCTGCTGCAGCCACCAAGAGGATGGTGTGCAAGCACAGGTCACTATCCACACCTCCTCTCCCAGGACCCTGTGAAGCCCGCCACTGCCAGGGTCCTGTGATCCAGGGACAACTTCCCCAGGAGAACACATGGCATGCCTAAGACTGGTGCAACATCATGTTGGCCTCTGCCGCTGCAGGCTCACCCTGCAATCCGTACCCCTCCCTCCCACTGGCCTGAGTGAGCCTGAGCCCATGAAGCAGCTGCTCCTTTAACCCCGTCCAGTCTGAGCAAAGAACACATGCCCTCAGGTGACCTACACACAGAGGCAGACCCAGCTTCAAAGCTGAATCCCAGGAGCTGTGCGAACAAAGAAGAGAAAGAGAAATCTTTCCCAGCAACTTCAGGAGCAGTGGATTATTCTCCAGAGTCGACTTGATGTACCCTGCATCTGAGGAATACCTGAATAGACAATAAACCATCCCAAATTGAGGAGGTGGACTTTGGGAGTAACGATATATATATATTTATTCCCCTTTTTCTCTTTTTGTGAGTGTGTATGCATATGCTTCTGTGTGTGATTTTGTCTATATAGGTTTGTTTTTACCATTTGTGCTAGAGTTCTCTTTGTCCTTTTTTCTTTTTTCTTTTTTTTTTTTAGTATATTTCTCAGTGCTTGTTATCATTGGTGGACTTGCTTTTAGGTTTGGTTGTTCTCTTCTTTCTTTCTCTTTTTTATTTATTACCTTAAAATTATTTATACTTAATTTTTGTTTTTTTCTTTTAATAACTATTTTATTTTATCTTTTTCTTTCTTTCTATTTTTCTCCCGTTTATTCTGAGCCATGAGAATGACAAGCTCTTGGTCCTCCAGCCAGTTGTGAGGGTTGTGCCAAGTTCAGGACATTGGTCCACAAGAGACCTCCCAGCTCCATGTAATATCAAACAGCAAAAATTTCCCAGAGATATCCATCTCAATGTCAAGACCCAGCTCCACTCAATGACCAGCAAACTACAGTGCTAGACACCCTATGCCAAACAACTAGCAGGACAGGAACACAACCCCACCCATTAGCAGAGACACTGCTTAAAATCATAACAAGGTCACAGACACACAAAAACACACCATCAGACATGGACCTGCCCACCAGAAAGGCAAGATACAGCCTCATCCACCAGAACAGAGACAATAGTCCCCTCTACCAGGAAGCCTACACAACCCACTAAACCAACCTTATCCACTTCAGGCAGACACCAAAACAACAGGAACTACGAATATGCAGCCTGCATAAAGGAGACACCAAACACAGTAAGTTAAACAAAATGAGAAGACAAAGAAACACACAACAGATGAAGGAGCAAGGAAAAAACCCACCAGACCTAACATATGAAGAGGAAATAGGCAGTCTACCTGAAAAATAATTCAGAATAATGATAGTAAAGATGATACAAAATCTTGGAAACAAACTGGACAGAACACAAGATATATTTAACAAGGATCTAGAAGAACTAAAGAGCAAATAAATAATCATGAAAAGCACAATAGATGAAATTAAAAATTCTCTAGAAGGGAAAAGAGCAGAATAAGTGAGACAGAAGAACATAAGTGACCTGGAAGATAAAATAGTGGAAAAAACTACTGCAGAGCAGAATAAAGAAAAAATAATTAATAGAATAGAGGACAGTCTCAGAGACATCTGAGAGAATAATAAGTGCACCAACATTGGAATCTTAGGGGTCCCAGAAGATGAAGAGGAAAAGAGAGGGGATTTGAAGAGATTATAGTTGAAAACTTCCCTAATATGGGTAAGGAAATAGTTAATCAAGTCCAGGAAGCACAGAGAGTCTCATACAGGATAAATCCAATGAGAAACATGGCAAGGCACATATTAATCAAATAATCAAAAATTAAATACAAAGAAAAATTGAAAGCAGCAAGGGAAAAAGCAACAAATAATATAAAAGGGAAACCTCGTAAGGTTAACAGCTGATCTTTCAGCAGAAAGTCTGCAAGCCAGAAGAGAGTGGCAGGACATATGTAAAGTGATGAAAGAGAAAAACTTACAAACAAGATTATCCTATCCAACAAGGATCTCATTCAGATTTGATGGAGAAATTAAAACTTTACAAACAAGCAAAAGCAAAGAGAATTCAGCACCACCAAACCAGCTTTACAACAAATGCCAAAGGAACTTCTCTAGGCAGGAAACATGAGACAAGAAAAGACTTACAAAAACAAACCAAAACCAATTAAGAAAATGGTAATAGGAACATACATATTGATAATTACCTTAAATGTAAATGGATTAAATGCTCCAATCAAAAGACATAGACAGGCTGAATGGATATCAAAAAAAGACCAGTATGCTTTCTACAAGAGATCCACTTCATACCTAAGGACACATACACACTGAAAGTGAGGGGATGGAAAAAGATATTCCATGCAAATGGAAATCAAAAGAAAGCTGGAGTAGCAATTCTCATATCAGACAAAATTGACTTTAAAACAAAGACTATTACAAGAGACAAAGAAGGACACTACATAGTGATCAAGAGATCAGTCCAAGAAGAAGATATAACAATTGTAAAAATTTATGGACCTAATATAGGAGCAACTCAATACATAAGGTAAAACTAACAGCTATAAAAGGGGAAATCAACAGCAACACAATCATAGTAGGTGATTTTAACACCTCACTTTCACCAATGGACAGATCATCCAAAACGAAAATAAATAAGGAAACACAAGCTTTAAATAATACATTAAACAAGATGGACTTAATTGATATTTATAGGACATTCCATGCAAAAACAACAGAATACACTTTCTCCTCAAGAGCTTATGGAACATTCTCCAGGATAGATCATATCTTGGGTCACAAGTCAAGCCTTGGTAAAATTAAGAAAATTGAAATTGTATCAAGTATCTTTTCCGACAACAACCTTCTGAGACTAGATATCAATTACAGGAAAAAATCTGTAAAAAATACAAACACATGGAGGTTAAACAATACACTACTTAATAACGAAGAGATCACTGAAGAAATCAAAGAGGAAATTTAAAAGTATCTAGAAACAAATGACAATTGAAACACGATAACCCAACACCTATGGGATGCAACAAAAGCAGTTCCAAGAGGGAAGTTTATAGTAATACAATCTTACCTTAAGAAAGAAGAAACATCTGAGATAAAGAACGTAAGCTTACACCTAAAGCAATTAGGGAAAGAAGAACCAAACACTGCAAAGTTAGAAGAAGGAAAGGAACCATAAAGATCAGATCAGAAATAAATGAAAAAGAAATGAAGGAAACAATAGAAAAGATCAATGAAACTAAAAGGTGGTTCTTTGAGAAGATAAACAAAATTGATAAACCATTATTCAGACTCATCAAGAGAAAAAAGGAGAAGATACAAATCAATAGAATTAGAAACGAAAAAGGGGAATAACAACTGACACTGCAGAAACACAAAGGATCATGAGAGATTACAAGCAACTATATGCCTATAAAATGGACAACCTGGAAGAAAGGGACAAATACTTAGAAATGCACAACCTTCTGAGACTGAACCAGGAAGAAATAGAAAATATGAACAGACCAATCAGAATCACTGAAATTGAAACTGTGACAAAAAATCTTCCAACAAACAAAAGCCCAAGACCAGATGGCTTCACAGGTGAATTCTATCAAACATTTAGAGAAGAGTTAACACCTAACCTTCTCAAATTCTTCCAAAATATAGCAGAGGGAGGAACTCTCCCAACTCATTCTTCAAGGACACCACCACTCTGACACCAAAACCAGACAAAGATATCACACACAAAAAAAGAAAACTACAGACCAATATCACTGATGAGCAAAAATGTAAAAATCCTCAACAAAATACTAGCATACAGAATCCAACAGCATATTAAAAGGATCATACACCATGATCAAGTGGAATTTATACCAGGAATGCAAGGATTCTTCAATATAGGCAAATAAATCAATGTGAAACACCATATTAACAAATTGAAGGAGAAAAACCTATGATCACCTCAATAGATGCAGAGAAAGCTTTCAACAAAATTCAACACCCTTTTATGATAAAAATCAGTCAGAAAGTTGGCATAGAGGGAAATTACCTCAACATCATAAAGGCCATATGTAACAAACCCAGAGCCAACCTCGTCATCAATAGTGAAAAACTGAAACGATTTCCTGCAAGATCAGGAAGAAGACAAGGTTGCCCACTCTCACCACTATTATTCAAAATAGTTTTGGAAGTTTTAGCCACGGCCATCAGAGAAGAAAAAGAAAGAAAATGAATCCAAATCAGAAAAGAAGAAGTAAAGCTGTCACTGTTTGCAGATACCATGATAATGTACCTAGAGAATCCTAAAGATGGTACCAGAAAACTACTAGAGCTAATCAATGAATTTGGTAAAGTAGCAGGATACAAGATTAATGCACAGAATTCTCTTGCATTCCTATGCACTAATGATGAAAAATCTAGAAGTGAAATTAACAAAACACTCCAATATACCATTGCAAAAACAAGTATAAAATACCTAGGAATAAACCTAAGTAGAAAAAAGAACTGTATGCAGAAAATTATAAGACACTGATGAAAGAAATTAAAAATGATACAAATAGATGGGCAGATATACCATGTTCTTGGATTGGAAGAATCAACATTCTGAAAATGACTGTACTACACAAAGCGATCTACAGATTCAAGCAATCTCTATCAAACTATCAATGGCATTTTTCACAGAACTAGAATAAACAATTTCACAATTTGTATGGAAACACAAAAGACCCGGAGTAGCCAAAGCAATCTTGAGAAAGATAAACTGACCTGGAAAATCAGGTTACTGGACTTCAGACTATACTACAAACCTACAGTAATCAAGATGGTATGTGACTGGCACATATATAGATCAATGGAAAAGGATAGAAAGCCCAGAGATAAACCTACACACGTATGGTCAGCTTATCTTTGATAAAGGAGGCAAGAATATACAATAGAGAAAAGGCAACATCTTCAATAAGTGGTGCTGGGAAAACTGGACAGGTACATTTAAAAGTATGAAATTAGAACACTCCCTAACACCATACAGAAAAAATAAACTCAAAAATGGAGTAAAAACCTAAATGTAAGGTCAGGCACTATCAAACTCTTAGAGGAAAACATAGGCAGAACACTCTAAGACATAAATCACAGCGAGATCTTTTTTGACCCACCTCCTAGAGAAATGGAAATCAAAACAAAAATAAACAAATGAGAGCTAATGAAACTTAAAACATTTTGCACAGCAAAGGAAACCATAACCAAGATGAAATGACAATCCTCAGAATGGTAGAAAATATATGCAAATGAAGAAACTGACAAAGGTTTAATCTCCAAAATTTACAGGCAGCTCATGCAGCGCAATATGAAAAAACAAACAACCCAATCCAAAAATGGGCAGAAGACCTAAATAAACATTTCTCCAAAGAAGATATACAGATTGTCAAAAAACACATGAAAGAATGCTGAATGTCATAAATCACTAGAGAAATTCAAATCAAAACTACAATGAGATATCTTCTCACACCGGTCAGAATGGCCATCATCAAAAACTCTACAAACAATAAATGCTGGAGAGGTTGTGGAGAAAAGGGAACCCTCATATACTGTTGGTGGGAATGTAAATTGATACAGCCACTATGGAGAACATTATGGAGGTTCCTTAAAGAACTAAAAATAGAACTACCATATGACCCAGCAATCCCACTACTGGGCCTATACCCTGAGAAAACCATAATTCAAAGAGTCATATACCACAATGTTCATTGCAGCTCTATTTACAATAAGCAGGACATGGAAGCAACCTAAGTGTCCATTGACAGATGAATGGATAAAGAAGATGTGGCACATATATAGAATGGAATATCACTCAGCCATATAAAGAAATGAAACTGAGTTATTTGTAGTGAGGTTGATGGACCTAGAGTGTCATACAGAGTGAAGTAAATCAGAAAGAGAAAAACAACTACTGTATGCTAACACATATATATGGAATCTAAAAAAAAAAAAGAAAAAAAGAAAAAATATTCATGAACCTTGGGGCAAGATGGGAATAAAGATGCAGACCTACTATAGAATGGACTTGAGGACACAGTGAGGGGGAAGGGTAAGCTGGGACAAAGTGAGAGAATGGTAGTGTATATATGGACATATATACACTTCCAAATGTAAAATAGATAGCTAGTGGGAAGCAGTCACATAGCACAGGGAGATTGGCTCAGTGCTTTGTGACCAGCTAGAAGAGTGGGATAGGGAGGGTGGAAGGGAGGGAAACACAAGAGAGAAGAGATATGGGGATATATGTATATGTATAACTGATTTACTTTGCTATAAAGCAAAAAGTAACACACCATTGTAAAGCAATTATACTCCAATAAAAACGTTAAAAAAAAGATTTACAAGCATGCCAAATATTTAAGTTAACCCATAGGATGTACAGTACAAAATCAGTTTCTATTATGTCACACACACACACACACACACACACACACACACACACACACACTCTCTACCATAACTAAAGTAGAATTTCATTCTGAAGCATTGAAACTAAAACAAAGAGAGCAGGAGAGAAAAGCAGAGTGAAATAAATTCCTTGTCATGCCACTGGTTAATTACATTATGCAGTAGTTGATTCATTTTAATGCTGGGGATGAGGACATATGTTTATTTTATTCTTAATTTGTACTATAAATTCAGGGATGTTTTCAGAGTGGCACTATATCTGGTTAAGTAGAAAAACACCATACAGTGCTCAAACCAAGAAAAAACTTGAAAATTGTGAATTCCAGGTATCTCCAGAATCAACATAAAAATCAAATACCTCAAAATATGTTGTTTTGATCCCTACTGCATACACAAATTCTGCTAGATTAGAATGTAGTAGGAAAGCATCATTTCTCTACTTTCAAAGTATTAATGATAGGGCACAAACATACTCATGAACACAATTATATCGGCGTAAGGGACAGGCTATGATAAATAATGCAACTGACATAAAATAATACTGTTATCAGCAAAGGGGTATTGAAAAATGCATGTCAAAGGGAAAGAGACAGAGAAACTAATGTCTGCTGTGTATGTTATGTATGTTGATTTATATTTGTAGGTTCGTCTTATTACATATGTTGCTTTACACATGTAAGTGGGAGACCAAACACTATTCAATACCCTGTACTGGCCTAGATGGGAAAATATTCTAAAAAACAGTGGATATATGTATATGTATAACTGATTCACTTTGCTATATACCTGAAACAAACACAACAATGTAAATCAACTATACTCCAATGAAAAATTTGTAAAAATGAGATAGATGTTACTATCTCATTGTACTTAATGTATTTTATGCTGGAAATCAGGCATTAAACCAATATTTATTGCAAACATTCTTTTTTGTTCTCTTCTGCTCAGCACTACTTCTGCTTTTATTTTAAAACATCTTTATTGGAGTATAATTGCTTTACAATGGTGTGTTAATTTCTGCTTTATAACAAAGTGAATAAGTTATACATATACATATGTCACCGTATCTCTTTCCTCTTGCTTCTCCTTCCCTCCCGCCCTCCCTATCCTACTTGTCTGGGTGGTCACAAAGCACAGAGCTGATCTCCCTGTGCTATGCGGCTACTTCCCCCTAGCTATCTATTTTGTGTTTGGTAGTGTATATATGTCCATGCCACTCTCTCATTTTGTCCCAACTTACCCTCCCTTTTCCCGTTTCCTCAAGTCCATTCTCTAGTAGGTCTGTGTCGTTATTCCCACCTTGCCCCTATGTTCTTCATGAACATTTTTTTCCCCTTAGATTCCATATATATGTGTTAGCATATGGTATTTCTTTTTCTCTTTCTTACTTACTTCACTCTGCATGACAGACTCTATATGCATCGACCACACTACAAATAACTCAATTTCATTTTGTTTTAGGGCTGAGTAATATTCCATTGTATATATGTGCCACATCCTCTTTATCCATTCATCTGTTGATGGACACTTAGGTTGATTCCATATCCTGGCTATTGTAAATAGAGCTGCAGTGAACATTGTGGTACGTGACTCTTGTTGAATTATGGTTTTCTCAGGGTATATGCTAAGTAGTGGGATTGCTGGGTCATATGGTAGTTCTATGTTTAGTTTTTTAAGGAACCTCCATAATGTTCTCCATAGTGGCTGTATCAATTTACATGCCCACCAACAGTGCAAGAGTGTTCCCTTTTCTCCACACCCTCTCCAGCATTTACTGTTTGAAGATTTTTTGATGATGGCCATTCTGACCAGTGTGAGAAGATATCTCATTGTGGTTTTGATTTACATTTCTCTAATGATTAATGATGTTGAGCATTCTTTCATGTGTTTGTTGGCAATCTGTAAATTTTCTTTGGAGAAATGTCTATTTAGGTCTTCTGCCCATTTTTGGATTAGGTTTTTTGTTTTTTGATATTGAGCTGCATGAGCTGTTTGTAAATTTTGGAGATTAATCCTTTGTCAGTTGTTTCATTTACAAATATTCTCTTCCATTTGAGGGTTGTCTTTTCATAAAGTTTATGGTTTCCTTTGCTGTGCAAAAGCATTTACGTTTCATTAGGTCCCATTTGTTTATTTTTGTTTTGATTTCCATTTCTTTAGGAGTTGGGTTAAAAAGGGTCTTTCTGCGATTTAGTTTGTAGGGTGTTCTGCCTATATTTTCCTCTAAAGGTTTTATAGTGTCTGGTCTTATATTTAGGTCTTTAATTAATTTTGAGTTTATTTTTGTATATGGTGTTAGGGAGTATTCTAATTTCATTCTTTTACATGTAGCTATCCAGTTTTCACAGCATCACTTTTGAAGATGCTGTCTTTTTCCACTGTATATTCTTGCCTCCTTTATCAAAGATAACATGACCATGTGGGCATAGGCTTTCTATCTCTGGGCTTTCTATCCTGTTCCATTGATCTATTTTTCTGTTTTTGTGCCAGTACCATACTGCCTTGATTACTGTAGCTTTGTAGTATAGTCTGAAACAAGGGAGCCTGATTCCTCCACCTTTGTTTTTCATTCTCCAGATTGCTATGGCTATTCAGGGTATTTTGTGTTTCCATACAAATTGTGAAATTTTTTGTTCTAGTTCTGTGAAAAATGCCATTGATAGTTCCATAGGGATTGTGTTGAGTCTGTAGATTGTTTTGCATAGTGTAGTAAATTTCAGAATGTTGATTATTCTAATCCAAGAAAATGGTATCTTCTTCAATTACTTTCATCAATGTATTATAATTTTCTGCATACAGGTCTTTTGTCTCCTTAGGTAGGTTTATTCCTAGGTATTTTATTCATTTTGTTGCAATAGTAAATAAGAGTGTTTTCTTAATTTTACTTCCAGATTTTCATCATTAGTATATAGGAATGCAAGAGATTTCTGTGCATTAATTTTGTATCCTGCTGCTTTACCAAACTCATTGATTAGCTCTAGTAGTTTTCTGATACCATCTTTAGGATATTCTACGTATAGTATCAAGTCATCTGCAAACAGTGACAGTTTTACTTCTTTTCCGATTTGGATTCCTTTTATTTATTTTTCTTCTCTGATTGTTGTGGCTAGAACTTCCAAAACTATGTTCAATAGTAGTGGCGACAGTGGGCAACCTTGTCTTTTTCCTATCATAGTGGAAATGATTTCAGTTTTTCACCATTAAGAATGATACTGGCTGTGGGTTTGTCATATATGGCCTTTGTTATGTTGAGGAAAGTTCCCTCTATGGCTACTTTCCAGAGGATTTTTATCATAAAAGGGTGTTGAATTTTGTTGAAAGTTTTCTCTTCATGTATTGAGATGATCATATGGTTTTTCTCCTTCAATTTGTTAATATGGTATATCACATTGATTGATGTGCATATATTGAAGAATCCTTGCATTCCTGGGACAAACCCCACTTGATCATGGTGCACGATGCTTTTAATGTGCTGTTGGATTCTGTTTGCTAGTATTTTGTTAAGGATTTTTGCATCTATGTTCATCAGTGATTTTGGCATATAGTTTTCTTTCTTTTTAACATCTTTGTCTGGTTTTGGTGTCAGGGTGAGAGTGGCCTCGTAGAATGAGTTTGGGAGAGTTCCTCCCTCTGCTCTACTTTGCAAGAGTTTGAGAAGGATAGGTGTTAGCTGTTCTCTAAATGTTTGATAGAATTGGCCTGTGATGAGATCTTGTCTGGACTTTTGGTTGTTGGAAGATTTTTAATCACAGTTTCAATCTCAGTGCTTGTGACTGGTCTGTTCATATTTTCTGTTTCTTCATGGTTTAGTTTCTGAAGGTTGTGCATTTCTAAGAATTTGTCTGTTTCTTCCAGGTTGGCCATTTTATTGGCATATAGTTGCTTGTGTTAATCTCTCATGATCCTTTGTGTTTCTGCAGTGTCAGTTGTTACTTCTTTTTCATTTCTAATTCTATTGATGTGAGCCTTTTCCCTTTTCTCTTGATGACTTTGGCTAATGGTTTATCAATTTTGTTTATGTTCTCAAAGAACCAGCTTTTAGTTTTATTGATATTTGCTATTGTTTCCTACATTTCTTTTGCATTTAATTCTGATCTGATCTTTTTGATTTCTTTCCTTTTGCTGTCCCTGGGGTTTTTTTGTTCTTCCTTCCCTAGTTGCTTTAGGTGTAAGGTTGGGTTGTTTATTTGAGATGTTTCTTCTGTCTTAAGGTAGGATTGTATCGCTATAAACTTCCCTCTTAGAACTGCCTTTGATGCATCCCATAGATTTTGGGTCACTGTGTTTCATTGTCATTTGTTTCTAGGTATTATTTGAGTTCCTCTTTGACTTCTTCAGTGATCTCTTGGTTATTATGTAGTGTATTGCTTAGCCTCCATGTCTTTGTATTTTTTACAGATTTTTTCCTGTAATTGATATCTTGATACCTGTGGTCGGAAAAGATACTTGATAAAATTTCAATTTTCTTAAACATACAAAGGCTTGATTTGTGACCCACAATATGATCTATCCTGGACAATGTTCCATGAGCATTTGAGGA
Source organism: Neophocaena asiaeorientalis asiaeorientalis (assembly GCF_003031525.2). NCBI lineage: Eukaryota > Metazoa > Chordata > Mammalia > Artiodactyla > Phocoenidae > Neophocaena > Neophocaena asiaeorientalis. The sequence goes on from NW_020172150.1 coordinate 100,639, forward strand.
AAATGTGTATTCTGATTTTTTTGGATGGAATGTCCTATAAATATCAATTAAGTACATCTTGTTTAATGTATCATTTAAAGCTTGTGTTTCCTTATTTATTTTCATTTTGGATAATCTGTCCATTGGTGAAAGTGGGGTGTTAAAGTCCCCTACTATGATTGTGTTACTCTCAATTTCCCATTTTATTGGTGTTCATATTTACCTTATGTATTGAGTTGCTCCTATGTTAGGTGCATAAATATTTACAATTTTTATATCTTCTTGGGTTGATCTCTTTATCATTATGCAGTGTCCTTCTCTGTCTCTTGTAATAGTCTTTGTTTTAAAGTCTATTTTGTCTGATATGAGAATTGCTACTCCAAATTTCTTCTGATTTCCAGTTGCATGGAGTATCTTTTTCCATCCCCTCACTTTCAGTGTGTATGTGTCTGAAGTGGGTCTCTTGTAGACAACATATATAAAGGTCTTGTGTTTGTATCCATTTAGCCAGTGTATGTCTTTTGGTTAGAGTATTCAATCCATTTACCTTTTAGGTAATTATCGATATGTATGTTCCTATTACCATTTTCATAATTGTTTAGTGTTTGTTATTGTAGGCCTTTTCCTTCTCTTGTGTTTCCTGCCAGGGAAGTTCCTTTAGCATTTCTTGTAAAGTTGGTTTGGTGGTGCTGAATTCTCTTTGGTTTTACGTGTCGTGAAGGTTTTAATTTCTCCATCAAATCTGAATGAGAGCCCTGCAGGGTAGAGTAATCTTGGTTGTAGTTTTTTCTCCTTCATCACTTTAAATATGTCCTGCCATTTCCTTCTGGCTTGCAGAGTTTCTGCTGAAAGGTCAGCTGTTAACCTTATGGGGATTCCCTTGTGTGTTACTTGTTGTTTTTCCCTTGCTGCTTTTAATATTTTTTCTTTGTATTTAATTTTTGATAGTTTGATTAATATGTGTCTTGGCATGTTTCTCCTTGGATTTATCCTGTATGGGACTATCTGTGCTTCCTGGACTTGATTAACTATATCCTTTCCCATATTAAGAAAGTTTTCAACTATAATCTCTTCAAATAATTTCTCAGTCCCTTTCCTTATCTCTTCTTCTTCTGGAACCCCTATAATTCAAATGGTGCATTTAATGTTGTCCCAGAGGTTTCTGAGACTGTTCTCAATTATTTTCATTCTTTTTTTCTCTATTCTCCTCTGCAGTAGTTATTTCCAGTATTTTATCTTCCAGGTCACTTATACGTTCTTCTCCCTCAGTTATTCTGCTATTGATCACTTCTAGAGAATTTTTAATTTCATTTATTATGCTGTTCATCACTGTTTGTTTACACTTTATTTCTTCTAGTTCCTTGTTATACGTTTCTTGTGTTTTCTCCATTCTAATTCCAAGATTTTGGATCCTCTTTACTATCATTATTCTGAATTCTTTTTCAGGTAGACTGCCTATTTCCTCCTCATTTGTTAGGTCTGGTGGGTTTTTGCCTTGCTCCTTCATCTGCTGTGTGTTTCTCTGTCTTCTCATTTTGTTTATCTTAGTATGTTTGGGGTCTCCTTTTCACAGGTTGCAGGTTTGTAGCTCCCATTGTTTTTGGTGTCTGTCTCCAGTGGCTAACGTTGATTTAGTGGGTTATGTCAGGTGCCTGGTGGAGGGGCCTAATACCTGTGTTCTGGTGGATGAGCCTAAGTCTTGTCTTTCTGTTGGGCAAGTCCATGTTGGGTGGTGTGTTTTGGGGTGTCTGTGGCCTTATTATTATTTTAGGCTGCCTCTCTACTAATGGATGGGGTGTGTTCCTGTCTTCTTAGTTGTTTGGCATAGGGTGTCCAGCACTGTAGCTTGCTGGTCATTGAGTGGAGCTGGGTCTTGACGTTGAGATGGAGATCTCTGGGAGATTTTCACCATTTGATATTATGTGGAGCTGGGAGGTATTTTGTAGCCCAGTTTCCTGAAATTGGCTCTCCTCTGTCAGATGCACAGTCCTGTCACCTGGCTGGAGTACCAAGAGCCTGTCATCCATATGGCTCAGAAGAAAAGGGAGAAAAGAAAGAAAAAAGAAAGGAGAAGATAAAATAAAATAAAGTAGGATAAAATAAATTAAAGTTTTAAAAAAAATAATTATTAAAAAAGTTCTAAAGTAGTAATAAAAAAAAAAAGAAAGAAGGAAGAGAGCAACCAAACCAAAAAACATATCCACCAATGATAGCAAGTGTTAAAAAGTATACTAAAAACAAAACAAAACAAAAAACCCGACAGACAGAACCCTAGTACAATGGTAAAAGCAAAGCTATACAGACAAAATCACACACAGAAGCATGTACATACACACTCATGGAAAGAAAAATCGGGACAAAAAAATATATATCATTGCTCCCAAAGTCCACCTCCTCAATTTGGGATGATTTGTTGTCTATTCAGGCATTCCACAGATGCAGGGTACATCAAGTTTGCTCTGGATATTTAATCCACTGCTCCTGAGGCTGCTGGGAGTGATTTCACTTTCTCTTCTCTGTTCACACAGCTCCTGGGATTCAGCTTTTGATTTGGACCCGTCTCTGTGTGTAGGTCGCCTGAGACATCTGTTCTTCGCTCAGACAGGATACGGTCACAGTAGCAGCTGATTTGGGGGCTCTGGTTCTCTCAGGCCAACAGGGAGGGAGGGGTATGGAGTGTGGGGTGAGCCTGTGGCAGCAGAGGCTGGTGTGATGTTCCACCAGCCTGAGGCATGCCACGTGCTCTCCCTAGGAAGTTGTCCCTGAATCATGGGACCCTGGTAGTCGCAGGCTGCCCAGGCTCATGGGAGGGGAGGTGTGGATAGTGACCTGTGCTTTCACACAGGCTTCTTATTCACCACAGCAGCAGCCTTAGCATCTTATGGTCATCTCTGCGGTCCACGCTGTGAGCCCTGGCTCATGCTTGTCTTTGGAGCTCCGTTAAGTGGCACTCTTAATCCCCTCTCCTCTTGCACCAGGAAACAATGAGTCAAGAAAAAGTCTCTTGCCTCTTCGGCAGGTCCAGACTTTTTCCCAGACTCCTTCCTGGCTATCTGTGGCTCACTAGCCTCCTTCAAGCTGTGATCACACAACCAACCCCAGTCTTCTCCCTGGGATCCAACCTCTGAAGCCCGAGCCTCAGCTCCCAGCCCGCTCCCACCCCAGCGGGTGAGCAGACAAGCCTCTTGGGCTGGTGAGTGCTGGTCGACACTGATCCTCTGTGTGGGAATCTCTCTGTTTTGCCCTCTACATCCCTGCTCTCTCATTGCTGCACTCTCTTCAGTGGCTCCAAAGCTACCCCTCTTCTCCACCCACAGTCTCCACCCATGAAGGGCCTTCCTAGTGTGTGGAAAATTTTCCTCCTTCACAGCTCCCTCCCATTGGTGCAGGTCCCATCCTTATTCTTTTGTCTTTGTTTTTTTCTTTCTTTTGCCCTACCCTGGTATGTGGGGATTTCTTGCCTTTTGGGAGGTCTGAAGTCTTCTGCCAGCATTCAGTAGGTGTTCTGTAGGAGTTGTTCCACATGTAGATGTATTTCTGATGTATTTGTAGGGAGGAAGATGATCTCCATGTCTTACTCTTCGGCCATCTTGAAGTTCTGCTCAATACTTCTTCTTTTGTAGATGATTTCACATTAAATTTAAACATTCCAACTAAGGGTAGTGTTTCTGTTTCTTTTTTTTCCAAGTGTATCTCTTAATTTTGTCTACACTGAGACTTTTCTTTTCATCCTCACTGATACCTTAGCTGAGTAGTAGCTACCTCACCTGTTGTCAGGCAGGTTGTTGATATAGTAAATTACCCTACAAAATTTCTTTCTCTCACTGTGCTTATCAGTGACATCATCACCATCTCTATCTTTTTTCTCTTGTAATTTTCTTTTTCTTACCAGAAAGTCTGCTTTAATCTTTTTTTAGATTTTTCTTACTATATTTTTTTCTATTTTGACCTTATTTACATTATCATTGCAGATCTATCATCTATCTCTTACGAATTGAGTAAGTTCATTCTTGTGTGTGTGTGTGTGTGTGTGTGTGTGTGTGTGTGTGTGTGTTTTATGTAATACTACTGGTTCTGTTTATCTAGTGAAACCCTGACTGATGCAAATTTTGGTAGAGTGGTTCAAGAAAATCTTGACAAGGGAAAGTTTTATGAATTGATCTTGGTTTCTGACATTGGCTATCTAATATGATTAGATTTAAAGGCACTGATGATTCTATTTCCAGTGGTAAATAAGGCACTGTTTTATCCATGTCATTACGTGGCAAGAAAAATATACAAAATATCACCACTAGATACTCCTTATCAAATATTTGTAAAGACTAAGTTTCCAGGAACTCAAGTATTTGATACCTTAGAACATACTGATATTAGTAAAACTAAGATGTATAAACTGAAGTTAGCTGGTTATGTCTATTTGTGTGGATGAATTTGGGAAATAAGAATGATGAGTTCAGGACTTCAAATTTCAAATTCCCCACTCAAGGCATAAATTATCTGTAAGTCTGCCCTGAAAGAAACTATATCTTGTAGATAAAAGGCTAGAATTTTTCTGAAGGCCAAACCCAGAGTCTCAACGTGCATGTAGTTGAAATATAATACAAATTGACTGGGAATTCCCTGGTAGTCCAGTGGAGAGAACTCCATGTTCTCACTGCCTAGGGCCTGGATTTGATCCCTGGCTGGGGAACTAAGATCCTGCAAGCCATGTGGTGTTGCCAAAATGAATAAATAAATAAATAAAATGAGGAAAAAATTAAAAAAAAAAAAACAAATTGACCAACCTTGCAGAGTGTGTACTGTTAAAGTAAAGACATTGATTGGGACAGAAAGGTATCCTGGAAAGTAGAATGAGGACATATGTGAAGAGCCCAATGAAGCTGGGAATATAGAACTCCTAAATTCTGCTGAGTCTTCTTTCCCTATAGATGTAGCCTTTCCAACTCTGTTTGAAGAGGTCGACTCTACTTTGTCTGAAGAACCTGTAATTGCTTCCCTTGAACTTGCCAGACACTGCTGATTCTCTTCAGGACCCAATCTCATCACCTTTCTTTGCTTCTAGACTTATGTCTAAACTGAAGTACCAGCAGGACTCAAAGGGTGAGATAGGAAGTATAAGCTACAAGAAAGGTTGCTACACATGAAAGCAACTACATGATGTTTCCAATTTATACGGAAAGAAATCTGGGTAATATATATGGGAATAGATATTAAGGATGTGGCATAATGGTGAAAGGAAAATAAAGTTGGATCAGGTCAATTCTATTTATGTAGGGACACTAAGCAGGAATTCTATATTCAAAGTTTTAGAAAGACAATTAGAAAGGGTTCTAACTACTTATTTGGTTGGTTGGCTGAAGCATGGACCTAAAATTTGTCTACACTAAATAAGGTTGAAATGCTAGAACTGCCTGGGTAACCTTTACAGGAAAGTATCCAAAGTCTTAGGGAGATTGGAATAGTACAGCAGATTTATTATATAAGACTTGCTTACACACTTCTGGAAATTCCCAAGGACATGCTTTTCAACATGGCTGTGAGAAATAAATTTGTGACAGAAGCCACCATCATCCTTGAAGACATCTGTTGCCACTCTTCTTTTTGGTCAGAAACTACAGTGGAAACTTCTGCAATTCAGCTGACTTCCCCAAATTCAGTGGAGAAAATTGGATAGCAATTGTCAAGGGTCCAACTGGTAGCACTGAATCATCAAAGCCAAGATGATCGTGCTTATCATTCTGTAATGGATAGCTAAGTCAAGGTAGTTGTCAGAATAGTTCAAGTTACAGTGACCTATGCTGTTGGCTAGTGATTGTGGTGTTCCTATAAAAGAACTAGATGGACGGTCTAATAATTGCTACTTATCTGTATATGAATCTAGGCTAGATATAAGAAATCTAACTTGAAATAACAAAACAACCATGGTTCTTTTATCAATTCTCAGGCTTTAGGAAGTTTATAGACCCAAAACCCCTTAAATGAAGGAGAGGATGGGTCCCATTCATGAAGCACTCTGCTATAATTTATATGTTAGAATTATTAAAAAATTTCCAAAGAGACCTGTAACCATTTATCAGAGTGATTGTTTACTCTGAAAAGGGAACTATTCATATTTTCAAGTTTTGGGGGAGATTACTAGACACTGACTGAATTGACACTAATTCAAAGAGACCCAAAACATCTCTGTGGTCCAACAGTAAAAGAAGAGGCTTATAGAAGTCAGATACTCAGAATTTTAGCTCTGCTCCATCTCCCAGTGTATGCGATATATTGCCAAACCCATCCTGTGGTTACTTTCCCAATTCCAAGTAGCATAAATGTAATAGATACATACACCAACTGGTAGAATGTTTACCTTGTTTGTCTGAACTTATTTTTGGAAAGGATAAATGGAAACAACTAGAACTGCCTCTACCTAAATAAGAAAATAGTAAACCAAAGGCAATGACACATTCCTGAAGGGATTGCAGAGATTAGTGCCAGCATAAATGACTTGAGAGATGCACAGGTAGTGATTCCCCCAGCTTCCCCATCCAATTTGCCTATTTGGCCCGTGCAGAAAACAGATGGATCTTGGAGAATGAGAATAGATTACCATACACTTAACCAGGAGTGACTGAAATCGCAGCTGCTTTCCCAGATATGGATACATTGCTTGAGCAAATTAGCATACCCCCTGGTACCTAGTTTGCCGCTATTGATCTGAAATTTTTTTTCTCAATACTTGTTAGTAAAAATCTCCAGAAAGAGTTTTCTTTCAGATGACTAACTAATAATATACTTTTAGTGTAGTGTTCTACTTCAGAGGTATATCACTCTCCATCCCTATACCACAATTTAGTTTACAAGGAACTTCATCACCTATCCCTTCCAAATGACATCACACTGATATGTAGCATTGATGGTGGTATGCTGATTGGACTTAGTTAGCAAGAAGTAGCAACTATTCTAGACATAATGGGAAAACAATTGCATGTCAGAAAATGGGAAATAAATTCTAGAAAAATTCAGAGAACTTTCACCTCAGTGGAATTTCTGGGGGCCCAGTGGAGTAGAGTATCTTCAGATATTTCTTCTAAGGTGAGGAATATAAAGAATAAATCACTGCACTGGCCCTTCCTGTAACCCAAAATACTCACTCAGTAACTAGTGGACCTCTTTGGATTTTGGAAATAACATAATTCTCATTCAGGTGTGCTACTCCTGCCATAATGGTCCAAAAAGCCACTAGTTGAGAGTGGGGCCCAGGAGATGGGAAGTCTCTGCAACCAGTTCAAACTGCTATGCAAGCTGATCTACCAATTAGGCCCTTTTATCCAGAAGATTCTATAGTACTTGGAATGTCGGTGGTAGATAGAGACTCTATTTGGATTCTTTGGTCTCCCCTATAGATAAGTCACAGCACAGTCTTCTTAAGATTTTGTAGCAAAGCCCTACCATTTTATGTGTAAAACTACTTTCCTTTTGAGAAGCAGCCTTTGGCTTGCTACTGGCTTTAGTAGAGACTAAAAGCTTTACCACAAGTCTCCATGTTACCATGTGACCTGAGCTTGGTGTTTTCTGACCCATTAAGTCATAAATTTGGGCATATACAGTAGCACTCCATTTTCAAATGGAAGTAGTATATAAAAGATCAGACTTAAGTAGGTCCTGAAGGCACAGCAAGGTACATGAGGAAGTGCCCTGTATGCCTAGGACCCCTACACCTGCTACATTATCTTCTCTCTCCCAGCCAATACCTATGTTCTCATTTAGAGTTCCCTATGACCAGTTGAGGAAGAGGAAATTTGGGCCTGATTTACAGGTAGTTCTGCATGATATGCAGGTACCACCCAAAAGCTTCCAGTGGTATTACTACAGCCTCTCTCTGTGACATCCTTAAAGGACATGGGTGAAGCAAAATCCTTCTAGTGAGCATAATTTGAGCAGTGCAGTTGTTCGTTTATTTTGCCTGGAAGGTGAAGTGGCCAAAGGTATGAGTTTACACTGATTCATGGCTGTGACCAAAAGTTTGGCTAGAAGGTCAAGGCCTTGGAAGGAATAAAATTAGTAAAGTGCCAACAAGGATATCTGTGAAAGAGGTATATTAATTGACATCTCTGAACGGGCCAAATTGTAAAGATATCTGTATCCCATGTGAATGATAACCAATGTGTGACCTCAGCAGAGCAGGATTTTAATAGTCAAGTGGATTAGATGAGCTGTCCTATAAAATTCAGTCAGTCTCCTTCCAGAGCCATTCTTTTCATTTCCCAATGTACTCATGGCTACAATGATGAGCTCAGTAACACGAACTTCCACTCATCAAAGCTGATCTGGCTACAGTTACTGCCCAGTGCCCAATCTTTCTGCTTGTGCATTTTGTCTATCTTTTCTATTAAAGTCCTGAACATACGTATCATTATTATTTCAATTTCCTTGTCTATTAATGTCATCATCTGTGTCATACCTCAGTTGGTTCTGATGCTTGTTTTACCTTTCAGATTCTGTTTCATTCTTGAACTGGTGTGCTTTGTAATTTTGTTGTTGTTGTTCTTAAAAACCATACATGTTGTATCAAGTAATAGGACCTTCTATTTAGGCTAGTACTTTGACTTTGTTTTATATTTGTTTTAGCTATAGTTTCCAGAGCACACAAAATCCTCTAGTATCCTTGTTTTTGTCTCCTCTCTCTTTTTATTTTTTTTTTAATTTTTTTTTTGTGGTACGCGGGTCTCTCACTGTTGTGGCCTCTCCCGTTGTGAAGCACAGGCTCCCGACGCGCAGGCTCAGTGGCCATGACTCATGGGCCCAGCCACTCTGCGGCATGTGGGATCTTCCTGGACCAGGGCACAAACCCGTGTCCCCTGCATCGGCAGGCAGACTCTCAACCACTGCACCACCAGGGAAGCCCTTGTCTCCTCTCTTGGTTTGAGTTTTCTCAGTACTCCTCAGAGAGAGTCTGTGTCTTGAAATTCTTTAATCTGAAATCCACTATTTTTATACTGGAATATGGTGGTAAGGTATGATAAGGGGAAGCATTCTATAATGTTCTAATTGAATCTCAAGCTTTTAGCGAGCACCAGTCTCTACCCTATGATTTTCACAATTATTTATTTTATAGTTTCTTCCTTCTCCACTGATGAGAAAGGAAATCTAGAAGTTGCTAGAATGAGAGGAATGCCCTTCTCCCATAGCTCTTGGACAAGGCTCATAATGTGTTTACTTGGAGATTAGATCTTTGTGGTGGAGAATACTCCCTTCACCCCGCTGCCATAATCTGATTTTTCTTGGCTCTTCACCACAAGAAATTCCAAGAATCATAGAGGTAATGCCCATGAAAGTGTGAAGGCATCCCTAAAACTGTAGTTTCCAGGACTTTCTCAGTCTCAATCTATTCTTTATTTAAGCTTCATCAATTTATCATTTAGGTGTGTCGACCAGTTGAAGGCTCCAGCAGTTTCTGCTCCAAGTAAGTATATTTTGGCTGTGACTCTCAGAATGCACCTGTCTATCCAGAGTTTGGGGAGGCAATTTGCTCTGTAAACTCAGTTTTAAGATGGGTGCATGAAAGTTATTTACTTTTAACTTGTCTTTCTTGTTGTGAGGATGGAAATGATAACTTCTAAGCAATTCACGTGTCAAAACTGAAACTAAACATCAACACCTACACTTGGATAGTTGGTCTGTTCTAATATAATTATACCTCAGTTGGATATCCCACTGTACCAATTGCCCATTTTATGCTCATGATCTACTTCCTGCCACATAGGAAGTGTATGTCCATGAAGGTCCTAAACATGCCATTTTAATAATCATAATTTGGCCTATGCAATAGCATAGTGACATTAAGAGTAGAAAACCTCATAATTGCTTTTTATAATTGCTATTCTCTTGAATCCACTTTCTTAAAAGAGAAAAAATGAAAGCTTGGAGCTATCATTTTGTAAAATTCTCATTCTATGATTAGTTTTGAATATCAGGTTGCTGACCAGGAGAAGTGTTTATGTAAAGTATGTTACTGGGTAGTAAAAGAACAGCATTTGGAGAGTGGTATATAGAATATGAAGGGATAAAATGGGCTCATTAGTGCTGTGGAATATCTCTCTATGTGTGTTCATGCATGTATTTTCTTATGACTCAAAACATACTTGGCAAACAGTAATTCATTTCATCCTCAGTGGGTTGAACCTTGTGAGAAAAATACAGAGATATTACTTTCCCCAAATTTATACATTATGTATCTTACAATCTTAAAGAATATGTCTGTCAAAGACTCAAGGTGACTAAGTTTTAAGCAGTGCAGGAATGGTTCTTAAACAGGCTTGAACTCTCGATCTGTTGAGGGACACTTCTAACTTTCAATTTGTGATTTCATACCAAATACAAAGTGCTGGGATTAGTTCATACCAATTTCTCTGGGAATTTACTGCATTGTTTTCTGTTTTATGTAACCATTAACATTTGTCTTTATTTTGTCTCTTGTCAAATTTTTATCAGTTACATCTTTTTTGTTTGTTTGTTTGTTTGTTTTTGGCCACTATGCAGGCGTGCATTGGAAGAGAGATTTTTAATTCCCCGGCAATATCACTATTGATAGGTTCATTTTTCTCCAATGCTATAGTTTAAAATATCAGATAGACTTGGGTTTGAAATTTATCTTCTCCATCTACTTATTATGTGACCTGAGGCAAAGTATTTAATTTATCTAAACATCATTTTTTTCAGCCATTTTATGGGAACTCCAACAGTATCTACTACCTAAGGCTATTGTAAAGACTGCAAAAATAACTCATTTAATGGGTTTAGGTTACTACCTGTCACAGTGTGTGAGCCAAATACAGCTGACCTAAGTTATTCTATACCCCATCTATTTATTTTTCAGTAGTGGAAATTAGGCAGATTTTTAGATGGGACAATTTAATTTTTTTTTTTTTTAATTTTAGGGACCATTTGTAAGTAAATGGTTTATATGTCCAAATCCTGGTAAATTTAAACCAATTCCTGATATTTCATTGTCTTCTTAGTGTAAGCAGTCAGAGTGACACTGAAGAAGAACAAGTTAAGAAAAAACAAAAAATAAGGGACTAATCACAAGGTTAAATAAAAAATGTAAGAACAAAACTTCAAAGTCATAATTTACAGAGGGTTCAAGGCAAACATGTAGAATTTATAAAAATCATATTTTTCCCCAACCAATTAATGGTGCAGGAAACATACATTTTTAATTTGGGGATAAATAAAATGGCTCACTTGTATACAAAGAACAATCATGCTCCCAATCAATTCAATTTCATAACTTAGTTTTCACTGGAAATGCATTTTTAGAATTGGACGGAAATGTAGCTTGGGGGAGTTCATCAATTGAATTATATTTCAATAACACGGAACTCCATTACAGTGTCCTATGTCATCAATCCATGTAAAATTAAAACATAACTGGAGTAATAATATTACACAGTTTCATTTGTATTCCAATTAACATTTTACATTTTGCTTTTAGATCTTTCATTACAAATGGATTGCCAAATTAAATGAGGTGGCAAGTTTTCTATATCTAGCACCATCTAGTTTTAATTTGTACTTTCCTGGCAAAAAAAAAATGAACATCTGTCATCATTACTGAAAACTGAAAAGAATGGAGCAATATAAAAATTACCCAATAGCTTACTTTCATCTTTCCTGACAAAAAACATTCTGCCTTCATTTGCCTCAATTACAGAGTCAATGTTTTAAATCTGATTGAAGCTTAAAGATACTCTTTTGACCCAGTGTAGGAAGACTTAAGCTTTTACATTTTAAAACTATTATATGAAAAATCTCATATCCATAGTCTTAAATATCCTCGAGTTAATAGAATGAAAATATATGTACTTTGTTATTTTTAGTTCAGAAAGTTTTACTTATGGCATATATGGAGGTACAATAATATATTTGCTATAAGGATTAAATGAGACAATATCTATAAAAGGTTTAAGATGGTGCTTATAATATTGGATTATGTGTGTCTATTTTAGCACTACTAGCATTGTCTTTATCTTGCTTCTTTATTCTTAATTATTTATCTACATTATCTAGTACTCAATGTATTTTTCTGCTGAAGTAAATGTTATTAATATAGAAGGTAATAAAAATCAAGACCATAACTTTTGCAAAATGTGGATGGACAAGAGAATGTGGATTGTATTACATCCCTTCAACTAGTTTAGTTATGAAAGATGGCAGATGGCATAATTCACTTTTTAATTTAACTTATTAATAAATTACTAAATTTTAATTCACCTTTGTTTACATAGGAAAAAATATATAATTTAACTCAGAAGAACTTGAAATCATAATCATCTAGTGGCTCCAGAGTCACTTCCCTTCATCTTTTAAAAAAAATTATCTCATATCTCATCTTTCTTCTTCCCAACATTTCTATTGTAATTATTGATGATTTTAGTCTCTATGTAGATAATCTTTTCAGTAACCTGCTTTCTTGGTTCACTAACCTCTTCTCCTCCAATGATGATGCCCTTCACTCTAGTTCACCTACTCCATAATAGATAAGCCCTAGAATATGGCATTACCAACAGCTACAACACTATATTTTCTTTATCTCAAGTATCCCAATTTGTGGCCATCACAATTTTTCTTTCTCTCACTGATGTTCTGACTCTAATGACCTTTAAAATGACCACGATCAATTAGTCTGAGGAAGTTTTAGCTTTCTATCATTGCTTTCATGCCTTTATTTCCAGCCACATGCAATTTACATTTCATAGTCAATAATCGTAGTCACTATCATACTTTCTAATTGCTCTCCTTCCTTTAATGTCAACTTAAAAGAGTTTATTTCCTGTAGAGCAATGAGGGGTTGTGAAGTGTACAGAGTCAAACTCCTTAGCAGTGTACCACAATAATTCTTTTAATTTGAATTATAGATAAAAATGTTATATATTTTCTCATTTACATGCACAAGACTTTCCCTCCTTTGTATTGAGTGTAAGATGCTAACCATAGCACACACTCATCGCCAACATTATTATATACTGCCAAATTGTATTTTCCAAAGTTTATACACTCAATGCCAGTGTATGTGTTACTTTTCTTACACATATTAAAAGAATTGCTGACTGTCAGAGTTTATAATGCCTTTGCAAATCTTATGCATTTGAAAGTTTATGTTTGGCTTTATTTAGCATTTTTCTTACTACTAGTAATGTGGAACATCTTTTGAAAGTTTGTTAAACATCATTGGTATTTCTTCTTAGATGATATGCCTGTTGATAGATTCTACCTCTTTTACAATTAGCCTGTTTATATTACAGTCATTGATTTGTAGAGCTCCTATCTATCTGTCTATCTATTATCTGTCATCTGTCATTTATCCACCATTAAACACTCATGCTTTGTCAATTATATGCATTTTAAATATCTCTGCCTACTGTCTCCCAGTGTTAATTTTTACATATTTATATACTGTTTTTGAAAAAAGTAATAATTTAACCTAGTTTAATTATATATGTATATGTATGCATGTATTTATGTATAATATTTTTTGCTAAATTTTGTTTAACTAAATTTTTCATATTCTCAAATTTCAGAAATATTTTTTATATTTTCATACAAATTTTAAATATTCCTTTCATATTCACGTTTTTAATACTGCTGATACTTTTGTTGTGTTGTAAAGATTATATTTAATTTAATGTTTTTTTTGAAATGGATGTCAATTGTACCATTACAGTTTATTGAACAGTATATCTTTTTCCTCTGGATAAATAATAATACAGCTGTCATATATGATGTGTCCATTTATCTGTACATAGGGCTCTTTATTTTTAATGCCTTGTCTATTTATCTGTGCCCCAGTACCATAATACTAATTTTGATATGTACAAGAACAAATACTTTAACTTGTTTTAAAATTGGGAACTGCAACCTCCTGTGTTTTTTGAAATAGTTATATCAGTTTTGCAACAAAAATTTCCACCTGAATTTTGAAAGGACATGTATTGGATTTATTTACTATTATTGAATTTTGTGATATTTTATTTTTATTGAATCTTCATATCTATGAACTTTAATTTTTGTTTACTTAGATTTTTTCAACTGATTTTCAATAATGATTTATAATTTTTATCCAAAATAATTATACTTAATATTTGTTCTTATTGTATGGATTTTATTGTTATCAGATAAATATACATATTCTAATAAAATATTGCTCATATGATTTTTTTCAATTATTATTTTCCATTACATCTCTGCTACAATTTATATTCTGGCAGTTTACCTAGAAACATATATTTTAAAAATTTTCAAGTCAATAGAGTTTTAAAGTTTATTCTGTCTTTCAATCTCTCTGCTCATTGAATTTTTGTTAGAAAAATTGCCTATATAATGCTGATTTTTAGAAATTTGTCAAGAATTGACTTATGTCCTATTATACAGTTTATTTTTAACATGCTATTTTATTATTCTGAAGATTATGTATTCACTATTTGTTTATTAAGTTTGTTTACTGTGTTCTTCAAATTTCCTATATCCTTACTAATTTACTAAATCTATGAATTAACAAGAAATGTTGTTAAAATACTTTCCATTATAAAGACAAATTTATCATTAATTAATTAAAATGATGTCATTTTGCTCTTTTTTTAAGCAGATGTATGCAAATTTATGTTACATTTTGATGAACTGAAACTTTGCTATTACCAAATGATGCTCTTAACTCTAATAATACTTTTTAACATAAAGTCTGTATTTCTCCATTAGAGCTACAACATTAGTGTTTGGTTAGAATTAAAAATACCTTCAAAAATTTTATGTTCAACGTAGTAAGGTAGATAGCTGGGGGGAAGCAGCCGCAAGGCACAGGGATATTAGCTCGGTGCTTTGTGACAGCCTGGAAGGGTGGGATGGGGAGAGTGGGAGGGAGGGAGACGCAAGAGGGAAGACATATGGGATCATATGTATATGTATAGCTGATTCACTTTGTTATAAAGCAGAAACTAACATACCATTGTAAATTCTTATATTTTCATAAATACTATGAAGATTTTAATCAAACCCCTTAGTTATATATTTTAGTACATATTTATGTATTATGGTTGCTGATATATTTTGAATTATATCTATCACCTTATTTTTTTCATTTTTATATCTACTTTTTTTACTTACATTTTAAACTTTTTCCCACTTAGATTTTTTAGTTACTTTTTTCTCTTTTTCCTATCTTTGCTAGTATTTATAAAACTTATTTAAATTTATATATTTTCTTTATAATTTTATTGTACATGTGGAAGAACATATATTAATAAATAATGCAATGTACTTCATCATTGTTGTTATTGTTTTGTAACAGTCAGTATATGTTTTGCTTCAACCACTTTCTTACATCCTTATATTTTTCCACCATTTTCTGGGCAGCTTATTCTTTCATATGATAACATTTTCCTTTATTTGTATTATCTCACTTAGAATTATTTATTGTTTATTATCCCACTACTGAGTGAAAGTTTAGTTTTGTTTATAAATTGTCTCAATAATAATTTTTACTGTCTTTTAAATTTTGCATTTGCAATTTAAAATATTTTATATATAAACTTTTATATTATGTACTAGACAATACTAACATTATGATGTTTGATTATTTCATGTTGAGTCCTTTTTTTTTTTTAACCCCTTTCCTCTTGTTTTTCGTTAACTGATTTCATAAGGATCTAAATGAGAGAAAGTTATGTTTTCTGAAAATGTTTCCTTCTCTCAGAACTACTGAATTATATGTATAAAGTTTTGAGCAGCAGTTACTATATACTTGGCCTTATTTTAAGTTAATGTTACCTAAATATTTAGCTTGAAGAGTCCTGGAAAACAGGGTTGTGTACATTCATATCTCAATTTTTTTAACATATTTATTGGAGTATAATTGCTTTACAATGGTGTGTTAGTTTCTGCTTTATAACAAAGTGAATCAGTTATACATATACATATGTTCCCATATCTCTTCCCTCTTGCATCTTCCTCCCTCCCACCCTCCCTATCCCACCCCTCTAGGTGGTCACAAAACACTGAGCTGATCTCCCTGTGCCATGTGGCTGCTTCTCACTAGCTATCTATTTTATGTTTGGTAGTGTATATATGTCCATGCCACTCTCTCACTTTGTCACAATTTTTTATAAGGATCAGGTTACAGTTATAAAAATATCTCCAGAAAATATTATTTTGGTATTCTTCCCACCCAGTGTCAAAAATGACTTAGTCAAATCTCTGTGCCCTCTTCTTTTCTTGATGAGCATACATTTTCTAATTCTCTATTTCTCAAAGGATGTAGGCATTATACATGATTCTTTTACAATTAAGCCATCAGGAATGGGCCCAAGTGTCCATACTTATGCAATCATTAAAACCCAAGACACCATTTTTCCAGATTTTAGAATGCACTCTTTTCAGTAATGCTTTAAGAGCTTTTTTTAATCTCTCAGGAAATTTTATTTATAGCCTCCTTATAAAATCTGTACCCTAAGATTGCTCTTATTGTTTTGGGATATTAGCTACACATTGAAAATTGATATTACCAGAGCTACAAAAATGATTTCTAGATGTTTTACAGCAGTAGGTGCATTTTAGAATTTTGAGAAGTTTAAGTCTATATCCATTGATAAGTTGCAATGAATCTACACAATGGAAACCAATGTGCTAATTCAAAATATGAAAAAGGGCTCTGTGATCTTTATACTATTTATGTGATAAAAGATAAATATGTTTTCATGATTCAGTTTATGTAAGAGAGAACATGCGTGCTTCCCTGGTGGTACAGTGGTTGAGAGTCCACCTGCCGATGCAGGAGACACAGGTTCATGCCCCGGTCCAGGAAGATTCCACATGCCATAGAGTGGCTGGGCCCATGAGCCATGCCACTGAGCCTGTGCGTCCAGAGCCTGTGCTCCACAACGGGAGAGGCCACAACAGAGAGAGGCCCGTGGACCCCAAAAAAAAAAAAAAAAAAAAAAGGAACATGCATAAAATATTCTAATCTGTGTATATTTTGCACAATATTACACCATAAAATATTTAGAGGGCTAAATATTTGTATCTGTGATTTAAACTCAGGAGGAATAGTAAGAATAGAAGAATGAAGAAGGGATTTTTTCACATTGCCTTTTTTTGTGATTATTTTTATATAAACGTACACACATTTTTAGTTTATCAATGAATTTCAATGTGCCATGATGGTTAAGATCATACATTATGAAACATGACTCTACCATATACAGTGTTATTTGAAGTTATTCCTTTAATATTGCTGTGGCTCACTTCATTATTTATAATGAAGAAGATAATAGTACCCTTATAATAGTACCGTATTCCATAGTGCTATGAAGGAGAGGAGATAATATATGTAAACGACTTGAAGGAGCCCAATTCCCATTGTCCTTTTCTCCTTCAATTTTTACTTAAATAAATCAATTGTAGGTGATTTTTAAAATTACATTTGAGGCTAAATATAAGTACGTGTCACGGGGGTAATGATTACAACAACAAAGAAAGGCAGTATTGAAAATTGACTGTTTTCCTCTAATGTGCCTAGAAGAGTTCAGGCTTATAGCCTCCCCATTATAGAGACTAGAACTAGTAATGTGTATAAGATTTGAAAATATAATTTGAATAATCAAAACTGTTCATTACAATCTCATATACATTAATTAGAGTAAGACAAAGGTCAAATAGTAATGCTGGGTAAGTGTTGGAGGCTGATCATCTCAATTGTATTATAATAAGTGATTCTGAAAGAACATAATATGTGACTAAGTAATTACAAATGATGGTATTTTAATTTTAAATGTCTAGCCTATTTATCTTAAGAACTTCAGAAGCAATTTGCTATGCCAGGTTAAAAAGAAGTCATTGGAGGTCACAGAAAAGAAAGGAATTTTAATAAGAATGTTCTTACAATGTATACACTAGAACTAGCCTATATCATATTAATCATTAAAAGAAAAGAAATAATAATAATACCTAGAGCTACCTCAGTTTAAATTAGGAATCGCTGTGTTAAGTATTAATACTTGCCATTCCATTTTATTCTGTTCCGTTATTTTTAATAAAAATTATATTTTAAGTGTACAACATTATGTTTTTGTTTTGTTTTGTTTTGTTTTTGTGGTATGCAGGCCTCTCACTGTTGTGGCCTCTCCTTTTGCGGAGCACAGGCTCTGGATGCGCAGGCTCAGCAGCCATGGCTCATGGGCCCAGCCACTCCGTGGCATGTGGGATCTTCCTGGACAGGGGCACGAACCCGTGTCTCCTGCATCGGCAGGCGGACTCTCAACAACTGCACCACCAGGGAAGCCCCCAACATTATGTTTTGATGCACATACACACAATGAAATTATTACTAGTCTAGCTAATTAACATATCCATGTGCTCACATAGTATCTTTGTTATCCATTCATTCACTCATTCATTCATTTATTGGTAAAGACACCTCAGATCTACTCTCAGCAAATTTCCAGTATACAATACAGCATTATTAAATATAGTCACCATGCTATACTCTAGAACTTATTCATTTTACATAACTGCAACTTTGTACCCTTTGACCAACATCTCCCTATTTCGCCCACCTCCCTGCCCCTGGTAACCACCATTCTACTTGGCTCTTATGTAGTCAGCTTTCTTAGATTACACACATAAGTGTGATAATTAAGTATTTTTCTTTCGCTGTCTGGCTTATTTCACTTAGCATGATGTCTTCCAAGTTCATCGATGTTGTTGTAAATGACAGGATCTCATTTTTTTTAAAGGTAGAATTTTATACATATATACACATACATATATACATACATATATATATATATATATCTTTTT